>NW_026652295.1:41143787-41221359 GCF_009828535.3 Hylobates moloch | reverse complement strand
GGCTAAGAACAATTATTACAGACTTTGGTGGCATTATTTTATTTTATTTTATTTATTTTTAGACAGAGTCTCGCTCTGTCACCCAGCCTGGAGTGCAGTGACACAATCTTGGCTCTCTGCAACCTCCACCTCCCAGGTTCAACACGATTCTCCTGTCTCAGCCTCTGGAGTAGATGGCATTACAGGCACGTGCCACCACACCCGGCTAATTTTTGTATTTTTACTAGAGACAAGGTTTTGTCATGTTGGCCAGGCTGGTCTCAAACTCCTGACCTCAGGTGATCCACCCACCTCAGCCTCCCAAAGTGCTGGGATTATAGGCGTGAGCCACTGTGCCTGGCCTGGTCGCATAATCTTAAGTAAATATAGATATATTTAAGTAAATACAGACACACAGATACACATTTACTCTATGTTGTATATGTGTATAATATAGCTCAACCAATCTCCCAAGGTACCTTTTCAAAGTTGATATCAAATTGAAAATGAGTTATAAGAGACCAATTGATAGGTTAAAGCCTATATGATTTTAGAACTGCTTCTCAAATCTCAGGTTTGGTCTTTCTATCATTTCCTGAGGTATCTTATTCTCACTCCTTTCTCTATTTAACTGGCACTTCAAATGAATTGCAGTTTCCATCTGGGATGATGAAAATGTTCTGCAATTAGATAGTGGTGATGACGATATGACCTTGTAAATGTACTAAAAACCATCAAGGTGTACACTTCATTTATTTATTTATTTTTGAGACGGAGTCTCACTGTGTCGCCCAGGCTGGAGTGCAGTGGTGTGATCTTGGCTCACTGCAACCCTGAACACTGAAATGTTTCTATTTTAGTAGAGACGAGTTTCACCACGTTGGCCAGGCTGGTCTCAAACTCCTGACCTCAGGTGATCCATTTTTATTATTATTATTATTATTTTATTGAGACGGAATTTCGCTCTTGTTGCCCAGACTGGAGCGCAATGGCACGATCTTGGCTAACCGCAACCTTTGCCTTCCAGGTTCAAGTGATTCTTCTGCCTCAGCCTCCCGAGTAGCTGGGATTACAGGCATGCGCCACCACGCCTGGCTCTTTTTGTATTTTTAGTAGAGACGGGGTTTCTCCATGTTGGTCAGGCTGGTCTTGAACTCCCGACCTCAGGTGATCCACCCGCCTTGGCCTCCCAAAGTGCTGGGATTACAGGCATAAGCCACCATGCCTGGCCTAAGTTGTACACTTTAAATGTAAATGTTATGGTATGTCAATGATCTCTCAAAAACAAAACTAATTTTGACATTTGTCACCAGCTTATCTGTTCAGATACGTCTCTAGTCCTTCTCCCACATCTCTGGGTTGGTGAAAGGCAGTAGACGGCTTCAGAGTGTGGACCAGGGGTCAGATGATCCTGGCTTGTATCCGAGCTCTGCTAATTACTCTGCAAACTTCTTAGCCATCTGTTCTCGAGCAAGTTACTTAACCAAAGCCCTGGTTTCCTTATCCGTTAAACAAGAGAATAGTACTAACCCACCAAGTAAAGTAGAGCGAATGTTCACTGCTGTTTTTGTAGTAGCAGCTAAGCATAAGTTTTTCTACAGTGTGAAATATCTGTGCCTTTTACATTATATTCTATAATTCCTTGAACTTTTTATCTCTGATTTAGTGGCTGTGACCTGTAAAGTTTTAAAGAACAAATATCAGTAGCATGACTTTTACCATGGCATCTTCTAGGAGCAGGCATCTGTATTTGTTAAGCATAGCTTGGGTCCTTTTTAGGAGCTGAGTGGCAACTGTCTCAAATTCATTGTCCACTTTAAAAAGAGAGAGACAAAGAAATAGTAAGAGACTGTAAATCACTGACTAGGTCTTCTGTTTCTTAAGACTGAAATGCATTACTCTTCTGTTATTCAAACATGGCTTATCTGGGGCAATTTTCTCTTCTTAGATGAGCTTTTCCTTGGCTAAGCATCATCCTTCTACACTGCGTTCCCTCACTGTCCACTGGTCACGGAAACTCATTTTATTACTAACTTTTTAAACTAGGAAACCAAAAACATAATCATTTTGATATCACCTAAAATAAAACCATATAACAGACTTGCAATAAATATCAATGAGTAGGCCGGGCATGGTGGCTCACGCCTGTAATCCCAGCACTTTGGGAGGCCGAGGTGGGCAGATCACGAGGTCAGGAGATTGAGACCATCCTGGCTAACATGGTGAAACCCCGTCTCTACTAAAAATACAAAAAAAAAATTAGCCGGGCGTGGTGGCGGGCGCCTCTAGTCCCAGCTACTCGGGAGGCTGAGGCAGGAGAATGGCGTGAACCCAGAAGGCGGAGCTTGTAGTGAGCCGAGATCGCACCACTGCACTCCAGCCTGGGCGACAGAGTGAGACTCCATCTCAAAATAAATAAATAAATAAATATCAATGAGTAGAGAATGATCTGCTAGTTTAGATGACCTAAGCCTAATGGTATGAAAAACTAAAATAGCTGAAACAATGAAGTCCAGCTGTCTGGACTAGGCAAACCACTTTAATGTAAAGATACAGCTTTACATTAAACTGTCATGGTCATGTGGCTCTGTCCTCTGTCTGTTGGTCTCCAAGGATTTGAACACCTTCTAATTCATTCTTCTTCTCAGTCTTCACACCCACTGTGGGTTTTTTTTTTTTTTTTTTTGAGACAGAGTCTTGCTCTGTTGCTCAGGCTGGAGTGCAGTGGCGCAATCTTGGCTCACTGCAACCTTTGCCTCCTGGGTTCAAGTGAGTCTCCTGCCTCAGCCTCCTGAGTAGCTGGGACTACAGGTGTGCGCCACCACACCCAGCTAAATTTTTGTATTTTTAGTAGAGATGGGGTTTCACCATGTTGGCCAGGATGGTCTTGAACTCTTGACCTCATGATCTGCCCACCTTGGCCTTCCAAAATGCTGGGATTACAGGCGTGAACAACCACGCCCAACCCTTTCACACCCCCTGTTTAACGCTGGATCTTGACCCTATTCCTTGGTGTCCTAGGGAAGCCCACAGTGGACTCAGAAACCACTGTGCCCTGAGATTAGAGGTCCCTGCCAGGAGGAGTAAACTTGCGGCAGCTGAGGAAGGGATTAGAAAAGAGGAGGACACTGATACAGCCAGCCCTTAGCAGTGGTGGTGGGAAAGAGCATGGCCAGGCATCGGGACAGGAGGAGTTCTAGGTTTGGGGAAGGGGCCCTTATCTCTAAATTATTATTATTATTTTTTATTTTTTTATTTTTTAGACGGAGTTTCGCTCTTGTTGCCCAGGCTGGAGTGCAATGGCACGATCTCGGCTCATGGGAACCTCTGCCTCCTGGGTTCAAGTGATTCTCCTGCCTCAGCCTCCCGAGTAGCTGGAATTACAGGCATGTGCCACTGCGCCTGGCTAATTTTGTATTTTTAGTAGACACAGGGTTTCTCCATGTTGGTCAGGCTGGTCTCGAACTCCTGACCTCAGGTGATCCACCCACCTCAGCCTCCCAAAGTGCTGGGATTACAAGTGTGAGACACGTGCCCGGACTTTTTTTTTTGTTTTTTGTTTTTTGAGACAGAGTCTTGCTCTGTTATCCAGGCTGGAGTGCAGTGGTGCGATGTCCGCTCACTGCAACCTCTGCCTTCCAGGTTCAAACGATTCTCCTGCCTCAGCCTCCCAAGTAGCTGGGACTGAAAGTGTGTGCCACCACGCCCAGCTAATTTTTGTATTTTTAGTAGAGACAGGGTTTCACCATGTTGGCCAGGCTGGTCTTGAACTCCTGACCTCAGGTGATCAGCCTGCCTCGGCCTCCCAAAGTGCTGGGATTACAGACGTGAGCCACCATGCTCAGCCCTTATCTCTCACATTTTTGTCAGTTTCTTGATGTGTGGCCAATGCTCTAGACTCATTTTGGAATCTTAGGGAATGCTTTTGGGAGCTCAAGTGACTAATTCATAAAACTATTAGAAACAGTTTGGCCAGGAGCGGTGGCTCATGCCTGTAATCCCAGCACTTCCGGAGGCTGAGGCGGGCCGATCACCTGAGGTCAGGAGTTCAAGACCAGCCTGCCAACATGGTGAAACCCTATCTCTACTAAAAAATACAAAAATTAGCCGGCCGTGGTGGTGGGCGCCTATAATCTCAGCCACTGGGGAGGCTGAGGCAGGGAGAATCACTTGAACCTGGGAGGCAGAGGTTGCAGTGAGTTGATCGTGCCACTGCACTCCAACCTGGGTGACAGAGCGAGACTCCATCCCAAAAAAAAAAAAGAAAAAAGAAAAATTCAGGGTATGCATACAGCCTAAAGGCAAGGACTATGCGAAACCACTGTGTAGAGTGTCTAGTGCAAAGCCATCCCATCTGGAGCCGGCAGTCCATACAAGGCTTTGGATTTACCGTCCCTAATTTGTCAATAAAATACTCTGACATTAGGGTACCCTCCTACATTTTTTTTTTTTTTAAGAGACAGTGTCGGCCGGGCGCGGTGGCTCACGCTTGTAATCCCAGCACTTTGGGAGGCCGAGGCGGGCGGATCACGAGGTCAGGAGATCGAGACCACGGTGAAACCCCGTCTCTACTAAAAATACAAAAAAATTAGCCGGGCGTAGTGGCGGGCGCCTGTAGTCCCAGCTACTCGGAGAGGCTGAGGCAGGAGAATGGCGTGAACCCGGGAGGCGGAGCTTGCAGTGAGCCGAGACTGCGCCACTGCACTCCAGCCTGGGCGACAGAGCAAGACTCCGTCTCAAAAAAAAAAAAAAAAAAAAGAGAAAGAGACAGTGTCTCCCCGTGTTGCCCAGGCAGGAGTGCAATGGCTATTTACAGGCATGATCATAGCACACTATAGTCTCAAACTCCTGGGCTCACGTGATCTTCTTGCTTTAGCCTTCTGAGTAGCTGGGACTACAAGTGTGTGCCCCTACTCTTGTCTTCCCTTCAAAAAATATTGAGAAGTGTAAGTGACAACCTTAAACATGGACTGGGAAATTGAGTAAATAGGGAACAAGTTTGGTCTGTGATCAAAAATAATAACCTGCCTACTATCTAGGGGTGACGTGGCTCTTGCTCTTCTGGGGGGTGTCCATGGGAGGGTTTCCTGGTATCAGAGGGTTGCAGCCTGCTTACCTCTTCTCAAGTCTTCTTCAGTGGGCATGGAGCCCTGGCACACATGATAGGAGAGCAGTCTCTGTACCGCATCACTTAGTGATCGGAAGTGACTTTTGTCCGGTGTCACAGTGTGGGCTTGGTCCCTCTGCAACTGCTGGAGAATGCTTTACAAGGGAAATGGCCAATGTCAATGTAGAGTCATGTTAGGAAATTAAATCTAGTCATATTTATTTGCATGCAAATAAAATAAGATATATAGGAATAGTATGGCAGTTTTTTCTTCAGTTTTATGTTTTTTATACCATAGTGGGTTTATAGCTTAGTTTAACTAGCTCCACAGAGGACTCAAACTATGACGCTGACCTCAAAAGCACAGGTTCCCACCAATCATATATGTGTTGGCACCCCATAAACCTTGGCAGTGCCTGACCGTTGGCCAACTAAGTTCATGTTAACATTTCTGTTCTAAACATGGGAGTCTACCAAACCACGCTTTTCCTCACAGACTCTTTGTCTCTGAAAAGACAAAGAACTATTCTCCTTAAGAAGAAAAGAGCAAACAGTAGGCTGAAACTACATTCACTATATTTGAAATGTATACACTACATTTCAATATACTTGTAAGTCCTAATGAAAATAAAGTATAGGCTGGGCGTGGTGGCTCACACCTGTAATCCCAGCACTTTGGGAGGCTGAGGTGGGTGGATCACCTGAGGTCAGGAGTTCAAGACCAGCCTGGCCAACATGGTGAAACTCTGTCTCTATAAAAATTAGCCAGGCGTGATGGTGGGTGCCTATAATTCCAGCTACTCCGGAGGCTGAGGCGGGAGAATCACTTGAGCCCAGGAGGTGGAGGCTGTAGTGAGCCGAGATCATCCCACTGCACTCCAGCCTGGATGACAGAGCAAGACTCCATCTCAAAAAAAAAAAAAAAAAAGGAAAAGAAAGTATAGAAAAAGATTTTTAAAGTATATATGTATATGTTTTGAGACAGGGTCTTGCTCTGTCACCCAGGCTGGAGTGCAGTGGCACAATCTCCAATTCACTGCAAGCTCCACCTCAGGACTCAAGCTATCCTCCCACCTCAGCCTCCCAAGTAGCTGGGACTACAGGCCCATACCACCACACCTGGCTAATTTTTGTATTTTTTGTAGAGACAGCCTCCCAAGTAGCTGGGACTACAGGCCCGTACCACCACGCCTGGCTAATTTTTATATTTTTTGCAGAGCCATGTTGCCCAGGCTGGTCTCAAACTCCTGGGCTCAAGAGATCCTCCTGCCTTAGACTCCCAAAGTGCTGAGATTACAGGAGTGAGCCACCATGCCTTGCCTCAAAGTACATTTTTAAAAAGGCTAATATGCTCATTATTATAATCTGATTTTTGTAGTATATTTATTGAAGGCTAGGGACCCAAAGAAATGTTCAAAATTGATTTGTCATTTCCAAAAGTAACTCACAAAGCTCCTTTAGTTAGCTGTTTTGCAGCAGGCCTTTTTTGTCCTCCCGAATGACTATCCACCTAAAGACAAAACAAACCTCTTATTATTCCCTTTTATAGAAAAAAGAATACAGTTATACATAAAGGTCACTATATTTCACATATTTTCAACTACCTATCAAGAACATATTCTAAGACTATAGAATGTGCCCTGCTGAAAAATAAAAAAAAAAAAACCAGTACACAGAGTCCATGAAACAAAGTTGTACTGTATTAAGATTACAGAAAGGTGTATAATCAGTTCCCGAGAAGGACTCAGTTTGCACTTTAAAGCCTGAATCCCTAACTCCTCTCTAAATGCATCATCATCATCATCATCATCATCATTTTTTTGACAGGGTCCTGCTCTGTCGTCCAGGCTGGAGTGCGGTGGTATAATCTCAGCTCACTGCAACCTCTGCTTCCCAGGCTCAAGTGATCCTCCCACCTCAGCCTCCCAGGTAGCTGGGACTACAGGTATGCACCACCATGCCTGTTAATTTTTTGGTTTTTTTTGTAGAGACGTAGTTTTGCCATATTTTCCAGGCTTGTCTCGAACTCCTGGACTCAAGCCACCCGCCTGCCTTGGCCTCCCAAAGTGTTGGGATTACAGGTGTGAGCCACAGCACCGACCCATCGTTATATTTTTGAAATTCCACAGACATCTGAAAAGTCAGTAGATACTATCTAATCCATCTTCTCTGTGTAAGTATGGGATACACACACTTTTAAGCTCCTGTTATATATAGTCCAGGTGTGTGATCTAACGAGGCATTTTTTACATAATGTTAAGGAAACAAATATGCCTCATCTCAGAACCTTAGAACTGAACAGATCCTTCACTGTGTATTCCAGGCAGTCCCACACTGCAGCAAGCTTTATTCAACCACTAATTGGTAGGTCTGATGGAAAAGAAACTGTCTTAGCTGAAAACAAGAAATGTTTCCTTGCGTTTTAGACTAGTAGTTTGAAATCTTTTAGGTTTAAAAGCCAAAGTTGAAGTTATCAAATGTGCCCTGAAAATATGTACATCCCCTCATCATGTATCAAAAAAACAAACAAACAAAAAAAAGTAGGCCAGGCGTGGTTGCTTAAGCCTGTAATTCTAGCACTTTGGGAGGCTGAGGTGGGAGAATCGCTTGAGCCCAGGAGTTTGAGACCAGCCTGGCCAACATGGCAAAACGTTTTCTCTACAAAAAATATAAAAATATTAGCCACGCGTGGTGGTGCATGCCTGTAGTCCCAGCTACTCAGGAAGCTGAGGTGGGAGGATTGCATGAGCCCAGGCGATCGAGGCTTCAATGAGCTGTGATCACACCACTGCACTCCAGTCTGAGTGACAGGGTGAGACCCCAACTCAAAACAAAACAGAAAAACTGAAAAAACAAACAAACAAACAAAAAAAACAGCTGGACTAGGCAGGGCACAGTGGCTCACGCCTGTAATCCAAGTACTTTGGGAGGCCGAGGCGGGTGGATGGCTTGGGCCCAGAAGTTTGAGACAGGTGTGAGCAACATGGCAAAATCCTATCTCTACAAAAAATACAAAAAAATAGCTGAGCATTGTCCTAGCTACCCAGAAGGCTGAGGCAGGAGGGTCACCTGAGCCTGGGAGGTCAAGGCTGCAGTGAGCTGTGATTGCACCACTGCACGCCAGCCTGGGTGACAAAGTGAGACCCTGTCTCAAACAAAAAACAAAAAGTTGGACTTTAAAAAGTGTCAAAGTTGGGTCAAAAAACCGTAGGGATGGCCTACTTCCTATATGCCTGGTTACTATTGCAGAAAAAAAAAAAAATCCCTCAGCATAACTAAGAACAGATTCACTTTGATATAATAGTGAACGATATCACCTGGTAGTAAATGACATTTTTTGAGTGGCTAGTATGTACTAGCTGCTGGTATATTACTAATTCATGAGGAAATGATGGATTAATGAAGCATTGTAAACATGTCAGAAAGAGAATAGACATTCATCTCAGAAACATAAACATAACAAGGCCTAGCCCACCAGGAAGGTCTTCAATGACCACCCTGTTGTGGGCACACAGGGGACTGGGTGGACTGTGCACACAAAGCTAGCCAGCAACCACAAAGACGACACGACTACATTTTCATTCAATTATGCCGAACATTAGGAAGAGGCTATGCCAATAGTTTTCTACCTGCACAGCTGGATGGCCAGGAGATGATCCAACTACTTTTTCCTGCTGTGGTTGTGCGGTTCCTAAGGACGCGGATATAACTTTGCTTCCAGAATCCTGCCCTATTAGAATTAATACATAAGACAGTGTTCAAAAGAAACAGTAAATTGGGTCCATCATATAACCCTAGGGCCCAATGGGTACAGACTGTTGAGCATTCTGAAACGGGTTTCTTTATCATGGCTGCTTGCTGTGAAGAAGGAGGGCAGGGTAGTGCACTTACTTACAAGCTCTAAAGGAAGAGGTTATTAAAGCCTATTTAAGTAATAAAGAAGTAAATAGTAATAAATAGAAGCTCCAAATGCTATAGTTTCAAATTAGTTATAGTCTGAAAAACAGGCCTCAAGCCAGTAATCTGCCAGCACTACAGAATCCCAAAATACAATTTAAGGAAAGGGAGGCCCAAAGAGGCAATTGACTGGGAATATTCAAGCTTTTTCTCTTTCTTGCCTTTTTTTTTTTAAGTACTAATTGGGTACTGCAGATGTTCAAAGCCTTAGAAAAAAGAGAAGACATAGTCCATAATATTTTCAGTCTGGGTGGAGAATTCCAAACATGCATATAGAGAGCAACATGGGAATAATTACAAGGTCACAAGTACTATAAAATATCTTTTTTTTTTTTTGAGACAAGGTCTTGTTCTGTCGCCCAGGCTGGAGTGCAGTGGTGCGATCATAGCTCACTGCAGCCTTGACCTCCCAGGCTCAGGTGATCCTCCTGCCTCAGCCTCTTGGGTAGCTAAGACAAAGCCCGGCTAGTAGAGACAGGGTTTCACCATGTTGGCCAGGCTGGTCTTGATCTCCTGACCTCATGATCCGCCTGCCTCGGCCTCCCAAAGTGCTGGGATTACAGGTGTGAGCCACTGTGCCCGGCCTCAGTTCATTGTTTCTAAGAAGCATTTTTTTCCCACATAATTTAATGTGTCATAATTTAGATAGAAGTGCTTTTTTTTCTTTTTGGTAGTATAAAAAATGATAGTACATCTTACAATTGATGCTATCTTAGTGGGTTTTTTTTTTTTTTTTTGAGATGGAGTCTCACTCTGTCACCCAGGCTGGAATGCAGTGGTGCGATCTCAGCTCACTGCAAGCTCTGCCTCCCGGGTTCAAGCGATTCTCCTGCCTCAGCCTCCTGAGTAGCTGGGATTATGGGCGTGTGCCACCATGCCTGGCTAATTTTTGTATTTTTAGTAGAGATGGGGTTTCATCATGTTGGTTAGGCTGGTCTTGAACTCTTGATCTCAGGTGATACACTCTCCTTGGCCTCCCAAAGTGCTGGGATTACAGGCGTGAGCCACTGTGCCTGGCCCAATGCTATCTTAGAGTTGATGCAACACAGTATATTATTTGCAGAAAGGATACAGAAAGAAAGGAATAATCAGAGTGGAGACGAGATTAAGCCAGAAAGCTTTCATGCAGAATGAGGGAGAAAAGTGAGAAGGGCATCCCGTGGGTGTTGGGAGGACAGGCACAAACTGAGGAAGCTCCTGACCTGGCAGTGTGGTGCTCAAGAGCCCAGGGATCTGTGCTTGCCTCAGGCCGTCTGTGGTCTTGGGAGCAGAAATGGGGGAAGTCTGATTCAGACATTTTTTCTGAGCCTGTGAAACATGACCAAGATGAAAACATTAATTTCATTTCTAAAGCTTTAACAGATTATTTTAAATACCAACCAAGCCTCTTCATACCTCCCTGGTACCTTCAGGTTAGATTATAAACAAAACAAAAATTTAATAATTGTATTTTCTTATCACTTCAGGGGAACTGCAAAGTACATCCTTTAACAATCTGCAGGCACACTGAATTTTCCTGATGCCATTCGGTGGGGATGCTGAGTTGATACCAGGCTATTTTCTTGCTCCCGGGGTTGCTGTGTTTGTGGTGCTCAGATGAAAAGGCTGCAGCTGGGAATTTCTACCCCCAGTAACCTTATATCCTGCCTGCTAGGATTATGATCCTGACTATCAGCTCCTATGTGGGGTCTGCACAGACTCCAAGCACATGGTTAGGGACCAAGGGCCAACCCCAAATTTTTTGTCACCACTCATTGTTTTGCTGTGTAGATGATATAAAGTATATTTCATCACTACCATCTGGTATATCTCTAGTTTGTGTTGTGTCAACACACATGCACTTCTCAGGTGGCATGCAATTGAGAAATGAAAATCAATTTAATATTAGCCTGAGCAAAATATAATTAGAAAAATTAATCCAATGTTTAAATTGTTGTGTGCTTCTTTTCTATAAATGGGGAAGATGAAATGGATAATGTTTAAGAACTAAGTTCCTTTTTAGCTCTTAAAAAAAAAACTGTTATCTCTATAACGTATTTTATTATTATTATTTTTTTGACATAGGGTCTCATTATGTTACCAAGGCTGGTCTCAAACTCCTGGGCTCAGGTGATCTTTCCACCCAACCTCCCAAGTAGCTGGGATTGTAGGCATGCACCACCATGCCCAGCCTCTATAATACATTTTAAGTAAAAAGATAAAAGGCTTTTATTTATTTATTTTTTTGAGACGGAGTCTCTCTCTGTCGCCCAGGCGGGAGTGCAGTGGCACGATCTCGACTCACTGCAACCTCCGTCTCCCAAGTTCAGTGGATTCTCCTGCCTCAGCCTCCTGAGTAGCTGGGATTACAGGTGCATGCCACCACGTCCGGCTAATTTTTCTATTTTTAGTAGAGACAGGGTTTCACCATATTGGTTGGTCTGGTCTCCTGACCTCAAGTGGTCCATCCACCCTGGCTTCCCAAAGTGCTGGGATTACAGGTGTGAGCCACCACAGCCAGCCAATAAAGGGCTTTTAAATTACCCTCAGTTTGTTTTCTTTTTGAGACGGAATCTCACTCTGTCACCAGGCTGGAGTGCAGTGGTGCAATCTCGGCTCACTGCAAGCTCCGCCTCCCGAGTTCAAGTGATTCTCCTGCCTCAGCCACCCAAGAGTGTGCCACCACGCCTAGCTATCTTTTGTATTTTTAGTAGAAACGGGGTTTCACCATGTTGGTCAGGATGGTCTCGAACTCCTGACCTTGTTATCCGCCTGCCTCGGCCTCCCAAAATGCTGGGATTACAGACGTGAGCCACCATGCCCTACCTACCCTCAGTTTTTAATCCTCTGTGCCATTACTACTTCATAGTGCAGTAACTTTTCAGAGTTTTTTTCTTCAGTTTTTTTTGAAAGATGAAGTTGTGCTCCGTTGCCCAGGTTGGACTGCAGTGGTGTGATCTCAGCTCACTGCAACCTCCACCACCCAGGTTCAAGTGATTCTCCTGCCTCAGCCTCCCGAGTAGCTGGGATTACAGGCACCCACCACCACGACTGGCTAATTTTTGTATTTTTAGTAGAGACGGGGTTTCACTGTGTTGGCCAAGCTGGTCTCCAACTCCTGACCTCAGGTGATCTGCCCACCTCAGTCTCCCAAAGTGTTGGGATTACAGGTGTGAGCCACTGCACCCAGCCTCTTCAGTTTTATATTATTTATACTATCAGTGGATTTAGAGTTTAGTCTAAGCATCTGCACAGTGGACTTAACTTTATGACCTTGGCCTCAGCAAAATGTTCCCACCAACCATTCACATGTAAGTGCTCACACAGACCTTGGCAATGCCTGACCATTGACAAACTAAGCTTATTTATTTATGTATTTTTTGAGACAGGGTCTCACTCTGTCACCCAAGCTGGAGTGCACTGGTGTGATCTTGGCTCACTGCAACGTCTGCCTCCCAGGTTCAAGCGATTCTCTTGCTTCAGCCTCCCGAGTAGGTCTGACCATGCCTGGCTAATTTTTGTATTTTTTGGTAGGGACGAGATTTAACCATGTTTCCCAGGCTGGTCTTGAACTCCTGACCTCAAGTGATCCACCTGCCTTGGCCTCCCAAAGTGCTGGGATTATAGGCATGAGCCACTGCATCCAACCAAACTAAACTTATGTTAACATTTCTGTTCTAGGCCCGGCGCAGTGGCTCACGCCTGTAATCCCAGCATTTTGGGAGGCCGAGGTGGGCGGATCACAAGGTCAGGAGATCAAGACCATCCTGGCTAACTCGGTGAAACCCCGTCTCTACTAAAAATACAAAAAATTAGCTGGGCGTGGTGGTGGGCACCTATAGTCCCAGCTACTTGAGAGGCTGAGGCAGGAGAATGGTGTGAACCTGGGAGGCGGAGCTTGCAGTGAGCCGAGATGGTGCCACTGCACTCCAGCCTGGGCGACACAGTGAGACCGTCTCAAAAAAAAAAAAAAAAATCCATTCTAAACAATTAATTATTTGGTTCTCTTTTGTAATATAAAAATGAAAAGGAGGCCAGATGTGGTGACTCATGCCTGTAATCCTGACACTTTGGGAGGCTGAGGTGGGAGGTTCACTTGAGCCCAGGAAATTGAGATCAGTCTGGGCAACACAGGGAGACCTCATCTCAACAAAATTAAAAAATGAGCTGGATGTGGTGGCACATGCCTGTGGTCTCAGCTACCTGGGGGGGCTGATGTGGGAGGACTGCTTGGGCCCAGGAGGTTGAGGCTGAAGTGCAGTGATGAAGCCACTGTACTCCAGCCCAGGCGACAGAAGGTTATTAAAGAGGTGGACATGGTCACCTTTTTCATTCTTCCACTAGCAGGGAAGGGCGAACCTAAACTATTCCAGGTAGACAGGCAATGAATTATTAGGAAGAAACCCACGAGGGGAAGGGTCAACGTGAAAATCTTCCAGTTTTACAGCATGTCCCCTAAAAGGTGACCCCATGATGTCCTACTGTAATATGGGAAGTTCCCCATATGGTGGACACCTGGACAGGTGTCCTGTCCAGGCTTGAGCCACCAAGCCCAGCCGTGAGTACCTGCTTTATAATTAATTGTTTTGTCATTGTTGTTTGTTTGTTTTGAGACAGAGTCTCACTATGTGGCAATCCCGGGTCACTGCAACCTCTGCATCCTGGGCTCAAGGGATCCTCCCACCTCAGCCCGAGTAGCCGGGACTACAGATGTGTGCCATCAAGCCTGGCTAGTTTTTGTATTTTTTGTAGAGATGGGGTTTTACCATGTTGCCCAGGCTGATCTCAAACTCCTGAGCTCAAGCGATCCACCTGCCTCGGCCTCCTAAAGTGCTGGGGTTATAGGCGTGAGCCACTGCTCCCGGCCATAATTAATTGTCAATGATACATTTATGTTTTATACATTTCCTGAATGTGTTCTATTTTACAATATAAAAGACTGAAAGAAAACAAAAATAATAATCTAATGTCAAAGCATGAAAATTTGCAATCGCTTGAGGATTTTATTGTTTTTGGAAATAGGGTCTTGCTCTGTCACTGAGGCTGGAGTGCAGTGGTGCAATCACAGCTCACTGTAGCCTTGACCTCCCAGGCTTAAGCCATCATCCCACCTCAGCCTCCAGGAGTAGCTGGGACTACAGGTATGCACCATCATGCCTGGCTATTTTTTTTTTTGAGATGGAGTCTCACTCTGTCGCCCAGGCTAGAGTGCAGTGGCGTGATTTTGGCTCACTGCAACCTCTGCCTCCCGGGTTCAAGCAATTTTCTTTTTCTGTTTTTTCTTTTTTTGAGACAGAGTCTCGCTCTGTTGCTCAGGCTGGAGTGCAGTGGCGCAATCTTGGCTCACTGCAAGCTCCGCCTCCTGGTTTCACGCCGTTCTCCTGCCTCAGCCTCCCGAGTAGCTGGGACTAGAGGCGCCCGCCACCATGCCCGGCTAATTTTTTGTATTTTTAGTAGACATGGGGTTTCACTGTGTGAGCCAGGATGGTCTCGACCTCCTGACCTCATGATCTGCCCGCCTCAGCCTTCCAAAGTGCTGGGATTACAGGCATGAGCCACCACGCCCGGAGAAGGTTCAAGCAATTTTCTGTCTCAGCCTCCCGAGTAGCTGGGATTACAGGTGCCGGCCACTATACCTGGCTAATTTTTGTATAGACAGGGTTTCACCATGTTGGCCAGGATGGTCTCGAACTCCTAACCTCATGATCCACCCGCCTCGGCCTCCCAAAGTGCTGGGATTACAGGTGTGAGTCACCGTGCCCGGCCAATGCCTGGCTAATTTTTTAATTTTTTTGTAGAGATGAGGTCTTCCTATGTTGCCCAGGCTGGTCTTGAACTCCTGGGCTCAAGAGATCCTCCTACCTCGGCCTCCCAAAGTGCTGGGATTACAGGCGTGAGCCACTATGCCTGGCCAAAAATCAATTCTTTTAATGTATCACATCAATATCGATAAGCTAAAGAAGAAAAATCTCATGATTATATCAACAGATGCAGAAAAAGTATTTGACAAAAAGCAACACCCATTCATGAAAAAAACTCTCAGCAAACTAGGAATAGAGGGGAACTTTCTCAATTTGATAAACATCTACAAAAAACCTACAGCTAATTCATGGTTTTTAAAAAGATTTTGAGAGGTTTATTCATTGTTGTTTTTGTTTTCCCTGAGACAGGTTATCTGTTGCCCTGGTTGTAGTGTAGTGGCATGACCTTAGCTCACTGCAACCTCTGCCTCCCAGGCTCAAGTGATTCTCCCATCTCAGCCTCCTGAGTAGCTGGGACTATAGGCATGTGCCACCGTACCTGGCTAATGTTTCTATTTTCAGCAGGGATGGATTTACACCATGTTGGCCAGTCTGGTCTGAAGTGATCCGCTCACCTCAGCCCCTCTAAGTGCGGAGATTAAAGGCATAAACCACCAAGCCTAACTCATATTTAATGGCAAAAAAACTTAAAGTTTTTGCTAAGATCAATAATAAGGCAAGGGTGACCCTGTTATCACTGCTTTTCAACATATTATTGAAAGATGTAGCTAATGCAATCAGACAGAAAAGAAAATACACAACATGGTATTACTTGCCAGAGGGCAGGTAAGAGCTAAGTCCAGGGAAGAAGCACCCACTACACACCCTCTAAAAGTGCCAAGCCTACCAGTAAAGCAGGTTGTCTACCCAGAGGGGTGCCTTTTTATACTTTGGCCCTGAGGGGCACTTTTTCCTAATTTGTACAAAGGCTCCAGATTGAGCAGCAGAGGCCCTGGAAGACTACTTCCTTGTGCCGCCCAGACTACCCCTCCAGTCATGGTTTACTCAACCACAAGTGGCCTAATCAGACTCTCCGGAGAATTTGGAGCGGGGGTAAGGGATGGATATCAAGAGGCAGTGGTTCTCAAATTCAGGTTGCGTCAAGATCACCTGGAGAATTTCTGGGTTCCATCCACAAAGATCAATTCAGAAATCTAATGTGGGGCTTAGGAATCTATAACTTTTTATTTTATTTATTTATTTATTTATTATTTTATTTTTTTTGAGCCGGAGTCTTGCTCTGTCGCCGAGGCTGGAGTGCAATGGCACAATCTCGGCCCACTACTACCTCTGCCTCCCGGGTTCAAGCGATTCTCCTGCCTCAGCCTCCTGAGTAGTTGGGATTATAGCCACCACGCCCAGCTAATTTTTGTATTTTTAGTAGAGATGGGGTTTCACCATGTTGGTCAGGCTGGTCTCGACCTCCTGACCTCGTGATCCGCCTCTGAAAGTACTGGGATTACAGGTGTGAGCCACGACGCCTGGCCTAGGAATCTGTAACTTTTTTTTTTTTGAGATGGAGTCTCACTCTATTGCCCAGGCTTGAGTGCAGTGGCGCGATCTCGGCTCACTGCAAGCTCCGCCTCCTGGGTTCCCGCCATTCTCCTGCCTCGGCCTCCCGAGTAGCTGGGACTACAGGCATCCGCCACCACGCCCGGCTAATTTTTTTTTGTTTTTGTATTTTCAGTAGACGGGGTTTCACCGTGTTAGCCAGGATGGTCTCTATCTCCTGACCTCGGGATCCGCCCACCTCGGCCTCCCAAAGTGCTGGGATTATAGGCGTGAGCCACCGTGCCTGGCCAGGAATCTATAACTTTTTAAAGCTTTCCAGTTGATTCTGATGTATTGTTAAGTATTGGAAACCGGTGCACTTGCCAGTGGCTGTTAAATGCTTGGTTTGGAATAATGTAAAGATAGCCTGGGGCAATCATTTTAGTCCAGGAGAACAAGGAGAGAGAACAATGAAGGAGAGATAAGAGGCCATGCTATCTTGAAGAGGCCCAGAGAGCAGCAGAGAACCTGAATTCTTGCCCTCATAAGGTGCTACACTATACTTCCTGGACTTGGGCTCATTCACGAAACACATTCTCCCAAACATGTTACGGGGAGTTTCTGATAGCTGCAATCCAAAGTCCCTTGATGAGCCATTTGAGTAACCACTGTGTACACAGCACTGTGGTAATCACAGAGAAGGCAGGCTGGGCACTGTGGCTCACGCTTGTAATCACTCGGGAGGCTGAGACAGGAGAATCACTTGAACCCGCGAGTCGGAGGTTACAGTGAGCCGAGATCCCACCATTGCACTCCAGCCTGAGTGATGACTGAAACTCTGTCTCAAAAATAAATAAATAAATAAATAAATAAATAAATAAATAAATAAATAAACCCAAAAAACAAAAAACAGAGAAGGCAGCCGAAGGATACCCAACAGTCTTTATCCTCAAATTTACCATCCAAGAAACACACAGGCTCACAGAAACATGATAGATCAGTGTGTTATAATTATGGTGCCCAGCCTCAACTGGAATCTAACCCCACAGCTGTCCAGTAATCCTTTTTTTCCCTTTAATCAGCTCTTTTGAATGCTATTTCATTATAAGCAAACCTATAAGCTAGATAACTTCCTACCGCGAAAGCTACAATCTTACCCTTTCCCACCTTCTCTTGTTACAATAGAATAGGTGTCCCTCCTCTGTCTACAAAGAATCCTAGCAATGCTCTAGAATGAATGTCTTTCTCCTTCTCATCAGCTGTGAAAAAAGCTCATTTTTCACTACAAAAATAATTCCCTTAATCCCACACATCCTCATAGCTATTGCTCTTCAGTTACCTTCATTTATCTGACAGCTGTCTATGCTCATGAGCACACCTCCTGCTCTCTCCTCAGTCTGTTGCCATCTGGCTTCTGCACCTACCCTTCCACAGAAACAAGTCATACCAACCAGCAGCCTCCCAGTTGTTAAATCTATCAGAACGCCCACTTCTTACCTTCCTTCTCAGTGTGCATCACTCTGTGGATCTTCTTTCCTGCCTGCAACATCCTCTTTCCTTTTTTTTTTTTTGAGATGGAGTCTTGCTCTGTAGCCCAGGCTGGAGTGCAGTGGTGCGATCTCGGCTCACTGCAAGCTCCACCTCCCAGGTTCACGCCATTCTCCTGCCTCGGACTCCCGAGTAGCTGGGACTACAGGTGCCCGCCACCATGCCTGGCTAATTTTTTGTATTTTTAGTAGAGATGGGGTTTCACCCGGTTAGCCAGGATGGTCTTGATCTCCTGACCTCGTGATCCGCCCACCTCGGCCTCCCAAAGTGCTGGGATTACAGGCGTGAGCCACCATGCCCGGCCCATCCTCTTTCCTTAGCCTAAATGTTGAGGTGCTGTGGGGTTCTCCTCTGGCTGTTTTCTTCTCTAACTATATGCTCTCCTTGGTCCATTTCCTCCACTCCCATTGCTTCAGTTGAAATTTATATGCTGGCTGGGCGCGGTGGCTCATGCCTGTAATCCCAGCACTTTAGGAGGCCGAGGCGGGCAGATCATAAGGTCAGGAGTTCGAGACCAGCCTGACCAACATGATGAAACCCTGTCTCTACTAAAAAAAGAAAAAAAAAAAATTAGCCGGGCGTGGTGACGCACACCTGTAATCCCAGCTACTCAGGAGGCTGAGGCAGGAGAATCGCTTGAACCAGGGAGAAGGAAGTTGCAGTGAGCTGAGATCGCGCTACTGCACTCCAGCCTGGGTGACAGAGTGAGACCCTGTCTCAAAAAAAAAAAAAAAAGAAAGAAATTTATATGCTGATCAATCCCATTTCAGCTCGTATTTCAGTGTTCAGCTTCAGCATATATAGCCGTGTATCATATAACATGGCTGTCCTACAGGTACCTCACACTTGACAAACATACCCTAAACTCGGTAACTTCCCTTCAAATCCAAATCTCTCCCCATTTTTCTAACTCAGTGAACCTGTGTGTCGCTGTCAGAAACCTGTAAGTCATCCTTATTCTTCCACTATGCCCAATCAATCACAAGTTCTATCTAACCTAGTTGTCTCAAATCCATTCATGTCTCGTCATCTTTCCTACACTGCTAGTGTAGGTCCACTTCGTGCTTAGATTACGACACTGGCTCTCATCATGGCATCCAAGACCTGCATGGTTTGTGCTCGCCTTTCCCACCTAACACCCTACTCGCCTCACCTGAACGTGTTTTCCTTTCCCCACAGCACCATGGTCTCTTTTCTCTCCAGGCTCTGCACTTGCCGTTTCTATTTCATGGAACATGCTTCACCCAGACCCTCTCTGCCTGGATAACTCTCAGAGAACTCCACCTCAAGGAAACCTTCCTGACCATCCCAACTAGGTTAGAGGCTCCTTTTCGGAGCCCGCACTCTGGACTTTCCTAGCAGCACACTTAAAATACTGTGTTGCCTGGGCGCAGTGGCTCACGTCTGTAATCCCAGCACTTCGGGAGGCCGAGGCGGGCAGATCACGAGGTTAGGAGTTCAAGACCAGCCTGGCTAACACGGTAAAACCCCGTCTCTACTAAAAAAAATACAAAAAATTAGCCGGGTGTGGTGGTGGGCTCCTGTAGTCCCAGCTACTCGGGAGGCTGAGGCAGGAGAATGGCATGAACCCGGGAGGCGGAGCTTGCAGTGAGCCAAGATTGCGCCACTGCACTCCAGCCTGGGTGACAGAGCTAGACTCCATCTAAAAAAAAAATACTGTGTTATGACTGTTGACTTATCTCTCCCTCTGGGATACATTGTTATATGTCTGGGGCTGGCATGTGGTAGATACTCAAATACTGTTTGATGAATCAATGTAGAAAACATTTAACAAAGTAAGTGGTTATGTACCTAGTGGGGTGTACAAATAAAAAATATAATAGGCAGGAAGAGATCAGTGAAGGGACTGAAAAACCTTCATTTTTTCTAGGGGCTTTGGGTGGGGCCCTGAAGGAGGGGAAGAATTTAAACAGGGAAGGAAAGGACATTCAATGTATACCCATCAATAAAGGCCTGAACACACAATGAGTCTGGCCTATTCGTGGGAAAAACAGGGGACCAGCCTGGTGGAAGTGGAGGGTTTCTGACTAGAGAACCTTGACTGCCAGGTCAGAGATTTGTGCTTTCTCCCGTGGGAATGAGAAGCTCCCTGATGATTTCGTTCAAATATTTTGGGAGAATTAATGTGCAAATCTGCCTTCTTTAGGAAGAGGACAAAGGCAGATTAATCACCTAGATAATTGTTGCAGCTGTCTAATTAGGAGGCGTTAGGGTTGCAATGGGCTTTGGAAATCAGGTAGCACAGTGCTTCTCTATCCTGGCTGCACTTTAAAATCACTTGGGGAGCTTTTGAAAAATGCTGATGCCTAAAGCCCTTTCTCCAGACTATTTAAGTCAGAATTTATGTGAGTGAGGCTCAGGCATCCACAGTTTTAAAAAGCTCCCCAGGTAATTCTATTGCACAGCTAGAGTTCCTCATTTTAGAAAAGACAAAACTAGGGCTCAGAGAGTTTTAAGATACAAGCTTAGCTCAGAAAACCACTCGCTGGCAGAGTGGCACCTATGACTGAGCTGGAACTGCTGATTCACCTCCTGTTTTTCTGTTATATTCTAGTCTCTCTTAAAGCCTACCTTAGGGTATGGATGTAGAAAAGGAGAAAAATGGGAAGCAGTGTGGTATAGATAACTAACAGGTAAAGTTAGCCTTTATGAGTAATTTGTCCAAGCTCTGAACCCCCATATTCTCTGCTGTGACGTGGGAACAATAATGCTACATGTAGCTCCAACGTAATTAGAAATAGTGTGTGGAGCCTCAGCACTGTCCTTGTTGTTAATAATATGATTAGTATTTTCATTGTTATTGGAGAGAATGGATAGGAGACATTTTCAAATCATTTATTGGATTTGGTAATTCATTAAAGGCATAGAAGGAGAAGGAGAAAACAAGAACATTTAGATTTTTAAGTCCAGATGTCTGAAAATACAACGGTTCCACATAAGGTAGGCAGGCTGAGCTACAAGGGGGATAGGGAAGCAGGGAGGGGCAGAGCGGGACTAGAAACTTGAGCAAAAATTCAGCGCGATTGGCAGGGCAGCGTGGCTCACGCCTGTAATTCCAGCACTTTGGGAGAGTGAGATGGGAGGATCACAAGGTCAGGAGTTCGAGACCAGCCTGGCCAATATGGTGAAACCCCATCTCTACTAAAAAATACAAAAATTAGCCAGGTGTGGTGGTGCGTGCCTGTAGTCCCAGCTACTCAGGAGGCTGAGGCATGAGAATCGCTTGAACCCGGGAGGCGGAGATTACAGTGAGCCAAGATCGTGCCACCACACTCCAGCCTGGTGACAAAGCGAGCCTCCATCTCAAAAAAAAAAAAAAAAAAAATTCAGAGTGATCATTCAGGCACTCTTCACACCCAAAGCATGGCAGGTACTATAGGTGATATGGGCTCAGCTGCTTTCAATTTTCTTTTTTTTTTTTAAGGATGGAGTCTCACTCTGTCGCCTAGGCTGGAGTGCAGTGGTGCGATCTTGGCCCACTGCAACTTCTGCCTCCTGGGTTCAAGCTATCTTGTGCCTCAGCCTCCCGAGAAGGTGGTATTATACAGGCATGCCCCACCATACCTGGCTAATTTTTGTATTTTTAGTAGAGACGAGGTTTCACCATGTTAGCCATGCTAGCCTTGAACTCCTGACCTCAAGTGATCCACCCGCTTCGGCCTCCCAAAGTGCTGGGATTACAGGTATGAGCCACTGCGCCCTGCCTGCTCTCAATAAAATTTGAATCTACAAAATCCTTTAGTGATCCAAAGAGATTTGGGGCCAGGTGCGGTCTCTACTAAAAATATAAAAATTAGCCAGGCATGGTGGCAGGCGCCTGTAATCCCAGCTACTAGGGGGTGCTGAGGCAGGAGAATCGCTTGAACTGGGAGGTGGAGGTTGGAGTGAACTGAGATTGCACCACTGCATTCCAGCCTGGGCGACAAAGCAAGACTCCATCTCAAAAAACAAAAACAGGCAGGGTGCGGTGGCTCATGCCTGTAATCCCAGCACTTTGGGAGGCCGAGGCGGGCGGATCATGAGGTCAGGAGATCCAGACTATCCTGGCTAACATGGTGAAACCCTGTCTTTACTAAAAATACAAAAAATTAGCCGGGTGTGGTGGCACATGCCTGCACTCCCAGCTACTTGGGAGGCTGAGGCAGGAGAATCGCTTGAACCTGGGAGGCAGAGGTTGCAGTGGGCCAAGATTGCACCACTGCACTCCAGCCTGGGTGATAGAGTGAGACTCTGTCTCAAAAACAAACAAACAAACAAACAAAACAAAAATAAAGAGATTTGTCTGAGTGTTATGGCTCGTGCCTGTAATCCTATTTGGAAGGCTGAGGTGGGAGAATCACTTGAGCCCAGGAGTTCAGCTTGGACAACATAGCGAGACCCCACCTCTAATAAATAAATAATAGAGAGATAGGCCGGATGCGGTGGCTCACACCTGTAATCCCAGCACTTTGGGAAGCTGAGGCAGGCGAATCACAAGGTCAGGAGTTTGAGATCAGCCTGGCCAACATGGTGAAACCCTGTCTCTACTAAAAATACAAAAAATTAGCTGGGTGTGGTGGTGGGTGCCTGTAATCCCAGCTACATGGGAGGCTGAGGCAGGAGAATCGCTTGAACCCGGGAGGCAGAGGTTGCAGTGAGCCAAGACTGCGCCACTGCACTCCAGCCTGGGAGACAGTGCGAGACTCTGTCTCAAAAAAAAATAATAATAATAATAGAGAGATTTGGACCTATACTAATTTGTTTACTTTTGTTTGATAGATTATTTTAAATTGTCTCCTTAGCAACTGACTTTTGAATTTTAATCCATTTACAAGAAAGTGTAAATCCTGTAAATTACTTTCTGCACAAAGAGACTTAGTTCATAGTCTCCTTTGAGAATGGCTGATTCCAGGTTTGAGGCAAGGTAATCTAAGGCAGTCCTACAATGTCTTATGACACAAAGCAAGGAAATGTTCAGAGGAGGTGAAGACATGTCAAAAGTATAGGAGCCAGCTGAAACAGGCTTCCATTGATCAGATTTGGGACAATTTAAGCATCAAAAAGAATGAGGAATGCAATAAATTACAATATATTAAATACAGAAATAATACATTAAATACAGAAAGAATACATGATCTCTTAGAGATATGTGCTAAAATACGACAGATGAACTGATACGATGGGTGAGCTTCAAAATCATACCAGGCAGGGGCAAAGGGGATGGGGGTGTGGATGAAACAAGAGCAGCCATACTCAAGCTGAGGGAGTATGGGGGCTCATGACAGTGCTTTGTCTACTTTGTGTTTAAAATTCCTCATAATAAAAAGTTCTAAAAAACAAACATAAAAAATCCTGGGCCAGGCCTGGTAGGTCACATCTGTAATCCCAGCACTTTGGGAGGCTGAGGTGGGAAGATCGCTTAACCCCAGGAGTTAGAGCCAGCCTGAGTAACATAGCAAGACCCCAGCTCTATTTTTTAAAATAATAATAATAATTTAAAAAATCCTAACAACAACAATAATGATCCCTAAGAGTTCACAGTGCTACTCAAAAAAAAATGGGAAGGAGAGGAAGAAAAAGCTCTTTTTTTTTGAGACAGAGTCTCACTCTGTTGCCCAGGCTGGAGTGCTGGAGTGTAGTGGCACAATCTCGGCTCACTGTAACCTCTGCCTCCCAAGTTCAAGTGATTCTGACTATGGGCACATGACACCACACCTGGCTAATTTTTGTATTTTTAGTAGAGACAGGGTTTCGCCATGTTGACCAGGCTGGTCTTGAACTCCTGACCTCAGGTAATCCGTTATTTATTTTTTTGAGACAGAGTCTCGCTCTGTCACCCAGGCTGGAGTGCAGTGGCGCAATCTCAGCTCACTGCAACCTCTGCCTCCCAGGTTCAAGTGAATTTCCTGCCTCAACATCCCAAGTAGCTGGGATTACAGGCATGTGCCACCACGCCCGGCTAATTTTTGTATTTTTAGTAGAGATGGGGTTTTGCCATGTTGGCCTGGCTGGTCTCAAACCCCTGACCTCAAGTGATCTGCCCGCCTCTGCCTCCAAAGTGCAGGGATTACAGGTGTGAGCCACTGTGCCTGGCCAAAAAAGCTCTTCTTTCTGGAAAAATCCCAGGCAATAAATATAGATAGGATACTACAATTATAAAATCATTATTTTGTGACTATCAATATAATATTCAGGTGAGGGGCATCAAAGGGTGAGAGGCTGAGAAACAGAATAGTCACATGGTCTATCCTGGAGATCATTTCTTCTTTATGAAGGGAACAAGACACCTTTGAGACCCTTGTGGAGAAATCTGGGAGAGGCCACTTAACCAAGTGCCCACACTCAGCATCACCACGAATGGGACAAACCAACATGTGTCTTGCCCAAACCGTTTAGCCTGATGAAGTCGAGTCATGAGGAAACATAATTCCAGTCAGACAAGTCCAGGCAGACAAGGCCACTCGAGAAGACAACTGATCAGGGCTGTTACAGACTAAAGAGATGTGACAACTAAATGAAATCAGTGCTCTCTGGATTCTAAAGCGAAAAACTGTTTTTGTAAAGGGCGTTATTGGGCCAAATGGAAGAAATTTTATATAATTGTATTAAAAGGTCCTTGTTCCTAGGAGACACCTGCTGAAGTATTTAGGGATAAAAAGTTGTGACGTTTGCAGAGTACTTTCAAATGGTTAAGAGAAAAAAGTATATACATAAAGTATAAATGTGTGTGTGTACATACACATAGAGAGAGACTACAGACATTTAGCACCAGTAAAGCAAATACTGCAAAACAGAAACGACTGGTGATACCACGTGACTGTGTTCACTGTACTCTTCCAATTTGTCCATGGGTTTGAAAGTTTTCCCAATTCAAAAGTGAGGAAGGAACTTAAGCTCACACCATAAAAGCTGGTTTCACTGGTTGCCTGATGGCAACTGGGTGGCTGGGCAACGAGACAAGGAGGGAAACTCTTCATTGTAGTATACATATTTCTGTACCATTTGATTTTTCTTTTTTTTTTTTTTGAGATGGAGTCTTGCTCTGTCACCCAGGCTGGATTGCAGTGGCACAATCTCAGCTCACTGTAACCTCCGCCTCCCAGGTTCAAGCAATTCTCCTGTCTCAGCCTCCCGGGTAGTTGGGACTACAGGCACCTGCCACCACATCCGGCTAATTTTTGGATATTTAGTAGAGACAGGGTTTCACCTTGTTGCTCAGGCTGGTCTTGAACTTCTGACCTCAGGTGATCCACCTGCCTCAGCCTCCCAAAATGCTGGGATTACAGGCGTGAGTCACCATGCCCGGCCCCATTTGATTTTTTGAACCAAGTTAATGTATTATCTATATTAAAAACAATATTATATTTATATTTAAAAACATAGTCATCGCTAACATTAACCATTTATAGTATCAAAACCTGCTGAATTACATTTCCACAAATATACAAACGTCAAAAGCCTTCAGTAATTATATTTCTGTTTGTTACAACATTCTATAAGGTAGTTTATATAGAAATATTACACAGAAAAACTGAGTGCGGTGGCTTACACCTGTAACCCCCGCACTTTGGGAGGCCGAGGCAGGCAGATCACCTGAGGTCAGGAGTTCGAGACTAGCCTGGCCAAAATGGCAAAACTCTGTCTCTACTAAAAATACAAAAAAATTAGCCAGGCGTGGTGGCACACGCCTGTAGTCCCAGCTACTCGGGAGGCTGAGGCAGGTGAATCGCTTGAACCAGGGAGGTGGAGCTTGCAGTGAGCCAAGATAGTGCCATTGCCCTCTAGCCTGGGTGACAGAGCTAGACTCCATCTCAGAAAAAAAAGAAAAGAAATATTACATAGAAACTACACAGAGGACCAGGCACAGTGTCTCACACCTGTAATCCCAGCAGTCTGGGAGGCCGAGGTGGGTGGATCACTAGGTCAGGAGTTTGAGACCAGCCTGACCAACATGGTAAAATCCCGTCTCTGCTAAAAACACAAAAATTAGCTGGGTGTGGTGGCACGCGCCTGTAATCTCAGCTACTCAGGAGCCTGAGGCAAGAGAATTGCTTGAACCCGGGAGGTGGAGGTTGCAGTGAGCTGAGATTGCGCCACTGCACTCCAGCCTGGGCAACAGAGCAAGACTCCAACTCAAAAAAAAAAAAAAAGAAACTACACAGAAAGGAAATAATTTCTGTGTTTCTGGGTGTCCCGGGAATTTAAATGGTAGCTGACCTAAATACTACTATTTCAACTAATTGTGTACCCAAGGGTATGTTCCTTAATTTTAATAAACCTGGGGTTTCACTTGTTCCTGAAAACTTACAGCGGAAACACACTTGAACACTTGAAATAATGCAACTGACCTAGTTCCCAATGCTTTTTGGCATAAAAAGTCAGCTGCTTTGAAGCTGCTAGTGTAGGCTTCTTTTTTCCTTTGAATAACTGAAACTTTTAGGAGTGAGAGAGAAAGAGGTATTTTTCTCTCCCCTCCCTTTGAAGCATTATTTATTATATAGCAAAGAAGAAAAGGAAACGACCATGCTATGGATGATTGCTTAATTAATTATAATAAACGTAAAGCTGATCAATACATACATATATAACATGATCCTCAAGTTCTATCATTAAGTGAAAACGTCTATGGCGTGTTGCAGATAAGTATGTGTATGCACTACGTGTGCTTGTCTATGCAGAAGATAGCTCTGGGGGAATACAACCTACAGTGAGGCTTCTGGAAGGAAACTGGAGGTTGGGGAAAGACTTGCTTTTCACTCTAGACTACTTTGGAACTGTTTTACATTCTTACTAACTAACTGCATGTTTTTTGTTTCTTTATGTTTCTTTGTTTTCTGAGACAGGGTCTCGCTCTGTCACCCAGGCTGTAGCACAGTGGTGCGATCACCCTCACTGCAGCCTTGACCTTCCCGGCCTCAGATGGTCCACCTCAGCCTCCCAAGTAGCTGGGACTACAGGTGCACACTACCACACCCACGTAATTTTTGTATTTTTTTTTTTTTTTTTTTTTGAGACGGAGTCTCGCTCTGTCGCCCACGCTGGAGTGCAGTGGCGCAATCTCGGCTCACTGCAAGCTCCGCCTCCCGGGTTCACGCCATTCTCCTGCCTCAGCGTCTCCGAATAGCTGGGACTACAGGCGCCCGCCACCACGCCCGGCTAATTTTTTTTGTATTTTTAGTAGAGACGGGGTTTCACCGTGGTCTCGATCTCCTGACCTCGTGATCCGCCTGCCTCGGCCCCCCAAAGTTCTGGGATTAAAAGCGTGAGCCACCGCACCCGGCCAATTTTTGTATTTTTTGTTGAGACAGTGTTTCACCATGTTGCCTAGGCTGGTCTGGAGCTCCTGAGCTCAAGCAATCTGCCCCCCTCGCTTGCTGGGAAGTGCTGGGATTACAGGCATGAGCCACCGCAACCAGCCCCAAGTAACTTTTGAACACAGTATGTTGACTGTAAACACTTAGGCTAAACACAGAACTGTAAACCAATAGTAAAGTCTAATTAATAGTTTTTTTTTTTTTTTACAATGGTTTAAAACATGGATTAGCAATTCTAAGACTATTTTCTGTATATTCTAGGATTGAACAAGTAAGTAAATAAACATGGTGGAGCTGGCTTTCTCACTGTTAGAAAAGGGAGTTACAGGCCAGGCGTGGTGGCTCACGCCTGTAATCCCAGCACTTTGGGAGGCTGAGGTGGGTGGATCACCAGAGGTCAGGAGTTTGAGACCAGCCTTGCCAACATGGTAAAACCCTGTCTCTACTGAAAATATAAAAATTAGCCAGTTGTGGTGGCGCACGCCTGTAATCCCAGCTACTTGGGAGGCGGAGGCAGGAGAATCCCTTGAACCCGGGAGGCAGAGGTTGCAGTGAGGAGAGATTGTGCCGTTGCACTCCAGCCTGGGTGGTAGAGTGAGACTCTGACTCAAAAAAAAAAAAAAAAAAAAAAAAGGGTGGGGGGAAAGGGAGTTACAAATATGGAAAAGAGACTTGGATGCATTCTGTAGTCATGGATTAGAATTGGAATTATCAATATGAACTCACAGCTTTTAATATAGATTCACAGAAATGTAAACAGCTATAGGCGTTGGGTGTATAAATATACATATTTTCCAACTGAAATGACCTTAGTAGCAATGAACACACATAATGCTCAGATCTCGGTTTCTTTTTTTTTTTTTTTGAGGCAGAGTCTTGCTCTTTTGCCCAGGCTGGACTGCAGTGGTGCGATCTCGGCTCACTGCAAGCTCCGCCTCCTGGGTTCACACCATTCTTCTGCCTCAGCCTCCCGAGTAGCTGGGACCACAGGCGTCCACCACCATGCCTGGCTAATTTTTTGTATTTTTAGTAGAGATGGGGTTTCACCGTGTTAGCCAGGATGGTCTCGATCTCCTGACCTCATGACCCGCCCACCTCGGCCTCCCAAAGTGCTGGGATTACAGGCGTGAGCCACCGCGCCTGGCCTCAGATCTTGGTTTCTAAATATTGTTCTCCACTAGAAGGAACAAGCCTTCTTAAAAAAATAGTTGATGGTAGGGCAGGAGCAGGGAAATTAAAAGATAAACACAGAACATTTGTTTTGCCAGAAATTGAAGGAAGTGCTCAAAGCATGATGGAAACATGTCAGAAGGATCAGCAGCCAATTTGGAGGGGCACCTACTTGCCAAATGTGGGTAGACTTGAGCATTAAAATAAATTATTGTTAACAGTTTATAACCCACTGACCATAATAATAATCTAAGAATTCACACATAAAGAAAAAGGTAAAGGGAAGAAAAGGAAAAGCTGTTCCTTAAAGTAGAATGCCAATAGTAAGTATAGAACAAATGAAGGAATTAGAAAGTCTCTATTTGGAGGCCATGATAGTAATAGCTCTGTAATAACTGATTCAATCAGGAATCATCAATGGAAACTTAAATTATCATGTGCAAGTTTGATGAGAAACTGGATGCCTGCAGAGTTTCAAATTATCTTCTGGAAGATTCTAATTAATGACAAAAGGAAAAACAGTGGAGAAACCTGAAAGACACCATCTTATGCAAGTGTTCAAGGTGAAATCACCATAATGGGACAAATTCACATCCTGAGCACTGAGGACACCTCACTTCTGTGGCAATCCTGTTAAAAATGTACTGAATTTAATCATGAGGAAACATCAGAGAAACCCAAATTGAGAGACATTATAGAAAATAATTGGTTTGGCTGGGCGCGGTGGCTCACGCCTATAATCCCAGCACTCCGGGAGGCTGAGTCAGGCAGATCACCTGAGGTCGGGAGTTCGAGACCAGCCTGGCCAACATGGAGAAACCATGTCTCTACTAAAAATACAAAATTAGCCGGGCATGGTGGTGCATGGCTCTAATCCCAGCTACTTGGGAGGCTGAGGCAGGAGAATGGCTTGAACCTGCAAGGCAGAGGTTGCGGTGAGCTATCGCACCATTGCACTCCAGCCTGGGCAATAAGAGCGAAACTCCGTCTCAAAATAATAATAACAATAATAATTGGTTTGCACTCTTCAAAAATATTAATAGCATGAAAGACAAAGAACTGAGGAACTGTTGCAGATTTTAAAATCTGACAATGAAATGAGATAGTGATCCTGGGTGGATCCTGGACCATAAAAATCAAAACATATTGGGAGGCTGAGGTGGGCAGATCACCTGAGTTCAGGAGTTTGAGACCAGCCTGGCCAACATGGAAAAACCCTGTCTGTACTAAAAATACAAAAATTAGCAGGGTATGGTGGCAGGCGGCTATAATCCTAGCTACTCAGGAGACTGAGGCAGGAGAATTGCTTGAACCCAGGAGGTGGAGGTTGCAGTGAGCTGAGATTGTACCACTGCACTCTAGTCTGGGCGACAGAGCGAGACTCTGTCTCAAAAACAAACAAACAAAAACAAAACAAAGCTGCATGCAGGGGCACGAGCCTGTAGTTCCAGCTACTCAGGAGGCTGAGGTGGGAGGACTGCTTGAGCTCAAGAGTCTAGCCTGGGCTGGGTGCTGTGGCTCACGCCTGTAATCCTAGCACTTTGGGAGGCCGAGGCAGGTGGATCACGAGGTCAGGAGATCGAGACCATCCTGGCTAACATGGTAAAACCCCGTCTCTACTAAAAATACAAAAAATTAGCCAGGCGTGGTGGCGGGTGCCTGTAGTCCCAGCTACTCGGGAGGCTGAGGCAGGAGAATGGCGTGAACCCGGGAGGCGGAGCTTGCAGAGAGCTGAGATTGGGCCACTGCACTCCAGCCTGGGTGACAGAGTGAGACACCGTCTCAAAAAAAAAAAAAAAAAAAAAAAGACAGTCTAGCCTGGGTAACATAGCAAGATCCCATCTCTAAAGAAAAAACACCAAAACACCAAAACCAAATAATTTGTTCTCTCTTGTGCTCTCAGTGACATTTCTAGGATAACTGAGTAAATCTGAGTAAGGTCTGCAGATTAGTTATAGTAGTTGGGATAATGCTGATTCCTGAATTTTGACCACTGTACTGTGGTTATGTAGGAGAATGCCCCTGCTGTTACAAATACACATGGAGGTAATTAGGAGTCAAGAGGCATCAGCATCAGGTCTGTAATTAACTCTGAAAAGTGTGTGTGTGTATGTTTGTGTGTGTGTGTTTGTATATGAGAGAGAGAGACAAAGGGAGAGAAGAGATTTGGGGAATCTTGGTGAAGGGTGTATGACAATTCTTTCTAGTAATCTTGCAACTTTAACTTTTCTGTAAGTCTGATATTATTTCAAACACACACACACACACACACACACACACACACACACACACACACACGTGCCCCTTTGATATCTTTGAAACCAAAACAAATAAACTGAACATCCTTAATCATAAGCAGTCTTTGTTTCCTTAGGATTCTTAGTGAAATTAGTAAGTCAAAGGTATATGGTTTAAAAAATTGATATATATATTAATATATATAAATACATATTATATGTATATATTATATTATATATAATATATATATTATATATATATATTTTGAGATGGAGTTTCATTCAGTCTGTTGCCCAGGCAGGAGTGCAGTGGCATGATATGGGCTCACTGCAACCTCCGCCTCCCAGGTCCAAGTGATTCTCCTGCCTCGGCCTCCTAAGTAGCTGGGACTACAGGCATGTGTCACCACACCCAGCTAATTTTTTTTTTCCCCAGCTAATTTTTGTATTTTTAGTAGAGACAGGGTTTCACCATGTCAGCCAGGCTCGTCTTGAACTCCTGGCCTCAAGCGATCTGCCCACCTTGGCCTCTCAAAGTGCTGGGATTACAGGCATGAACCACAGCTCCTGGCCCATATATATATTCAAAAGACTGATATTGGCTGAGCACAGTGGCGAATGCCTATAATCCCAACACTTTGGGAGGTCGAGGCAGGCAGCTCGCTAGAGCCCAGGAGTTCGAGACCAGCCTGGGCGACATGGTGAAACACTGCCTATCAAAAAAATACAAAAATTAGTTGGGCATGGTGGCTCGCACCTGTGTTCCCAGCTACTTGGGAGGCTGAGGCGGAAGGATCACTTGAGGCTGGGAGGCGGAGGCTGCAGTGAGCTGAGATTTCGCCACTGCATGCTAGTCTGGGCAACAGAGTGAGACTGTCTCAAAAAAAAAAAAAAGGATTTTGAAATATGTTGACATATACAAACAGAAGTTTTTGAATCCTTCTGAATGTGGAGGAGGAGAAAGGCAGGGGAAATGCAGGACTGAGGGGTAGAAAGTAGGGTATGGCATAGGTCCTCCCAGATGAGAAGAAGAGGAGCTGGAACTATGGAGCATGCTCAGAATGAGTGGGAACCAAAAGATGGAACCGTTGAAGGATCAGCAGATGACAGTGAAGGACTAAAGCTCATGACCACTTGAGATTCTTTTCAGAAACATAATCCTTATATGGTTTACCAATTGCCCACAGTAATTAATCTGCATAACAGTATAGTAAGAGCAAGCTCAGGTCAGGTACTTGGTCAAATGAGAGTGCCTCGATCTCTCCCTTTATGTGCTTCCCTCTGCTGCAGGCCAGTTACCCACTAGTGAGTCACACTGAGTCCATGAGCCTTTCCTGCTGGCAATCAAGAAGCAGCTACCACATCTTCAACAAGTCCACAGTCACATGTCCTAATAGCCTGCTATACAATGTAAATAAATAATCTAAAATAAGCTTTCATTTTAAATGCCCATAATGAATTTAATTAAGCATAAATACAGGCTCCTATGGAGTATTTGCTATTTGCCAGGGTCTATGTCTAAGTGCTTTGTATAGATTATCTCATTTCACCTTCCTGGTAACTCCATGGGATGGCAGCATCATTATCCCCATTTCACTGATGAAGACAATTAAGTCTAGAGTGGTAAGTTAACTTTTTCCATGTCATAAAGCTTAGATTCAAACTCAAGAGTCTAACTCCAGAGTCTCCACTCTACAATGCTACACTGGATAAAAAATTTTAAGAAGAAAAAAGGTCGGGTGTGGTGGCCTGTAATCCCAGTACTTTGGGAGGCCAAGGCCAGGGAATTTCTTGAGCCCAGGAGTTCAAGAGCAGCCTGGGCAACATGGCGAAACCCCAAATCTACAAAAAATACAAAAAACTAGTTAGGTATGCTGGTACGTGCTTGTAGTCCCAGCTACCTGGGAGGCTGAGGTGGCAAGATCATCTGAGCCCAGTAGGTTGAGGCTGCCGTAAGCCATGATTGCACCACTGCCCTCCAGCCTAGGCGACAGAGTGAGACCCCCTACTCCCGCCCTCTGGCAAAAAAGAAAATCAAGAAAAAAGATAACCAGTCATAAGTGTAAAAAAAAATTTTTTTTGAGACAGGGTCTCACTCTATCACCCAGTGCAGTGGTACAATCATGGCTCACTGTAGCCTCAACCTCCTGTGCTCAAGCTATTCTCCTGCCTCAGCCTCCAGAGTAGCTGGGACTACAGGTGTGCACGACCACACTCGGCTAATTTTTAAATTTTTGGTAGAGTCAGGGTCTCACTATGTTGCCCAGGCTGACCTCGAACTCCTGGGTTCAAGTGATCCTCCAGCCTTGGCCTCCCAAAGTGTTGGGATTACAGGCATGAGCCACTATGCCTGGCCTAAAATTTTTAAGAAATTGGATGCCTAGGATGAAAATTATATTCTAGTAAATACACATCTCATTTTTCCATTCTATAATCAGCCAAATATTTATTTGGGAAAGGGCATTACCTGGCAGAAGAATTGTTGCTGGGTTCCTGCTCCAGGTGTGTTACTGAAGGTGCTGGTAGACTTGGAAGAAGAAACTGGAAGACGATGAGACAGACTGACTGGTACTGGAGTCCTGTTCGGCTGGGTCAGCTGATCTCCTGTAAAGTTTGATCCTGATGAACCAGACTGAACTGCAGACCCAAGACTAGGATGGGTGGTGCTGGCTGAGCTGACAGCAGGGAATCGACTAGGTCCTGACATGCTTGTCACCGAGGGCATGGTGGTGAAGCCAGGTCTTCCTTGGGAAACGCTGCTCTGCCCAGGTGACAGGTGTAATACGGTTGGGGACGCCTGCTGCAAGGGCATCTGTCCACCCACAAGCTGAGGAGAGGCATGATTGGCTATCACTGGACTTCCAGAGGCAGCAAATGTCTGCCCAGACACTAAGTGGACGGCAGTATTCTGGTTGTTCAGCATCTGTCCAGAATATGGTTGGTTGGTCCTGAGCATGTTGGAAGAGTTTCTGTTCAACATGACATGCTCTGAGGCCACTTGGCCAGAAATGAGCTGAGAGGGTTGAGTCTGAAGAAGTTGCCCATTTATAGTCTGGACATGGTGTACCGAGTTGGAACTGACAGAAAGGCTTGTAGGTATGAGGAACTGACTTTGGGGTGCGTGAGGTTGGCCCATGGGGGAATGAATAACAATACTGCCCCCAGTGCTGCTCACTGCCTGTGAGGTGACTGGCTTTCTTGTGTTCTGTTGGTTTACAATGTTCACAGACATGTGTGGACCAACTACTGAGCCCTGGGGTGAGCTTGCAGAAGCAAAGGAGATCCCTTGTTGTACGTGGTGCTGCTGAATTCCCAAATTGTTCACATTGTATGTATTTTGCTGACCCATCTGGATAGGCTTTGGCTGTATATTAATTGGGACTTTATTTGAATTTGGTGCAAGACCCCTTTGTATGATGATGTTATGCACAGGTAAAGACGTTTGAAAATTTGTGCTGTTAAATGGAACAGTAACAGGCTGTGCTACTGGACTGGAACTGGAGTTCCCAAACAAGGAGTTGCCATTAGGAGTCTGTCTATGAACCAGGAGCCCTCCGCTCACATTTGATGGGGCTTGCTGCCCGCTGCCCTTTAATATGATTTGAGATCCATCTAGGTTATTAATAGTCATCATGGAAGGATGATTACCAAATGATCCAATTAATTGTATTTGACCAGAACCACTAATCTGACTGCTATTAGACAAATGCTGGCTGGGAACACTGATCCCCACATGTTGCATAAAGCCATGTTGTACACCCACTGTATTGCTTGCGAACGATGCTCCAACAGGCACGTGCGTCACCCCTATAGGCTGCAGCGTCTGACCTGAGTAATTAGAAACATTAGAAGCCTGAGTAAAGGATGCTGATGAAGAAGGATGAAGCTGAGCTTGTGCAAACTGTTGGCTTGAACCTATACTGGCATCCAAATATGCCTCTTCTGCCAATGTCTGTTCAGTGATATTGGCCTCTTGCAAGGATTTCTGAAGAATGTCAAAAGGTTGGTCCTCAGTGAGATCAGGAAGAGGAGAAGACTCGAGTTCATCTTCAAGAAACTGGAGGCTACTTGAAAGTGGCAGTCCATCACTGGGCCCTTCTCCAAGCTGGTTGCTTACACCTTTGAGGGATGACTTAGGATCAGCATTCTAAAAAATAAACAGTATGTTACATGGCAGATGTAACCTTTGAAAACGATGCATAAAAATTAATCTTACTTTTGAATATGAATAAAGCTGCTTCTCAGGCACAACTCTCTAAACTGCTCACCTTATTCTGATATTTTATTTCCATCGTAATGATGCTTGACATTATAAGTATATGCATCCATCATGCTGATAAATTATTTTATAGAGAGCAGATAGATAATGCGAACATACTGAGGACTACTTGGAGCTTAGCTTCATTTTTTTGAGATACTGCCACAGACTTTATTTACTTGTTTATTTTTTGATCTGGGGTCTCGATCTTTTGCCCAGGCTGGAGTGCAGTGGCCCAATAATAACTCACTGCTGCTGTAAACTCCTGGGTTCATGAGATCCTCCCACCTCGGCCTCCTGAGTAGGTGGGACTACAGGTGTGCCCCACCACACCCAGCTAAATTTTTTTGTTTTTGGTTTTTAGAGATGGAGTTTCACCATCTTGCCCAGGCTGGTCTTGAACTACTGCATGCAAGTAATCCTCCTGCTTTGGCCTTCCAAAGTGCTGGGATTACAGGCGTGAGGCACCGTCCCCGGCCTCAGAGTATTTTCGATATTTCTACTACACCGACATGATGCAAAAAAAGTTGCCAATAAATACATATTGAATGAAGCAATTTGAAAAGATAGAATTAATACTCACACGGAAGTAGGAGAGTTGCTAAATAAAAATCATTAATGTTGAGGGACAGGCCAAACATCTACTTTATGGGTTTAATGGCATCATATGTAGTGATTATTTGTCCAAAATGAAATGTCAGAAATGCTATGATTCACAAGCCTTACAGGAGATCAGTGTTGTAACAGAGACTACTAAAAATACAAAATTAGCTGGGCGTGGTGGTGCATGCCTGTAATCCCAGCTACTAAGGAGGCTGAGGGAGGAGAATCGCTTGAATCTGGGAGGCAGAGGTTGTGGTGAACCAAGATTGCGCCATTGCACTCCTGCCTGGGCAACAAGAGCAAAACTTTGTCTCAAAAAAAAAAAAAAAAAAAAAAAAGAGGAAATTGACCCTCAGAGATTTAGTGATATATCTAAAGTTACATGGCTAATAAGTGGTAGGGCAAGGAGTCAACCTTGGGCAGTACAACTTCTGACTACCATCTACAGCAGAACAAAGCAACTGAAAAGAGTAAGGGAACTTAAGGCTCAAACACAGTAATCTCGATGTAGTTTCCAGGCAGGACATCCCAATCCCCTAGGTCAGGTTTCTTGCCTAGATGCTCCTAGAGGTTAAGAACATGGAGGCTGGGCACAGTGGTTCACTCCTGTAATCCAAGCACTTTGGGAGGCCGAGGCGGGTGGATCACCTGAGGTCTGGAGTTCAAGACCAGCCTGGCCAACTGGGTGAAACACCATCTCTACTAAAAATACAAAAATTAGCCGGGCGTGGTGACATGCGCCTGTAATCCCAGCTACACAGGAGACTGAGGCAGGAGAATTGCTGAAACCCAGAAGGTGGAGGTTGCAGTGAGCCGAGATTGCACCACTGCACTTCAGCCTGGGTGACAGAGCGAGACTCTGTCTCAAAAAAAAAAAAATAGACCATGAGTTCCAGAGCCTGGTGGCCTGGGTTAGAATCCTAGCTCTGCAACTCATGGCTGTGTACTATTTGGCCAAGTAACTTAACCTTTCTGTGCTTTAGTTTCCTCATCTCTAAAATATGTATCTTTTTTTCTTTTTTCCCCTGAGACAGAGTCTCACTGTGTCACCCACGCTGGAGTACAGTGGCCTGATCTCGACTCACTGCAACTTCCGCCTCCCTGGTTCAAGCAATTCTCCCTGCATCAGCCTCCCAAGTAGCTGGGATTACAGGTACCCACCACCACGCCCAGCTAATTTTTGTATTTTTTAGTAGAGACAGGGTTTTGCCATGTTGGCCAGGCTGGTCTTGAACTCCTGACCTCAGGTGATCCACCTACCTCGGACTCTCACAAGTGCTGGGATTACAGGTGTGAGCCACCGCACCCGGCCAAAATATGTATCTTAATAGAACCACTTCATGGAATCACTGTGAAGATTAAATGAGGTTAATACATGTCTTGGGTTTCTTTTTTTTGAGATAGCGTCTCACTCTGTCACTTAGGCTGGAGTGCAGTGGCACAATCTTGGCTCACTGCAGCCTCCAACTCCTGGGCTCAAGGAATCCTGCCTCAGCAGGACTGGGACTATAGGCACGCACCACCATGCTCATCTATTTTTTTTTTTTTTTTTTTTGAGACCGAGTCTCGCCCTGTCGCCCGGGCTGAAGTGCAGTGGCGTGATCTCGGCTCACTGCAAGCTCCACCTCCCGGGTTCAAGCCATTCTCCTGCCTCAGCCTCCCAAGTAGCTGGGACTACAGGCGCCCGCCACAATGCCGGCTAATTTTTTTATATTTTTAGTAGAGATGGGGTTTCACCATGTTAGCCAGGATGGTTTTGATCTCCTGACCTCATGATCCACTCACCTTGGCCTCCCAAAGTGCTGGGATTACAGGCGTGAGCCACCGCGCCCGGCCAATTTTTTTTTTTTGAGACGGAGTCTTGCACTGTCACCCAGGCTGGACTGCAGTGGCGTGATCTTGGCTCACTGCAACCTCCACCTCCCAGGTTCAAGCAATTCTCCTGCCTCAGTCTCCTGAGTAGCTGGGATTACAGGCACACGCCACTACACCCGGCTAATTTTTTGTATTTTTAGTAGAGATGGGGTTTCACTATGTTGGCCAGGCTGGTCTCGAACTCCTGACCTCGTGATCTGCCTGCCTCGGCCTCCCAAAGTGTTGGGATTAGAGGTGTGAGCGACTGCGCCCAGCCGCTGGTCTAATTTTTAAATTTTTTGTAGAGATGGGGTCTCACTATGCTGGTTGGTCTCAAACTCCTGAGCTCAAGTAATCCTCCTGCCTTGGCTGCCGAAAATGGTGGGATTACAGGCATGGGCCACCATGTCTGGCTGAGGTTAATATATGTTAAGCTCTTAATGCCAAGCACATACTAAATGCTCAAGTGTTATTATCTTTTTTTTTCTCATTTAAGATGAAAACAACTTACAAGTAACTATGAATTAAGAATAATTTCTTTAAAGATTATTATGTAACAAGGTTCAAAACATTCTAATATGAGTTTCTCAGGTTGTAACATTTCTGAGTCATTTTAGAAAGAATGTTGAGGCCAGGTGCAGTGGCTCACGCCTGCAGTGGGGCGGGGATCACTTGAGATCAGGAGTTCAAGATCATCTAGGCCAACATGGAGAAACGCAGTCTCTACTAAAAATACAAAAATTAGCTGGTGTGGTGGTGGGCACCTGTAATCCCAGCTACTAGGGAAGCTGAGGCAGAAGAATTGCTTGAACCCAGGAGGCAGAGGCTGCGGTGAGGCGAGATCGTGCCACTGCACTCCAGCCTGGGCAACAGAGCAAGATTCCGTCTCAAAAAAAGAAAGTTGAAAGCTTAGAAAAATGGCAAAGTGGATATATAGCTTCTCTTTTTATTATTTAAAAGACAACCTCATATAGCTTGTCTTTTTATTATTTATTATTTTTATTTATTTATTTATTTATTTATTTATTTATTTATTTGAGACAGAGTCTCGCTATGTGGCCAGGCTGGAGTGCAATGGTGCGATCTCGGCTCACTGCAACCTCTGACTCCCTGGTTCAAGCGATTCTCCTGCCTCAGCCTCCTGAGTAGCTGGGATTAAGGCATGTGCCACCACACCAATTTCTGTGTTTTTAGTAGAGACGGGGTTTCACCTTGTTGGCCAGGATGGTCTTGATCTCCCGACTTCATGATCTGCCTGCCTCGGCCTCCCAAAGTGCTGGGATTACAGGTGTGAGCCACCGTGCCTGGTGTATTATTTTATTTATTTATTTATTTATTTATTTATTTATTTATTTATTTATTATTTGAGACGGAGTTTCGCTCTGTCGCCCAGGCTGGAACGCAGTGGCGTGATCTCGGCTCACTGCATCCTTTGCATCTGGGGTTTATGCAATTCTCTGCTACAGCCTCCCGAGTAGCTGGGATTACAGGCGCCAACCACCATGCCTGGTTAATTTTTTTTGTTTTTTTAGTAGAGATGGGGTTTCACCATCTTGGCCAGGCTGATCTTTAACTCCTGACCTCGTGATCCACCCGCCTCAGCCTCCCAAAGTGTTGGGATTACAGGCACGCGCCACCGCGTCCGGACTATTTTCTTTTTTAAAAATAGAGACAGGGTCTTGCTATGTTGCCCAGGCTGATCTTGAACTCCTGAGCTCAAATGATTCTCCCACTTCAGCCTCCCAAAGTGCTGAGATTACAGGTGTGAGCTACTGCACCTGGCCACATAGCTTGTCTTAATTGACTAAGTTAAAAGTAGAAAATGTCTACATAATTCAATAGATTTTCTTCTTACATAAATTACAACGGGCTGGGCGCAGTGGCTCACACCTGTAATTCCAACATTTTGGGAGGCCAAGGTAGGTGGATTGCTTGAGCCTGAGAGTTCAAGACCAGCTGGGCTAACATGGCGAAACTCTGTCTCTATTAAAAATACAAAAATTAGCCCGTGTGGTGGCGTGCACCTGTAGTCCCACCTATTCGGGAGGCTGAGGTGGGAGGATCGCTTCAGCCTGGGAGGTCGAGTCTGCAGTGAGCTATGATCGCACCACTGCACTCTAGTCTGGGCGACAGAGTGAGGCCCCATCTCAAAATAAATAAATAAAATAAAATTAATTACAACAGACAAGGTAAGGATTCTCATGATACAAAGGCAGTTAAAGGCTCAGTTCACAAGGCATCAATCTGACAGAAACCATTTAATCATTGCATTTAGTTTCCAATACTCACACTAGAGTTGGCGAAAATTGAATTTGAATTGGCTGCAGAATATCCTGCATTAGTTAAGTCATCATTGCTCTGCAAAGATACAAATTCAATAGGTGGTTACTACTTTAACTGTAAAGCAGAAACAAAATAGATGTCTGTGGTATTCTACACATTACTTACAGATTTATTACTAGGTCCATGTAGAAAATAGTTCAATGCTTGTGGGTCTCTAGAAAAGACAGGAAAAAAAGAGATAAAACAACAAACAAATACACTATCTATATTTAGAACTAATTTTTACTAGAGTAGAAAGAAAATGATTTATTACCTGAGTAAAATCCTCTCCCTATTTTAAAACAATTAGTAGGTTTTTTTTTTTAATCTTGTTTTTGTTTTGATATTGTGCCATTTCCTATTATTATTCACTTCTGCCTCCTGGGATTTATTAGGAAATAAATTTAATAAATAATTACTTGCTGAGCGCAGTGGCTCCTGCCTGTAATCCCAGCACTTTGGGAGGCTGAGGCAGGAGGATCACTTGAGTCTAGGAGTTGGAGACCAGCTTGTACAACATGGCAAAACCCTTTCGCTACAAAAAAAAAAAAATTGCCAGGCATGGTGGTGCGTGACTGTAGTCCCCACTACTTGGGAGGCTGAGGTGGGAGGATCGTGTGGGCCTGGGAGGTGGAGGCTACAGTGAGCTGAGATGGTGCCACTGCACTTTAGCCTGGGTGACAGAGTGAGACCTGTCTCAAAAGGAAAAGAAAAAAAAAGAATTACTGAATTACAACACCTATGTTAATCATGTCTCTGTTTCTCTACTAAACCTATGATTATTATTTAATTTTTATTTAAAATACCTACCAGGTGTTAATATGCTATTAGGTTGTCTTAGTGTTCAGCAAACCTCACACATTTGATTTACCCGGGTTTTGGAATAAGCATCTTACCCAATAAGATCAAGGAGACACGAGTCATCATCATCATCCATGACAACTATAAAGAAAAGGGAGAGGAAAACAGGTTTCAGTAAAGCAGATTAAAGACAGTAGTATCAACGCAATACAAAAGTATGCCTTACACTTTTCTGGATAAATAACTGTAATTCATGTGAGTTTTCCTCTGCTTATTATTAATGTAATTTAAAAAATTTTGTGGTCATTTGAGAGATAAAGTATTCAATTTAAACTTTTTATTGAAAACAAACCCTTAACTTATAAGTCAAAAAAGAATCTAGACAAATCAAAGATAGTTGGCAGCAACCTCCCTCACATGCAGATTCCCCCCAAGGGGCTATAAACCATGAATAGTAACTTCCTCAAAATGTACAATAAACAAGGGGAGAAATAATATTTATGTTTTAGAAAAGATCTCATAGACATAGAGGTCTTTTAATTTTGTGACTCAATGTTCCTAAACATGGTGAGCAATCTACATTTTTTGCCATATTCTGGCTATCTTTAGAAAGATAGGAAAATGGTTCTTCCTGCATTTAGAGAGAGAAGAGGGGGCACCCTAGCCGCAGGCAGTCTCTGCAGGCTCTGGCCTGCCAGTCCTGCATTCTCCTTTTGCAGCAGCACCACCCCTGTTCAACTCCAAACAATCTACATCTTAACACTAGAATCCTTAAAGTAGAGAATCTCAACCAAAAAAGTTCACCCCAGTTCCAGGCCCTGAGATCCCTCTCTCCTCCGCCAGCGACAGCGTCAAGCTTAGCCAGTGAAATGACTATGCTTCGGCTGAAACAACAACAACTGCACAGATTCCAAGAGCAGCTCTCCCCACAGACTGGGAAACTTACACTAGTGATCCGACACCTGGCAACACCGCTTCACACCCATTTTGAGCCATGCGTGGAATAATTTGGAATAATTTACATCACGGAATGCCAGGGCCAAGAGTTCTGGAGCAGTTGGAAAGGGCAGTTGTGAACGGCAGTTGGACATAGGAATGAAATCCTGAAGAGATGCCCAGAAGAGGGACACGCCCGAAGAAGGCAGAAGGGACAGTCTCTACTAAATGTTTTTCCTCTGTTAAAATTGCATCTCTTCTCCAATTCCCTCAGACTTCCCACTCTAACAGTCACAAGGCCAAACTAGTATAAAATGTACTCCTGCTACATGGAAGGTAACTTGCTTTCCTCAGGAAGAGTCTGGAAGGGGTAAGTACCCCCACTGGGATCTGCCAGGGATCTTCCCCTTGGTGGCTGAATTCATTCAGATGCTGAATGATCTGGGAGATTACAAACCCTGTGAGTAGAATCCAGTGGAGAGGAGAAATGATGGTTGAGAAAGGAGGAAGAAGGAGTGGGCAAAGATACCAAAAGGTGACTCCCAAGGCTGAAACTGACAAGGGCAGCTGGTTAAGTGAAACCTGCTTTTTAGAACTCAACTTCGAGTTACTCACGGGCACACTCACGTGACTATACTAGTGTAACATGACTGTGGAGGAGTGAAGATGGGACAGAAAGGAAAAGCAGGAAAATGATCATCACATAAATACAGAGAAATCTGTGTGAAGGTCTTCCCTTAAATCCTGACGACATTTAGTGAGATAAAATTGTATTAACCATGGCTCATCAGCATAACATAGGCTTGTCTCTCAGGCATCAACAATCATATGGAATAAATTAGCCAATTATGACATACATTAAGCCTATAAAGGAGATATTACTTTTTTAACGTGACCACTTAAATTGAATTCCCCTGTATCCTTTGTGAATTCATTTTTTTTAAGTGTCTGTCTCTGGAACAAACTAATTAATAAAAATGTAAGTGAAAAATAGCCTATACCAAAGAAAAACACTTCCACAACTCTCCCAGCTTCCCTCCTTACTTGACACACTTGCCTAGTTCCTCTACTGGATGAGGTGCCCTAAGGGTTAAACAAGCCCTGAGGCAGGAAGTCAACACCAGTCACTCCATTGAGGTGTTACTACCACCAGCACTTTCAAGCACAGAGAACATCTGCTACCCCTAAGTTTAGAGTGACAAACTACTCCTTGAGTAGTGCAAACAGAACACTTTTATAATACTAAATGAGATTAAAAGCCATTGTGCAACCTTCTCTACCAAACAAAACAGGGAGTCCAACACTTGGCTTGAAAGAAGCCTCCCTGGGGATATCTACCCTATCAGCAGCATCCCGAACTGCCATACAGGCCTTCTCCTCTGGTCCCAGTAGGTACAACTCTAGGAGCCTTTACAGTCAGGGGTACCCTGAGAATTCTACTTTTTAAAGGCCCACACTCTTTTCTCACCGTAAACAGTTTCAAATTAAAAGAGATGACCCTTAGCCCTGTATTCTCTAGCTTCAAATAATGCCAAAATGTAGTCATAATATAGCCTAATCCAGGGGTTCCTTTCACCAGATGACCTATCGTCCATCAAAGTAAATTTACCAAAGCAAAATTGTAAAAATTGTCTATGATTTTAAAATGAGAAGATAGGCCAGGTGTGGTGGCACATGCCTGTAATCCCAGCACTTTGGGAGGCCGAGGTGGGTGGATCACCTGAGGTCAGGAGTTCAAGACCAGCCTGGCCAACACGGTGAAACCCGTCTCTACTAAAAATACAAAAAATTAGCCAGGCATGGTGGCACATGCCTGTAGTCCCAGCTACTCGGGAGGCTGAGGCAGGAGAATTGCTTGAACCTGGGAGGCAGAGGTTGCAGTGAGCTGAGATCACGCCACTGCACTCCAGCCTGGGTGACAGAGCGAGATTCTGTCTCAAAAAATAAAATTAAAAATAAAAATAAGAAAAAATAAAATGAGAAGGTAATCTGAAGATCAGTCACTAATGACCCAAAAGTGAAGAATTTTGTTTTCTCTGGAAAGATTCTCCCTTTACTTCTGGACTCCTGTTGAGGCTCTTTTCACATTCAAGTAACAACCCTGGAATCCCTAGATGGGGGGCTGACCCCAGGTGGATTTTATGAGGCTAAGGGGAAATCCCTGGATGAGTGATTGGAAACTATTTCTTGGCCCAACAGACGTGAGCAAGACGTCTTCCCCTCTGTAAATAGCAGCACTCGACAGTGGGATTTGTCGTGGAGGGAAGGGGGCTGTAGGCACCCCAAGAGTTCAGAAATCACTGTCCTGAACACCTGACTACCTCTCTTAAAAAATTAAAGCTAATATTTAAAATTGTTCTGAATTGCACCAACAAACATCTTAAATAATAGCTTTTAATCAAGAGGACAAGCCAGGCGTGGTGGCTCACGCCTGTAATCCCAGCACTTTGGGAGGCCGAGGCGGGTGGATCACGAGGTCAGGAGATCGAGACCATCCTGGCTAACACAGTGAAACCCTGTCTCTACTAAAAATACAAAAAATTAGCCGGGCCCACGACCTGTAGTCCCAGCTACTCGGGAAGCTGAGGCAGGAGAACGGCGAGAACCCGGGAGGCAGAGGTTGCAGTGAGCCGAGATTGCACCACTGCACTCCAGCCTGGGCGACAGAGCGAGACTCTGTCTCAAAAAAAAAAAAAAAAAAAAAGAGGACACAGGGTAAAAATGACATTTCAAACTGGTGGGGAAAAGTTGTTAACCACATGGGGAAAATAAGGTAGATTCACACCTCATATCTTACACAAAAATAAATTCTAGATGGATCTAGGAGTTAAATGGTGGAGGGAGAAAGAACCTTAAAGTAATAGAATAACACATGGGAGAATTTTTTTTTTTTTAACAATCTTGGAGTGAGGAAAGTCTAAGGATGTCATAAGACACACAAGTCATAAAAGACTGACAAACTCAACAACATAAAATGCAAAGCTTCTGCATGATAAAAGAAAAACACATCATAAGCAAAGTCAAAGACTAAAACAAATAAACAAAAATAACTGGGAAAAATACCTCCACTTCATACCCAGAGGGCTTTCCTCCCTAACACATAAAGAGCTCCTATAAACAAGGAAAATTTTTTTATCAGGGTATCAGGGCTTTTCTCCCTAATACATAAAGAGCTCTTATAAATAAGGAAAATTTTTTTATCAGGATCCATCCAGAATATTAGTCAAAGATTTAATCAGTTTATGAGCAATCAATTCACAGAAAAGGAAATACAACTAGCTCTTAAGCATATAAAATAATCAACTTTACTTACAATAAGAGAAATATAAATTAATATTGTAGTGAGATACTACATGTCCTGTCAGATTGGCAAAGATAAAAAAGTTGGATGAAGGATTATGCTAGCAGGGAGTGGGGAAATAGGAACTTTTATACACCGACAGGATACAGACTCATGTAACCTCTAGTGAGCGCAATTTAGCAATGTCTTTCAAAATCTTAAGTGCACAGATCAGCTTACCAAGCAAATCCATTTCCAGGTATTTGTACTGCAGATATTCTTTTTTACTCAATTTTTTTTTTTTTTTTTTTTTTTTTAGAGATGGGGTCTCTCTATGTTGCCCAGGCTGGACTTGAACTTCTGGGCTCAAGAGATCCTTAACCCCCTAAGTAGCTGGGCCTACAGGTATGTGCCACCATAACCAGCAGTCACGTGGGTATTCTTTCACATGTGCCAAATGATATGTGTATAAGAATATCCAGGACAGTATTATTATTATTATTATTTTAGTATTAATTGGTTTTAGCAAAGGACTGCAAAACCCTAGATGTCATGGGTATGGGGTTTCTTTCTGGGGCAGTAAAAATGTTCTTGAACCTGCTTGGCAATGTAGTGAGACCCCATCTCTACAAAACATTTAAAAATTAGTTGAGTGTGGTGATGCACACCTGTAGTTCCAGCTACTTGGGAGGCTGAGATGGGAGGATTGTTTGCTTGAGCCTAGGAGGTCAAGGCTGCAGTGAGCTATGATTACACCACTGCACTCCAGCCACAGTGAGAGAGCCAGACTCTGCCTCTTAAAAAAAAAAAAAAAAAAAAAGAGTTCTTATATTAAACTACTGAGTTATGTACTTTAAAAGGGTGCATTTTATGGTAAGTAAATTATATCTTAATTTTAAAAACTCTCTTAAAAACCCTAAATGTCCATGACTAAATGTCCTGGTTAAATCAATTATGGTTTACCTACATAGTGGAATACCCTGCAGTCATTAAAACTAATGAGGTAGTTTTAATCATACTGACTTGGAAGGATATACGGTCAATTAAAAAAGAAAGGTGCAGAATAGTATGTACATTATGTTCCCAAATGTGTGTGTGGGGGAAATACACACACACACACACACACACACACACACATAAATGATGTGTGTGTGTAAATGTATAGAACCTAAAACGAAGCACTGGTAACCAGTAACACTAGTTGCTTCTGGGAAGAAAACAGGGTGACTGGGGAACAGAGGAAGATATACTCTTTTTTTTTTTTTTGAGATGGAGCCTCGCTCTGTCGCCCAGGCTGGAGTGCAGTGGTGCAATCTCGGCTCACTGCAAGCTCAGCCTCCCGGGTTCATGCCATTCTCCTGCCTCAGCCTCCCGAGTAGCTGGGACTACAGGCGCCCGCCACCATGCCCGGCTAATTTTTTGTATTTTTAGTAGAGACAGGGTTTCACCATGTTAGCCAGGACGGTCTCGACCTCCTGACCTCGTGATCTGCCCGCCTCGGCCTCCCAAAGTGCTGGGATTACAGGCGTGAGCCACCATGCCCGGCTGATACTCTTTATTTATATGTCCTTCTGTACCTTTTGAAATTTGTGCCACATGCATGTAAGATCTAATCAAAAAAGAAATACAATTAATAAAACAAGGAGAAGAAGGACACGAAATGGTCCTTGAAGTACAAGAACCTCAAGTCAGTTTAGCCGGGTGTGGTGGCGCTTGCCTTTAGTCCCAGCTACTTGGTAGGCTGAGGTCGGAGGATGACTTGAGCCCAGGACATGAAGGCTGCAGTGAGCCGTGATCTTGCCACTGCACTCCAGCCCGGGCAAAACTACCAAACCCTATCTCAAAAATAAAATAAAATTTAAAAAGAACCTCAAGTAAGGCTCACTCTCCTTAAGTTTACCAAATATACCAAATACTCAGAACTTTTTTTTTTTTTTTTGAAGAGACAGGGTTTCATTATGTTGCCCAGCCTGGCTTTGAACTCTTGGGCCCAAGCAATCCTCCCCTTTCAGTCTTCTGAGTAGCTAGGATTACAGGTGTATGTTACAGTGTGCAGCTAAATACTTGGAACTTTTTTTTTTTTAATTTTTTTTTGGGAGGGACAAGGTCTCACTATGTTGCCCATGCTGGTCTCGAACTGCTGCACTTAAGTGATCCTCCACCTTGGTCTCCTAAAGTGCTAGGATTACAATTGCCATGCCTAGCCCTTAGGACATTTTAAAGCAGCCTACTGGCCTGGAGAATAAGCCACATCAGCTGTCTTAAAAGAAATACTGTATCTTTTTTCTTTTTTTTTTTTTGAGACAGAGTTTCTCTCTTGTTGCCCAGTCTAGAGTGCAATGGTGCAATCTCGGCTTACCATAACCTCTGCTTACCGGGTTCAAGTGACTGTCCTACCTCAGCCTCCCGAGATAGGATTACAAGCCCACACCACCACGCCTGGCTAATTTCGTATTTTTAGTAGAGACAGGGTTTCTCCATGTTGGTCAGGCTGGTCTCGAACTCCCGACCTCAGGTGATCCACCCACCTCAGGCTCCCAAAGTGCTGGGATTACAGGCAGGAGCCACCGTGCCCCGCCAAGAAATACCGTATCTTAAAAACAGTCTGAATTTAATTAAGCTCACAGCAAAACTTCAAAGACCTCCAAGTTAGAGATATAACAAACTATTAATTTTTTTTTTCACACAGAGGGAGAAAATCTAAGGTCTCATTAAGAAACATAACTGGTTGCAAGAACAGATATTTCAGGAAACCTAGTTCAGCAAATCAGTTTTGCCTATTTAAGATATTTTGGGCTGGGCATGGTGGCTCACGCCTGCAATCCCAAATTTGGGAGGCCAGGATGGGCGGATCACCTGAGGTCAAGAGTTCGAGACCAACCTGGCCAACATGGTGAAACCCTGTCTTTACTGAAAATACAAAAAAATTAGCTGTATGTGGTGGTGGATGCCTGTAATCCCAGCTACTCAGGAGGATGAGGCAGGAGAACTGCTTGAACCCAGGAGATTGGGGTTGCAGTGAGCCAATATCGCCCCACTGCACTCTAGCCTGGGCAACAGAGTGAGACTCCATCTCAAAAAAAACAGAAAAAAAAAAAGATATTCTGATCAGTAGCAATGGAAGAAAACCAAACTTCACCCTTAAGAGTCATAAAACAGCCTGGCCAACATGGTGAAACTCTGTCTCTACTAAAAATACAAAAAAATGAGCCGGGCGTGGTGGTGCGTGCCTGTAATCCCAGCTACTATGGGGGCCGAGGCATGAGAATCTCTTGAACCAGGAGGTGGAAGTTGCAGTGAGCTGAGATCGCACCACTGCATTCCAGCCTGGGTGATAGAGTGAGACCCTGTCTCAAAAAAAAAAAGAAAAAAAAAGTAATAAAACAGGATTTCAAAGACTGCACAAACTGAAATTTGGTATGTGGCCACTATTACAAATGTTTTTGTTCCCTCCTTTATCTGCTTCTCTGTTCTTTTTCTTCTTTCAAAAATATAGCCTAGTGGCTGAGGTAGGCAGATCACCTGAGGTCAGGAGTTCAAGACCAGCCTGGCCAACAAGGTGAAACCCCGTTCTATTAAAAATACAAGAATTAGCCGACCATGGTGGCGCATGCCTGTAACCCCAGCTACTCGGGAGACTAAGGCAGGAAGGAGAATCGCTTGAACCTGGGAGGCGGAGGCTGCAGTGAGCCAAGATCGCGCCACTGAACTCCAACCTGGGTAACAGACCGAGACTTCATCTAATATATATATATATATACATATACATATGTGTATGTATATAGCCAAGTGAAGATGGCTTCAACTCAGGGGGTCGAGACTACAGTCAGCTGAGATCACGCCACTGCACTCCAGCCTGGGTGACAAAGTGAGACCCTGTCTCAAAACAAAACAAAACAAAACAAAACAAAACAAAACAAAACAAAACAAAACAAAACAAAACAAAACACCCACCGAGAGCCAATATGAGATACCTTACCAAAAACTACTGACATTTGCTTTGCGTGTAGTAAGTTGCTATAACATGAGTCATAACTTCCTAATACAAACAAATTTACCTCTAAAAGGTGCTGAGGTTAGCAAATTATTGAGAGACTTTAACCAGACATGAACTACGGAATAGTTGCAGTCTTCAAAATCACATTTTTACTCCCTGCCCTATTGAAGGTAAAATGAACGGCAGTCACTTTATTTTTACTGACATATTTACTACTTCTAGCGTTCTTCATTCTCTTAAGTAAATCCAGATTTCCATCTGGTATCATTTTCCTTCTCCTGAAAGGAATCCTTTAATATTTTTTTGTAGTGCAGGTCTTTGCTGATGAATTCTTTCAGTTTTGATATGTCTTTAAAGAGTGTGAGATGGGCACGGTGGCTCACGCCTGTAATCCTAGCACTTTGGGAGGCTGAAGTGGGCGGATTGCTTGAGTCCAGGAGTTTGAGACCCTCCTGGGCAACATGGAAAAACCCCATCTCTACAAAAAATAAAAAATTTAGCTGGGCATGGTGGTGCGCACCCGTAATCCCAGCTGCTCGGGAGGCTGAGGTGGAAGGACCACCTGAGCCTGGGGAGGTTGAGGTTGCAGTGAGTCGTGGTTGTGTGACTGCATTCCAGCCTGGGAGACAGACAGAGATTCCATCCCCACCCCCTAAAAAAGTGTTTATCTTGCCTTCGTTTTTGAAATATATTTTCACTGGGCATATTGTTCAAGATTGACAGGGTTTTTTTCCTTTCAGTTCTTTAAAGATATTGATGTACTGTTTCTCATTTGCATTATTTCCAAAGAAAAGTCTGCCATCATTCTTATCTTTCTTTTTTTCATAATATGTCATTTTTTCCTCTGGACACTTTAAATATTTTTCTCTTTACCACTGGTTTTAAGCAATCTGATTATGAAAAGCCTTGGTGTAGTTCTCTTCATGCTTCCAGTGGTTAGGGTTCACTAAGCTTCTAGAATCGGCAGGTTTATAGTTTCCCTCCAATTTAGAAAAATTTCAGCCATTAATTTTTTCAAATATTTTATGCCCCTCCCTCTTCTTTGGGGACTACAATTACATCATTAGACTATTTGAAGTGTCCCACAGCTCAATGATGCTGTATTTTCTTTCAGTCTTTTATTTTTAATTTAATTTATTAATTTTCTTGAGACAGGGTTTTGCTCTACTGCCCAAGCAGCAGTGCAGTGGCAGGATCACAGCTCACTGCAGCCTCGACCTCCTGGGCTCAGGTGATCCTCCCACCCCAGCCTCTTGAGTAGCTGGGACCACAGGCACTTGCCATCATGCCCAGCTAATTTCTGTATTTTCTGTAGAGACAGGGTTTTACTATGTTGTCCAGGAGGCTGGTCCTGAACTCCTGGGCTCAAGCGATCCTCCTGCCTTGGCCTCCTAAAGTGCTGGGATTACAGGTGTGAGCCACCATGCCTGGCCTTTTTTAGTATTTTAATCTTTCTGGCTTTCATTTAGGATAGCTTCTATTCATATGTCTTCAAGTTCATAAATCTTTTCTTCTGCAGTCTCTAATCTTCTGTTAATCCCATTTGGTGCACTTTTATTTTAAAACATTGTAGTTTTCATCTCCAGAAGTTCAATTTGGGTCTTTTTAATATACTCCATGTCATTATTATTTAAAAATTTTTTTTGCTTTGTTGTCTTGGCCCAAGATGAGATTCCATGCCATTATTTGTTTAATCTTTCCACTATTTTCTTGAACTTATATAAGATAGTAACAACTTTAGCCGGGCGAGGCGGCGGGCGCCTGTAGTCCCAGCTATTCGAGAGGCTGAGGCAGGAGAATGGCGTGAACCTGGGAGGTGGAGCTTGCAGTGAGCCGAGATCGCGCCACTGCACTCCAGCCTGGGCGAAAGAGCCAGACTCCATCTCAAAAAAAAAAAAAAAAAAAAAACAACAACTTAAAAAAATTTTTTTTGAAGAGGCAGGGTCTCACTGTGTTGCCCAGGGTGGTCTTGAACCCCTGGTCTCAAGTGATCCTCCTGCCTCAGCCTCCCAACGTAATGGGATTACAGGCATGAGCTCCATGGCTAGCTAATTTTTGTATTTTTTGTAGATACAGGGTTTCACCATGTTGCCCAGGCTGGTCTCATACTCCTGGCCTCAAGCGATCCACCTGCCTCCGCCACACAAAGTGTTAGGATTACAGGCATAAGCCACCTCACCTGGCCAACAAAAAATGATTAATTCTATCATTTGTATAATTTCTGTGTCTGTTTCTATTGATTGACTTTGTTGTTATTGTTGGTCCCAATTAAGGGTGGTATTTTCTGCTTCTTTGCATGCCTGGTCATTTTTTTATTGGATGTCAGACATTGTTAATTTTACATTATCAGCTGTTGGATATTTTTGAGCTTTGTCTAGGACACAGTTAAGTTACTTTACAAAGTTTCTTTACAAACTGTCTGATCCTTTTAAGGCTTGCTTTTAAGCTTTGTCAATCTTTAGGATTGATTTTGCCCTACAGTGAGGCAATAAATACCCTTCTGAGTACTTCATTTGATATTCTATGAATTACAAGGATTTTTGTACTCTTGCAGATGGGAACACAAACTATTCTCTGCCTTATGTGAGCTCCAAGTAGTGCTTCTTCTCAGAACTTAGGAAGTTTTCTTAAACACATCAGTTATCAGCTGAAAACTTGAGAACGACTCTGTAGATCTCCAGATAGTGGAGTGTAGTGTAGTGCCCTCTCTCTCTCTGGTACTCTGCCCTGGGAACGTAGGCCATTTTTTTTTTTTAATTTTTTATTTTTTGAGTTGGAGTCTTGCTCTGTCGGCAGGCTGGAGTGCAGTGGCGCAATCTCGGCTCACTGCAACAGCCGCCTCCCGGGTTCAAGGGATTCTCCTGCCTCAGCCTTGGGAGTAGCTGGGATTACAGGCACGTGCCACCATGCCCAGCTAATTTTTGTATTTTTAGTAGGGACGGGGTTTTATCATGTTGGCCAGGATGGTCTCATCTCTTGAGCTCGTGATCCGCCTGCCTTGGCCTCCCAAAGTGCTGGGATTACAGGTGTGAGCCACCGCGCCCGGGCGAACTTAGACCATTTTAATCTCTCAGAGACATCAGCTCAATTCAGGAAGATTATCAGCCTTCCTGTGGGTTCCTCCACCCCTGAGCTATGGTAAGGAAACACTCTTGACAGTAAGCTGGGTTGGTTACAGGGCTCATCTCATTTGTTTTGTCCTCTCAGGAGTCACTGTCCTGTGCTGCCTGATATCTAATATCTAAAATACCATTATTTCATATATTGTGTCTGATTTTCACCATTTTTACACAGGAAGTTAAATCCAGTCCCGGTTACTCGATTTTGGCCCCATAGTCATTTGTAAGGTCTTGAACCAAATCTCTTGAAGGGGTTATATGAGTTCATCAGCAGAGATTATAGGATCAGAGTATTCAGAAAGAGGGAGGATAGGAGAAAGGAAGAACGAAGGAGGACAGATACTTAAATTGTTTATACAGTTTTCTCCTGTGCCTCCTTTTGTTTTCTACCGTTGAAGAACAGCTTAGGGAATTAGAAAGGCTAATTCTTTAATTCCTATCTCTAATAAAGCTATTCGATGGGCGTAAAGAATATTCATTATTCATTTAACAAACATTAGCACCAGGTACTATGCTAGGGGGTGGGAACATAAAATAGTATGACATAAATGTAATAACAAATTTAAAAATCCTTCACATTTTGTAGAACAGAAGAAGCAAGGCTGAAAAGTGAACTATTGTGTTTCAGCAAACAGTTTTCCAATGGGCGTCATCATCAAAAAGTTATGCCATGGATAGCCACTTATGCAGGGCAAATAACGATTCATGTCGGTAAGGATATAAAGTATTCTCATCTCATTCTTTTTACTATATTGTAATTGTTCTGTGCTGTTAAATTTTAAAACTGCAAGACTTCACCTTCTGGCACGGTTCCCGTTTTGAAGGAACTCACTTTCTTTTGGAAGACAGACATGCAACAATTCATTACCATTGCAATGTGAGAAGTGCTACAATTTTTGGCAGGAGTTCCCAAGCTTCTTCAGGTGAAATCGCTGGGCTTTTTGTGAAATAATATGACGTTTTGCTAGAAGAAAACATGACAATATTTTCACAATTATATCCATTTGGGGAGAAAAGAAGCTGTCAAACTCAGCATGATTGGCTTTAAGTTTTTTAGTTATTATTCAACCAAGCATTTCTTCATTTATTTTGTCATCAGCTAGGGCCTCCTAAAAGCAAGGAGGAGTGGGTGGAAAAGAGTAAGGCAAATTATTACAAGAAAAACTTAGAAATTTAAAAATTTGGCCGGGCATAGTGGCTCACGCCTGTAATCCCACCACTTTGGGAGGCTGAGGTGAGTGGATCACCTAAGGTCAGGAGTTCGAGACAAGTCTGGCCAATATGGTGAAACCCCGTCTCTGCTAAAAATACAGAACTCAGCCAGGTGTGGTGGCGCACGCCTGCAATCTCAGCTACTCAGGAGGCTAAGGCAGGAGAATTGGTTGAATCTGGGAGGCAGAGGTTGCAGTGAGGTAAGATCACGCCACTGCACTCCAGCCTGGGTGACAGAGGGAGATTCCGTCTCAAAAAATAAAAATAAATAAAAATTCCCAGCTGGGCACGGTGGCTTATAATTCCAGCACTTTGGGAGACTGAGGCAGGTGGATCGGTTGAGCTCAGGAGTTGGAGACCAGCCTGGGCAACATGGCAAAACCCCATCTCTACAAAAAACACAAAAAATTAGCTGGATATGGTGGCTTGGGCCTGTGGTCCCAGCTACTTGGGAGGCTGAGGCAGGAGAATTGCTTGAATCTGGGAGGTGAGGAGGCTTGAATCTGAATCGCTTGAACCTGGGAGGCAGAGGTTGCTGTGAGCCACGATTGTGCCACTGCACTCCAGTCCGAGCAACAAGAGCGAAACTCTGTCTCAAAAAAAAAAAAAATTCCCAAAGTTGGAAAAGACGACAATTAACATAGGCAATAAACGACCCGGGTTCATCTCATGAAATGAAGAATTTGAAGGTCTTTAAACTGCTTTAATTCCTATTTGAGGTAGGAATGAGGTGGGGCAGAAATAAGCCTAACAGCAGCCATAAAAAAGAATGAGTTCATATCCTTTGTGGGGACATGGATGAAGCTGGAAACCATCATTCTCAGCAAACTAACACAGGAACAGAAAACCAAATACTGCATGTTCTCACTCATAAGTGGTAGCTGAACAATGAGAACAGGGAGGGGAACATCACACACCAGGGCCTGTTGGGGGGGGGGGCGGGGGTGGGGGCTAGGGAAGGCCAGAACTTAAAGTATTAAAAAAAGAAATAAGCCTAATATACTAAGCAATCCAGCTGGCAAAAAAATGTGCTATAACATGGGGGAAAGAGTGACCAACCATGAAGGGGGCTGGGGAGAATTTCTGGCAAGGCTTTACAGAGGCTGGAGACACAGGGCAAGGACACTGAATTTGGAAGTCACAGGGCTTGTTTTGGATACTGACATTGACTAATCACGTGACGACAAAGAAGCTCCAACCTCTGGGTCCTGTTTCCCATTTCTTAATGAACTTAACAGACCACATAGGTGAGTGTTTAACTTTGGGACCCAGTATTCTTTAAGGTATCCAGGAGCTGTCTTGGAGGCCTCAGATAGCTAGTGGTGGAGGCACTCTTCACACTCCCACCTCTCCCCACACGCACCCTTCAGCTGAGTAGCTCAATTCTTACTCAACTGCAAGAAAAAAGCTTGAAAATCATTTAACTTAACCAGCTCCCAAACTCCCAGAACTCCATGACTTGTCATCTATTATAAAGGAATGACCATCAACAATGGTGAATCTGGCAATGGAAACAGAAATCCGTGAAAATCAAGACATCCATGATTATTTTAGCAAGCAAGAGAATAGCTATACATATAGGGCCCACATTTCATTAAGATAAACTCTAATGGCTGGGCACAGTGGCTCTTGTCTGTAGTCCCAGCACTTTGGGAGGCTGAGGCAGGCGGATCACCTGAGGTCGGGAGTTCGAGACCAGCCTGACCAACATGGAGAAACCTTGTCTCTACTAAAAATACAAAATTAGCTGGGCGTGGTGGCACATGCCTGTAATCCCAGCTACTCAGGAGGCTGAGGCAGGAGAATCACTTGAACCCGGGAGGCAGAGTTTGCAGTGAGCAGAGATCGTGCCATTGCACTCCAGTCTGGGCAACAAGAGCGAAACTCGTCTCAAAAACAAACAAACAAACAAACAAAAAAACAACAACAAACTATATTGTTAGTGTACCTTTTCTGTGTGTGAATAGGTTTAGACACACAAATGCTTACCATTGTGTTATGGTTGCCTACAGTATTCAGTATAGTAACATGCTGCACAGCCTCGTGCCTGGGAACAATAGGCTATACCATATAGCTTGGGTCTGCAGTAGGCTAGATCATCTAGGTTTGTGTAAGTGTACTCTTATATTCGCAAGATAATGAAATTGTCTAGCGACGCATTTCTCAGAACGTATCCTCCTTCTTAAGCAACACGAGTATACTTGGTTTTTCTGACTTCCCCATTGGCCTATAAGTTCCATGAAAACTGGATGAGTTTCCTTTCATTTCTGTGTTAGCAGAGTTTAGTGCAATGCCTGATACATACATGCCTAATAACTGTTTACCCAATGCAATTACTTCCCTAAGATTCTGGTTTCCAAAGGACATTTTTAGGGTTAACGTCAGTTACTAATTTACTTTCCAAGAATATGCACCAAGGCTACATGTGAGCACTTTTTCATGATGGTACAGCACAGGATTTGGGATGCAGGCCTGGTCCTCCATGGTCCAGGATCCACTGGCTAATGCTGGACCCTTATTATCCAGCTAGGCATCTATCAAGCCAGTATAAAAAAAGTGAGGCATCAACTGATTGCCCACATCTGCTCCAAATCAGACAATTCACTTCTCTCAGGAGTAAGGAAATACAAGTTTTAAAGATCCACAGAATAAAAGATTGTGTGTCCTTCCAAGATAATCCACTTAATATTTAACAAACCTCCTTATAAAGGGATTTATGTGCTGAACATAAATATAAAATAATTATTTGAGTCTCCAAACATTTAGCACAGTAATTTATTATATTAATAATAGTTGTGTTCATTAAAAGACTCGGAAGTAAATGTCTAAGTTGAAGAATTTCTGGCACAGCCAGGTATGGGTTTAAGGTCTAGTGAGTATACCAACACTAGACCTTAGAGAAAAGACAACTCTACAATATATTAAAAACCAGATGGCCGGGTGCAGTGGCTCAAGCCTGTAATCCCAGCACTTTGGGAGGCCGAGGCGGGTGGATCACGAGGTCAGGAGATCGAGGCCATCCTGGCTAACACGGTGAAACCCTGTCTCTACTAAAAATACAAAAAATTAGCCGGGCATGTTGGCGGGCGCCTGTAGTCCCAGCTACTGGGGAGGCTGAGCCAGGAGAATGGTGTGAACCCGGGAGGCGGAGCTTGCAGTGAGCCAAGATCGCGCCACTGCACTCCAGCCTGGGTGACAGAGCAAGACTCCGTCTCAAAAAAAAAAAAAAAAAAAAACCAGATAAAAAAAAAAAAAAAAAAAAAAACCAGATGCCCTGACAAAAATGTTTTTATACTTCTTTACTCTGTTTTCTAAGAGAGTGTGAGGGCATTTTGATAACTATGGAAAACCATACACAGGAAATGATTGAGAAATGAGGGGCCAGGCATGGTGGCTCACACCTGTAATCTCAGCACTTTGGGAGGCTGAGGGAGGGAGGACTGTTTACGTGCATGAGTTCAAGACCAGCCTGGGCAACATAGTGAGACCTCATCTCTATTAAAAACAAAAAAAAGGCTGGGCGTGGTGGCTCACGCCTGTAATCCCAGCACTCTGGAAGGCGGAGGTGGGCGGATCACCTGAGGTCAGAAGTTCAAGACCAGCCTGGCCATGGTGAAACCCCGTCTCTACTAAAAATACAAAAAATGAGCTAGGTGTGCTGGTGTGCACCCATAATCCCAGCTACTCAGGAGGCTGAGGCAGGAGAATCGCTTGAACCTGGGAGGTGGAGGTTGCAGTGAGCTGAGATCGCGCCATTGCACTCCAGCCTGGGCAACAAGGGCAAAAAAAATAAAATAAAATAAAATAATAAATAAAATAAAATAAAAGCTGAAAGAGCCAAAAGTAAAGTCTTACTTATATATTCTCAATAAAGACAAACTACTGAATATTAAATAGAAACTGCTCTGATACTTATCTGATTTCTAGTTTTATTCAGAAAAATATTTATGCATATGTGTGTATTTTTTTTCTTTTCTATTTTTTTCCTGAGATAAGGTCTTGCTCTGTTGCCCAGGCTGCAGTACAATGGTATGAACATGGCTCAAAGTGATTCTCCTACCTCAGCCTCCCAAGTAGCTGAAAACAAAGGTGCATGCCACTGTACTAATTTTTAAAAAATTCATACAGAAGGGATTGCTCACCATGTTGCCCAGGCTGGTCTCAAACTCCTGGCCTCAAGGAATCCTCCTGCCTTGGCCTCCCAAAGTACTGAGATTATAGGTATGAGTCACCATGCCCAGCATTTTGATATATTTTATTAAACAAAAATGGATATTTATCTAAGTCATTTATGTTTTTCCTAATGCAAAGGGAATTTATTTTAGGGAACATTTTATTTTTTATTTTTATTTTATTTTATTTTTTTGAGACGGAGTCTCACTCTGTCACCCAGGCTGGAGTACAGTGGTGCGATCTCGGCTCATTGCAATCTTGACCTCCCAGGTTCAAGCAGATTCTCTTGCCTCAGCCTCCTGAGTAGCTGGGATTATAGGTGTGCGCCACCACGTCTGGATAATTTTTGTATGTTTAGTAGAGACAGGGTTTCACCATGTTGGCCAGGCTGGTTTCAAACTCCTGACCTCAGGTGATCTGCCCACCTGGGCCTCCCAAAGTGCTGGGATTACAGGCATGAGTCACTGTGCCTGGCCGTATATTTCTTTTATTAAGCATCAGTATTAGCAATCTGATTAAAGTTATTATGAAAACTCTTGACTGTCTTTGCTCTCTGTCAAAATATTTTGGTTTTATAGCATGTTCCAAGAAAAATAAGCCCTATGAAAATAACAATGTTAACAAACAAAATTCCATTTTACAAAGTCAATGTTACCAAGGAAGATACACTGAGGATTCCCTTTTATAAAGATAGACTCAAATAGAAAATGTGTGGACATAGCCAGATGTGCTGGTGGGTGCCTGTAGTCCCAGCTACTCAGGAGGCTGAGGCACGAGAATCTCTTGAACCCAGGAGGCGGAGGTTGCAGTGAGCCAAGATCACACCACTGCACTCTAGCCTGGGCGATGAAGCGGGACCCTGTCTCAAATAAAATAAAAAAAAAAGAAAAAAGAAAAAAAATTTAGGCCGGGCGTGGTGGCTCACGCTTGTAACCCCAGCACTTTGGGAGGCCGAGGCGGGCGGATCACGAGGTCAGGAGATCGAGACCACAGTGAAACCCCGTCTCTACTAAAAAATACAAAAAAATTAGCCGGGCGTGGTGGCGGGCGCCTGTAGTCCCAGCTACTCGGAGAGGCTGAGGCAGGAGAATGGCGTGAACCCGGGAGGCGGAGCTTGCAGTGAGCCGAGATTGCGCCACTGCACTCCAGCCTGGGCGACAGAGCAAGACTCCGTCTCAAAAAAAAAAAAAAAAGAAAAAAAATTTGTGGACAGAATCAGTTTCTTAACAAGGAGAAAACAAGTGTGCTTTTGTTTAAGCTTAGAAAAGATTTAAGGCCGAGCACGGTGGCTGAGGCCTGTAATCCCAGCATTTTGGGGGGCCGAAGTGGACAGATCACTTGAGGTCAAGAGTTGGAGACCAGCCTGGCCAACATGGCAAAACCCCATCTCTACTGAAAATTAAAAAAATCACTTTGGGAGGCCGAGGTGGACGGATCACAAGGTCAGGAGTTGGAGACCAGCCTAGCCAACATAGTGAAACCCTATCTCTACTAAAAATACAAAAATTAGCTGGGCATGGTGGCAGGCACCTGTAATCCCAGCTACTTGGAAGGCTGGGGCAGGAGAATCAATTGAAGCTGGAAGGCAGAGGTTGCAGTCAGCCGAGATTGTGCCATTGCATTCCAGCCTGGGCGACAGACCGAGACTGCGTCTTAAAAAACAAAACAAAACAAAAACCCAAAAATTACCCGAATGTGGTAGTGTGCGCCTGTAATTCCAGCTACTCAGGAAGCAGAGGCAGGAGAATTGCTTGAACCTGGGGGCAGAGGTTGCAGTCAGCCGAGATCGGGCCACTGCACTCCAGCTTGGGAGACAGAGCAAGATTCTGTCTCAAATAAATAAATAAATAAATAAATAAATAAATAAATAAATATTTAAGAAAGAATATGGACAAATATATTTGTAGCATATTACTCCAAGCAAGGTTTCACAATGAGTTTCTACAAAGAGTTTAAAGATATTGATTTAATGTCATCTTTCTAAACTCTCTTTAAGAGACATAAACTTCTATCTACTGAAATCTTTAATAAATCCTAAGAAATGCCATGTGAACTGGAATTTGTATTGTAATTATTTGTATCAAGAGACCATGAGATACATAGTTTCAGTTGGAGAAGATGAAAACTTCTGGAAAAGAATGGTGGTGATGGGCTGGGTGCAGTGTCTCAAGCCTGTAATCCCAGTGCTTTGGGAGGCTGAGGCTCGTGGATCACAAGGTCAAGAGATCGAGACCATCCTGGCTAACACGGTGAAACCCCGTCTCTATTAAAAATACAAAAAACTGGCCGGGCGCGGAGGCTCACGCTTGTAATCCCAGCACTTTGGGAGGCCGAGGCGGGCGGATCACGAGGTCAGGAGATCGAGACCAGGGTGAAACCCCGTCTCTACTAAAAATACAAAAAAATTAGCCGGGCGTGGTGGCGGGCGCCTGTAGTCCCAGCTACTCGGAGAGGCTGAGGCAGGAGAATGGCGTGAACCTGGGAGGCGGAGCTTGCAGTGAGCCGAGATCGCGCCACTGCACTCCAGCCTGGGCGACAGAGCGAGACTCCGTCTCAAAAAAAAAAAACAAAAAAAACCCCAAAAAACTAGCCGGGCATGGTGGCACGTGCCTGTAGTCCCAGCCAGGAGGCTGAGGCAGGAGACTCCCTTGAATCCGGGAGGCGGAAGTTGCAGTGAGCTGAGATCGCGCCACTGCACTCCAACCTGGGTGACACAGCAAGACTCCACCTCAGAAAAAAAAAAAAAAAAAAGATTTAGTGGTGAATCTAATAACTACCCTCATTTGGAAGACAGTAATATTTCAAGATATCTGCGAATATAATGTGATATAAAAATATTTCAGCCAGGTATGGTGGCTCCTGCCTGTAATCCCAGTGCTTTGGGAGGCCAAGGCAGGAGGTTCATTTGAGCTCAGGAGTTCAAGTCCAGCCTGGGCAATATAGTGAGACCTTGTCTCTAATATATATTTCTACTGGGTAAAAAATTTCCAGGCACTGTTAATACAGTCAGCCCTCCATATTCATGGGTTCTGCACCCCCAGATTTAAACGACCACAGATTGAAAATATTTAGGAAAAATAAAACAAAAAATGACAATATAACAATAAAAAATAATACAAATTTAAAAACAATATAGTCTAACAATATTATATAGCATTTACATTGTATTAGATATTGTAAGTATTCTAGAAATCACTGGCTACTCTGGGCATGCTGCCTATGGGGTAGCCATGCTCCGCAAGGAGCAGTAATAAAAAATAAAAATTAAAACAAATCTAGAGATGATTTAAAGTATATGGGAGAAACTGTGTAGGTTATATGCAAACACTACACAATTTTTTTTTTCTGATTTTATTTATTTATTTAGAGACAGTGCCTAGGCTGGAATGCAGTGACTTGATCTCAACTCACTACAACCTCCCCATCCTGGGTTTGAGCGACTCTCCTATCTCAGCCTCCTGAGTAGCTGGGACTACAGGTGCCTGCCACCACGCCCGGCTAATTTTGTACTTTTAGTAGAGACGGGGTTTCACCACGTTGGCCAGGCTGGTCTCGAACTCCTTGCCTCAAGTGATCTGCCTGCCTTGGGCTACCAAAGTACTGGGATTACAGGTGTGAGCCATCATGCTCAGCCCACCTTTTTTTTTTCTAATTAAAAAAAACATTTTTTTCTTTTTCTGGTTTATGTGACTCTTTTTTAGATTTATTTTAATTTTAGATTCAGAGAGTACATGTGCATATTTGTTACATGGGTATATTGCATACTGGTGGGGATTGGGCTTTTAGTGTACTCATTACCCAAATAGTGAACACTGTATCCAATAGGTAATTTTCAACCCTCATTTCCCTCCCTCCCTCCCCCCTTTTGAAGTCTCTAGTGTCTATTATTTCCATCTTTATGTCCATGCGTACCATTGTTTAGCTCCTATTTATAAGTGAGAACATGTGGTATTTCATTTTCTGTTTCTGAGTTAGTTCACTTAGGATAATGACCTCTGCCTCCATCCATGTTTCTGCAAAGGGCATGATATCATTCTTTTCCATATCTGGGTCCACCATTTTATTTATTTATTTCTGAGACACTGTCTCACTTTGTCACCTAGGCTGGAGTGCAGTGATGTAATAGTGGCTCACTGAAACCTCTGCCTCCCAGGCTCAAGTGATTCTCCTGCCTCAGCCTCCAGAGCAGCTGGGATTACAGGCGTGTGCCACCATGCCCGGCTAATTTTTGCAATTTTTGTAGAGATGGGGTTTCACCATGTTGGCCAGGCTGGTCTCAAACTCTTGACCTCAGGTGAGCCACCTGCTTTGGCATCCCAAAGTGCTGGGATTACAGGTATGAGTCACCGCACCAGGCCTGTAACAATTTAATAATAAAAAAAACAGTGATAGCTGAGACCCAAATGGGCTGGCATTATGTTAATGCTTTATATGCATGATCTCACTTAATCCTTTGAAACTCCCTCTGAAAGGTAAGTCCTCTATCCAGAGGAAGAAACTGAGGCACACTCCCTCAGGGAAGTTACTCACTCAAGGCAGTACCTACAGCAAGATGCTAGAACTCAGATCGGTCTGGTTCCAAAGCTGTTATTAACTGTAACTTTTTTTTTTTTTCCTTTTTAAGTCAAATCACTCCTTACTTGAAAACCCTTAGGATTTTTTAACCTATAAGAGAAAATTCAAATACTTTGGCCTTACATTTACTGCATTTCACAAACTGATCACAAGGTCCCTTCCCAGCCTTCCCTTTTCTTTTTTTTTTTAAACTTCTCACTTCATCCAAAGAAGTCTCCTTATTGTCTGCCTCTCTTATAAAATCCCAACCTAACTTGGTTCTTTTCCACCTAAGTTCCTCTGCTTATGTATCTTTTCCTGGCCAATAAAATCTTCCTTGACCTTTAGGCTCCAGTTCAAATTCCATTTCCTACATGTAACCCTTGACAGCTCATTCTTTTTTTTTTTGAGACGGAATTTCGCTCTTATTGCCCAGGCTGGAGTGCAATGGCATGATCTCAGCTCACTGCAATCTCTGCCTCCCGGGTTCAAGCGATTCTCCTGCCTCAGCCTCCCAAGTAGCTGGGATTACAGGCATGCGCCACCACACCTGGCTAATTTTGTACTTTTAGTAGAGATGGGGTTTCTCCATGTTGGTCAGGCTGGTCTCAAACTCCCGACCTCAGGTGATCCACCCGCCTTGGCCTCCCAAAGTGCTGGTATTACAGGTGTGAGCACCACACCCGGCCGACAGCTCATTCTCTTATATCCACATCGCATCTGTCAGGAAATCCCACTGGCTATACCTTCAAAACACATCCCAGAATCCAACTATGTACCACCTCCACTACCATCTCTCTGGTCCAAGCCATCATCATCTCCCACTGGCTGTCTCTGCTTTTGCTCTTTTATAGTCTAGAAACTATTCTCAACCGAAATTCCAGAAGTGACCCTTTTAAAACAGAAATCAAAACTCTCCAGTGAACCTTCATTTTCTTCCGTGTAAAAACCAAAATTCTTTTATGTGCGCGACTATAACACCCATAATGTTCTATACAACTGCTCTGCTCCCCAACCTCTCTGATCCCTTTTGATTCGAGTCCTTGCTACCTTGCCACGCCCAGAACTCAAAATGCATGCTCATGTCTTAGGCCCTTTGCTCTGGCTGCTGTCTGCCTGGAATGCCCTTCCTCCAGATACCCTCAGGCTTAAGGCTTATTCAAGACTCTGCTCAAAGACAATTATGACCTATCAGACAATCTTCCCACACCCCAGCACTCCCCATCTTCCTATCTTTCTATATGTTTACCCCATAACATACTACAAAGTCTACTTAGGTTTACTGTCTGTCTTTCCCAAGAGAACAGGGCTTTGGTCTTTTGCTCACTGCAGCATCCTGGGAGCCTAGAATGGCACCTGGCACATGTTATGTGCTCAATAATATTTGCTGAATGGATAAATGAATAGACGCTCTCACACCACCTCAGTCAAAGGTTCTCTCTCCTTTGCTCTCACTTGTACTAATCATTTGGCACTTACCATACACTGTTATGTAGTTTTCTGTGTGTACATATGATCCACCTGCCTAGATTATGTGTTCCTGTGCCCTCCAAATGCTTTGCACAAATTTAGCATTTAATAAATATTTGATGATGAAATATCACTGCAGTGCCTTTTTATTTCAGAGTAGATAGTTATGGTAATAATTTTCAAAACAAGACATTCCACTTAGAAAAGAAACATTCTAGAAAGCAATATGATGTAAGAAATTAGAATATTTAATTTTAAAAGTTAATCTTAAAAGAATGGAACATATTTTAAAGGTGCATATACATTATACAAAATCCACATCATGCTCTGAAAATATTTATTCTGTGACTTTCACAGCCTCTTATGTCCTAAAGATATGCTTGAGAGTCAAGCTCAAGGTAATTTTTGATAGTAAGGTAATTTGAAACATAGAACATCTATTAAATAATAATTATATCTTGGGAATTTAGGTAATATATGACAGAAATGAAACAATATGAAATAGGTTTTATGTCACATTTTATTTATAGATATTTATTTATTTATTTGAGACAGAGTCTTGCTCTCTGTTGCCCAGGCTGGAGTGCAGTGGCATGATCTCGGCACACTGCAACCTCCACCTCCCAGGTTCAAGCAATTCTTGTGCCTCAGCCTCCTGAGTAGCTGGGACTGCAGGTGTGCACCACCATGCCCGGTTAATTTTTATATTTTTAGTAGAGACGGGGTCTCGCCATGTTGGCCAGGCTGGTCTTGAACTCCTGACCTAGGTGATCCACCAGTCTCGGCCTCCCAAAGTGCTGGGATTACAGGTGTGAGCCACTGCACCCGGCCTTTTGTCACGTTTTTAAATCTAATAGCAGAAAGTTTTGGAAGACAAGTTAGACAACTTTCTAACAATAGAGGTAGATCTTTTCAGTTAACTTGACTGTAGTTCATGCGTATTTCTCTTTGTGAGTATTGGTGGGGAGATCAGTAAATAGACTCTTGCATGACTTATGGTAAGTTTCTTTTTTTTTTTTTTTTTTTTTTTTTAAGACGGAGTCTCGCTCTGTCGCCCAGGTTGGAGTGCAGTGGCGCAATCTCGGCTCACTGCAAGCTCCGCCTCCCGGGTTCACGCCATTCTCCTGCCTCAGCCTCTCCGAGTAGCTGGGACTACAGGCGCCCGCCACCACGCCCGGCTAATTTTTTGTATTTTTAGTAGAGACGGGGTTTCACCGTGGTCTCGATCTCCTGACCTCGTGATCCGCCCGCCTCGGCCTCCCAAAGTGCTGGGATTGCAAGCGTGAGCCACCGCGCCCGGCCCGGTAAGTTTCTTTTTTTTTTTGAGATGGAGTTTGCTATGTTGCCCAGGCTGGATTGCAATGGCATGATCTTGGCTCACTGCAACCTCCGCCTCTCAGGTTCAAGCAATCCTCCTGCCTCAGCCTCCCGAGTAGCTGCGATTACAGGTGCCCGCCACCACGCCCGGCTATTTTTTTTTTTTTTTTTTTTTTTTTTGTATTTTTAGTAGAGAGGGGGTTTCACCATGTTGGCCAGGCTGGTCTCGAACTCCTGGCCTCATGTGATCCGCCCACCTCGGCCTCCCAAACTGCTGGGAGTACAAGCGTGAGCCACCGTGCCCGGCCACTTATAGTAAGTTCTTAATTGATATGTCTAGCTTAACCTTAAAACTTGACAATACAAATGAAAAAAGAACATAGAATAATATATTAGTACTCATAAAATATATAAAATAGAGCCAGGCATGGTGGAGTACACCTGTAGTCTCAACTACTTGGCAGGGGAAGCAGGAGGATTACTTGACTCCAAGAGTTCAAGGTCATGGGTACACAGCCAAACACACACACACACACACACACACACACACGCACGCATACACAGAGTAAGTGAATTTTGTCTGGCATTAAGTATTTTATGTAACAGAATATGTTCTGCATTTCTAAGTTAAAGCACTTGAGCCTTTTTTTTAAACAACATGGTTACCCAAATGTCATTTTTCTTTGTATTATTCTCTTTTGAAATTAACTGTCAGATTGCTTTATCTCTATCATACATGCTGTAAAAAAAAAATTATAGGTACATCATATGACATATAAAGTCAGATTTATGGCAGCTAGGAGTGGTGGCTCATGCCTGTAATCCATGCTATTTGGGAGGCTGAGGCAGGAAGATCACTGTAGCTCAGGAGTTCAAGACCAGCTTGGGCAACACAGCGAGCCCCTGTCTCAAATTTTTTCTTTTAATCTGATTTATAAAGATAAACAAGTAACATAGTTTTAAAATTTAAAAATAAAAATGTCATCTTGTCCAGGAGTTCGAGACAAGCCTGGACAACATGGGGAAACCCTGTCTCTACAAAAATACAAAAGTTAGCCAGGCGTGGTGGTGTGCACCTGTAGTCCCAGCTACTAGCGAAACTTCAGTGAGCTGAAATGGCACCACTGTACTCCAGTCCGGGCAACAGGGCAAGACCCTGTCTCAAAAAAAAAAAAAAAAAAAAAAAAAAAAGTCATCTTGAGGCCTATGCATAGAAGTAGGTCCAAACACATCCCAGCTGTAAACCTTCGTGTTGTGTGATTACACCTAGAGAAAAGGGGTTGACTTTCACAGCTTTCTCCTTCCTAAAACTCACAGATTTGGAGAATCACAATACAAATGGAAAATAAGAATAAACCAACCTTGTCAGGCGCGGCGGCTTACGCCTGTAATCCCAGCACTTTGGGAGGCCAAGCCTGGTGGATCACTTGAGGTTAGGAGTTGGAGACCAGACTAGCCAACTGGTGAAACCCCATCTCTACTAAAAATACAAAAATTAGCGGCCAGGCACGGTGGCTCACACTTGTAACTCCAGCACTTTGGGAGGCCAAGGCGGGCGGATCATGAGGTCAGGAGATTGAGACCATCCTGGCTAATACAGTGAAACCCCGTCTCTACTAAAAATACAAAAAAAAAAAAAATTAACCGGGCGTGGTGGCGGGCGCCTGTAGTCCCAGCTACTCAGGAGGCTGAGGCAGGAGAATGGCATGAACCTGGGAGGCGGAGCTTGCAGTGAGCTGAGATCACGCCATTGCACTCCAGTCTGGGCAACAGAGTGAGACTCTATCTCAAAAAAAAAAAAAAAAAAATTAGCTGGGCATGGTGGCATGCACTTGTAATTCCTAGCTACTGGGGAGGCTGAGGCATAAGAATCGCTTAAACCCGGGAGGTGGAGTTTGCGGTGAGCTGAAATTGTGCCACTGCACTCCAGCCTGGGCAAGAGAGTGAGATTCCATCTCAAAAAATGAATAAAATAAACCAACCAGCCAATTTCTTTTTCTTTTTTTTTTGTGACGACAGAGTTTCGCTCTCGTCGCCCAGTCTGGAGTGCAGTGGTGCGATTTTGGCTCACTGCAACCTCCGCCTCCCAGATTCAAGCAATTCTTGTGCCTCGGCCTCCAGAATAGCTGGGATTACAGGCACCTGCCACCACACCTGGCTAATTTTTGTAGTTTTAGTAGAGACGGGGTTTCTTCATGTTGGCCAGGCTGGTCTCAAACTCCTGACCTCAAGTGATTCACCCACTTCGGCCTCCTAAAGTGCCGGGATTACAAGCATGAGCCACCGCACCCAGCATCAATTTCTAAATATACTTATTTGCACTTCTAAAAAGTCTCAGGGTTAAATGAAATCTAGGCCAAGCGGAGTGGCTTACACCTGTAATCCCAACACTGTGGGAGGCTGAGGCAGGAGGACTGCTTGAGGCCAGGAGTTTGAGACTAGCTTGGGCAACATAGCGAGAACTCAACTCTACATTAAAAAAAAACAAAAAAATTAGCCGGGCATGGTGGTGCATGCATGTAATCCCAGCTACTCAATAGAGGCTGAGGTGAGAGGGCTGCTTGAACCTGTGAGATGGAGGCTGCAGCTATGATCACGTCACTGGACTCCAACCCTGGGTGACCAAGATACTGTCTCGGATAAAAACCAAAAATGTTCATAAGAAAAAAAGTTACAGTAAGCTAAGCTTATTATTGAGAAAGGAAAAATATTGTATAAGCTTAATGTAGCCTAAGTGTATGGTGTTTATGAAGTTCACAGTAGTGTCATGTCCTAGGCCTTCACATTCTTTCACCACTCACTGGCTCACCCAGACCAACTTCCAGTCCCCCAAGCTTCATTCGTGGTAGCTGCCCTATACAGGTGCACCATCGTTTTCTTTTGTATCGTATTTTTACTGTACCCTATGTTAAGATATGTTGAGATACACAAATGCAGTTACTTACAGTATCCAGGTGCAGTAACATGCTGTACAGGTTTACAATAGAGGAAGAATAGGCTGTATCATATAGCCTAGGTGTGTGGTAGGTTATACCATATTGGTTTGCATAAGAGCACTCTATGGTGTTTGTACACGATGAAATCACCTAACGATGCATTCATCAAAACCTATCCCTGTCATTAAATGACACATGAATGTATTTATTAAAAACCCATCAGAGGCCAGGTGCAGTGGCTCACACCTGTAGTCCTAGCACTTTGGGAGGCCGAGGTGAGAAGACCACTTGAGCCCAGGAGTTTGAGACACGCCTGTGCAACATAGTGAGTTCTCATCTCAAAAAACAAAAACAAAAAAACCCATCAGAACACGTCAGGGTCTCAAACAAGGTGAAGGTTTAACAAATATTATTTCTTTTCCCCCTCATTTTCTTCCTTGTGAAAATGTTTCCATTTCAGGCCAGGATACAAAGTTCAACTCCTAATGAAACAAAGTGTCCTGGATTTGGGTTCAACTGAAATAAACCATTTCTAGAAAGGCAGTATCTTTCATATCTTATTCTCTCACATTCTCAGACTCAGGGCTTTAATTTTAAGTAATGTTAAGTGTTTAATGTGTTTGCAAGATAGAGAGCCAAAGAACCCACAAAAACAGAACATGTTCAGTTTCACAACTTTATTAAAAATAAATTTATAAGTAAACAAACCATAACTTTATAGATTAAAGTTGATTGGGATTAAGGAGAACCTGGGTATAAGAAGATCTGGTACAGAGAGGTCTCAGGATCTTTTCCTGAGTGGGAGTACATACGAGGTAGGGAAGAGAAAACAACAACAAACCAGCACAAAGCTGCTGCTCCCAGGTCCTCTTTCTTCCACCTTCCCACACAGCATTCTGATAGCCCCTGAGCTCTCCTCAACTGCACTACAAAAGGGCAGACCTCTGCTTGTAGCCAGGCACCATGTTAGTGATTTCCACCTTAGGGCTTTCCTTTTAAAGTCCACACCCCACATGCCTTTGCAGTCAGCTCTCTCACCTCTCCATACTCATTTCACTCTTCCCTAACTCCCCCAGCCCACCTTCTGCCAGCTCCTTCACTCACTGTATTTTCCTCTTCTACTATACAGAACATTATTCATCAAGCAAGAGCCATGCCATGCAGAAACGGATCTGGTATGCTACTTAAATCATGCTGTTTCACCCATTTTTCCCCAGATTTGCTCCTCTCATCTTAAACTCAAAGCTATCTTTCTCAGTGAAGAATGTAGACAGCTATTTTGAATTCCATCATCTACTCCATTCTTATTTTCTCTAATTTCACTTTACAGTTATTGTTTAGCCTATTTGGGGAGCAAAGAAAACTCAAGAAAAAGGGAATGACAGCAGATTCAAAGAGGAAAGAAAGGGGAAAAGGTGGGGGGGGGTGTGCTACATGCTTCCATTTGACATTATTTAAATAAAAAATGATTTTCTTGGCAGGATGCAGTGGCTCACGCCTGTAATCCCAGCACTTTGGGAGGGCAAGGTGGGAAGATTGCTTGATCCCAGGAGTTTGAGGCCAGCCTGGGTGACAGAGAGAAACCCCTGTCTCTACAAAATAAATAAATAAATAAATAAAATAAATTATCTGGGCATGGTGTTGTGTTCCTATAGTCCCAGCTACTTGGGAGGCTGAGGTTGGGGGATCCCTTGAGCCCAGGAGGTCCAGGCTGCAGTGAGCTACGATTGTACCACTGCACTCCAGCCTGGGTAACAGAGTGAGACCCTGTCTCAAAAACAAACAAAAAGCGAAACTCAATGCTTATTTCTCTCCTTCCCTGTTCTGTAATCAGATTTTTTTTCTCATCACTTGCACAGATCAGAATGTCAAATGCTATAAGCCGCCACACATTCAATGGTCTTGATTCTTTTTCTCACAGATCCCTCTACTAGTGTAAGGTACTGCTGATCTCTACAGAATACTGTTTTCCTTTTGATTCCCATCATTCTACTCTACCTAGGTTCTGCAAGTACTGAGTCAGCAAATGTTTACTGAGTGCTCAACTTGTTTTGAATGCTGTACTAAAGGCTTAGAACAAAACAGTAAACATGGGAGCAAATAATGTAATATTCCCAGGTCCTATTCTAGAATCTCTATGTCTATAGGTGACTTATGCACCCTCAAGTTTGGTACCATAAGAGATACTTTCTCTTTAGTTTCAGTAATCTGAAATTTCATTTCTAAAGCAATTTTCTTCCACATGCAAATAACACCTCTATCTGCCACAAATATTTAAGTGTTCATTCTTTTTTTTTTTTTTTTTTTTTTTGAGACAGTCTAGCTCTGTCACCCAGGCTGGAGTGCAGTGGGGAGATCTCAGCTCACTGCATCGTCTGCCTTCCAGGTTCAAGCGATTCTCATGCCTCAGCCTCCTGAATAGCTGGGATTGCAGGTGTGTGCCACCATGCCTGGCTATTTTCTTTGTATTTTTAGTAGAGATGAGTTTTGCCATGTTGGCCAGGCTGGTTTCGAACTCCTGGCCTCAAATGATTTGCCTGCCTCAGCCTCCCAAAGTGCTCGGATTGTAGGTGTGAGCCATGGGCCCAGCCTCATTCATTTTTTACTATGGTAAAATATATGTAAGATTTACAATTTTAACCATTTTTTTCCAGGATTGGGAAAACCCTTTATTTCTCTATGGAGTTACTGAATTTTAACTAAGTGTTCGGTTGAGTGGCATTACATACATTCACATTGTAGTGAAACCAAGAGCCCTATCCAGCTTTAGAAATTTTTCATCTTCCCAAACTGAAACTCTGTACCCATTAACTCACTTTAAGCCAGTAATGATTTTCATGGCTCTCACTCCGATTCTTCTCTTGCTTTTCTACTCAGCTAACATTTCAAGGTTCATCATCAAAATCAGCCCCCTGCAACTACTCCCAAGCCTCTGGCACTGCTTGTCCTCTGTCAAACCTGCAGGGCAAAACACGAATTTTGGGTGAACTGATCACCCGCCTGCTCTTTGCTGCCCTCATAACAGCTGAATGTTGCTAGGAGAAAAAATCACACAACTAACTCAGCTGACTAGTTTCACCTTAAATTCATGGCCCCAAGCCATGGCGAGGGATTCAACAATGCCCAGCATTGAAACTACCTTGTTTTCCAGTTACTCAGTTCCTTGTCCTGTTGCTCAAGGTGAAGTGTCCATCACTCTTGAAATCATCCACTACCCCTTCTTCGTTTAAGTCGCTGGCCTTGCCTCAGACTTCACTGAGAAAACAGAAGCCGTCAGAAAGTCCTATATTCTACCTCCAATTCGCCTTGCACTTGTGCCCCCATTCTCTGTCTTCTGCCACACTGCGTTGTCTTGCTCCCACCAAAGGCAAGTGTTCTTCCCGTGTCTTGAATTCCTTAAGAATGCTGCTCCCAGCCGGGCATGGTGGCTCACACTTATAATCCCAGCATTTTGGGAGGCCTAGGCATGTGGATCACCTGAGGTCAGGAGTTCGAGACCAGCCTGGCCAACATGGTGGAACCGTCTCTACTAAAAATACAAAATTAGCTGGGTGTGGTGATGCATACCTGTAATTCTAGCTACTTGGGAGGCTGAGGCAGAATTGCTTGAACCCAAGAGGTGGAGGTTGCAGTGAGCCAAGATTGCGCCACTGCACTCCAGCCTGGACAACAAGAGCAAAACTGTCTCCAAAAAAAAAAAAGAATGCTGCTCCCTTGATAGTCTCGGTCTCTCTTCTGGATTAGTCTCACCTTCTCTATTAAATATTCTCATTAGCCTACCTAGTTCCTGCTGTTTAAAAGAAAAGCCCTCTTCTTTACATAGGGAGACCGTCTCTACAAAAAAAAATTTTTTTTTAATTCGTTGGGTTATGGTGGTGCACACCTGTGGTCCCAGCTACTCAGGAGAGGCTGAGGTAGGAGGATCATCTGAGCCCAGTAGGTCGAGGCTGTGGTAAGCCACAATTTGCACCACTGCACTCCAACCTGGATGACTGAGTGACATCTTGTCTAAAAAAAAAATTAAAAAAAAAAAAAAAAAGCCCTCTTCTTTGACCCCATCTCCCTCTGAAGCCACTAAGCTGTTTCTCTCCACTTTACAGCAGCAAAATTTCCCTAACGAGCTGTTGATATTCACCTCACTTCCTATTCTCTCCTCAAAGCATTCCAATGTGGCTTGGACCACTTGTCAAAACAGTCACCATCATGTTGTCAAATCCAAGTAGACATTTCTCTATTCTCATTGTGTAACTTCTCAGCAGCATTTGACAGAAGTGACCATTCCCTCTTTCTTGAAAATAATAAAATACTCTTCCACTTTAATGGCTGAACCTTTTCAGTCTCCTTTGCCCAAGCTTTAGTCGTTGTTAGTGTTTTAGGTTTTTTTTTTTTTCCCCCCACACAGAGCTGGATGTGTGGGAGACCAGAGTTTTATTACTCAAATCAGTCTCCTAGGGCTTGATCTTAAGGCCACAAACAATCTCAATCAGTTCCATGACATGCCATCTGTATACTAGTGACTCCCAAAATTATGTCCAGTCTAGATCACTTCCCTCAGCTCGACTTAAATATGCATTGCCTACTTAACTCTCCACTTGGATGTCTCCCAAGTATTTAAAACATACAACAGGTTCCACACAGAACTCTTGCACCCACCCCTCCCCACCTGTTCCTCCTCCAGTCTTCTCCAACCAGCAAATGGTACCATCAGCAGCCCAAGGCTGGAGTCTGCAACCTGAAGGCACCCTTGATTCCTCCCTCTCCCTCCACAGCCACCCAGTAAGCAAATCCTTCTGATTCCATCTCCAAAATACACATGTAAAAGTTGCTGTCTACTCTGCTGTATCTCATTGCCACTTTACTTGCCTGAGATACTATCGATCTTGAGCTGACTACTACAATAGCCTCCTAACTTCCGTTTCCTCTCTTCCTCTAAATAGCCAGTTATTTTTAAAAACATTATCACTGCCCAAATTAAAACCCCTCTCATTGCCATTAGAAATAAATCCAAAAATCCCCCTATGGCATAATGCAAGACGACCTATAGGATCTCTCCAACTCCATCTCATTCCTACCCTATTCTTAATTTCTCCCCTTGCTCAGAGGAGCCTTCTCTCCAGTCTAACACCCAGCCTTCCTGGTCTTTGAACTTGTTCCCACGTCTGGAATATGTCCCCAGCTTTTCACATGGCTAGCACAAGTTCATGTTTCAAGTCTCAGCTCAAATATCACCTCTACAAAAAGACTTTCCTTGGCCCTTACTAACCAAAATGGTCATTCCCAACATACTCTTTTAGATCCACCAGCCACTTATATTTTTTCTTAATCTGTCATTATCTTGACTTTTTAACTATTTTCTGTCCTTCCCCACTATACTGTAAATTTCATGAGTGCAGAGATCTTGCTGGTCTTAAAATTCCAATAAAGGTTAAAGAAAGTACTATTTCCCTCTAAGCAGGTTTATTTGAGATTTCCCCCTCATTTCAAGCTTTACTGGATTTTAGTCTAGTCAAAGATTATAATTACTTTGGCATTTACCATAAAAAACAAGGGGAGAAAAACCAGAAGTGATTTCCCTTCAAAAACTGGAAGTCACTCCACCCACCTAGTGGTCTAGACTGGACACAGACTGCACAGAGGTATCCAACAGATGCTCCTTACAAAAATTTTCCAATGTGGACATACGCAAAGATGGTACAATTCTGACATCTGCATAACAAATCTAAGTTTTAAACTACTCTCCCTAGCAATTACTAAACACAACGATTTGAGAAGAATCAACAAGAGAGCACAAAATAAAATACATGATCCTTAATCGAGAGAAATTAATGATTTCATCACTGATTTGGTTCTTTCTCATTTTAGTAAGGTCATCTATTCATCACCTGCTCTAGATGCTTCTTCCTGACCTGTGTTTTTTGTCGCCAGGCTGGAGTGCAGTGGCACGATCTCAGCTCACTGCAACCTCCGTCTCCCAGGTTCAAATCATTCTCCTGTCTCAGCCTCCTGAGTAGCTGAGATTACAGGCACGTGCCACCAAGCCCGGCTAATTTTTGTATTTTTAGTACAGACGGGGTTCCACCACGTTGGTCAGGCTGGTCGCGAACTCCTGACCTCGTGATCCGCCCACCTCGGCCTCCCAAAGTGCTGGGATTACAGGTGTGAGCCACTGTGCCTGGCCCTGACCTGTGTTTTTATCCATATTCTGCTATTAGGTTCCACATAACTCGACCATCCTACTTCCCAAAACCCAGAAGATATGTCCACAGTTCAAAATTCAGGAAACAATCTTTTAAGGATTTATCTTCAGGTCTTTATATCAGGGTCTTTTCTACCCTATTCTCAATTTCTGGATCAATCCTGGATTCAATTCTTTTTTTTTTTTTTTTTTTTTTTAGATGGGAGTTTCGTTCGTTTCCCAGACTGGAGTGCAACGGCGCGGTCTCGGGCCACTGCAACCTCCGCCTCCCCAGTTCAAGTGATTCTCTTGCCTCAGCTTCCCAAGTAGCTGGGATTACAGGCACCTGCCACCACACTCGGCTAGCTTTTTTGTATATTTAGCAACAGAGTTTCACCACGTTGGACAGGCTGGTCTCTAACTCCTGACTTCAGTTAATCCGCTCGCCTCGGCCTCAAAAGGGCTGGGATTACAGGCATGAGCCACCGTGCCGGGCCTCAAGGCTATGTTTGTTACACAGCTGTCTTGACTAAACTAGATGGCCTGGCTAGACCTAGAAGCCTGTATGTTGTATAACTTCCCAATAGAACGAGACAACATACTTTAAAAAAAGTACTGAGATTTTCAAGTATTAGGACACCTAAACCTTTTTCTCTGAGGAAATAATTTCGATTATTTGATAAATGGCAGCTAGAAGGGGAAAAATAAAAATGAGACTAATGTGAGCAAAAAACTGCTGAAACTCAAAATTACATGGACCTCAATTCTCATGTTCCAATTCAAAAAACAGCAGAACAGTGCATAGCATAGTACAAGACAGTCCAAGTATCTGTGTCACACTGGAATCACCTGGAGAGCTTTGGAATACTAGATCTTTGGATATAGCGGGTGCAGGGTGGGCCAGAATGTCAATATTGAACATCAAGAAGTTGGAGTGCCTGACACATTATTAAAGGACCCAATTGGCCCTAGCAAATGATGATGGAAGAGGTGCTGTTACAAATCTCTATTTAAAAACATCTCCCAAGTTAATTCTGATGCTCAGATTTGGAAACCATAGGTGTAGGGGGAAGAACATAGCTTTTGTGATTCGATGGCAACTTTACTACTTAAAACTGCAAGACCTCGAACAGTTACTATACTTCTATGAGCGTTAGTTCATTCTCCGGTAGACAGATCATAAAATCACTATTTCAGGGCTGATATAATAGAAATTATACAAAGGATCAGGCACAGTTCCTGGCATACAGCAGGTATTCAATATATGATAGGTCTTATTAAATGGTCTAAAACATCCACTATGTATATTCATAAACACAAGGACACACCTACTGGCACCACTGTTATTTTTCTACACTAGAAATTAACTATTTACTTTCCATGTATGTGGACTTCTAGAGAGATCAGAGCTTTATAGACCTTTCCCCTCCTCTTTTCAATAACAATGTAAAAGTTAAACCCCTCCCCCATCTCTAATATAGATACTTACTACCAACAGATACTTACATGGATGCTTTTAATAATGCAGTTTTGCTTTTTAGAAGAGTTTCACAGTGTTTTAAAGCGTATTTAACTTTTCAGATCAGAGTTCTAAGAAACTGTTTTAATTCACTGCCATTTGAAGTAATATGAAAGCCAACAAAAAAAGTTTCAAAAAACTGGAACCCATCACCTTCCCCTAATCTGACAACTAGTAAATGTCTCCTCAGGGTTGTTTTAGAGTAAAACTAGAAACGAAGCGTAGGGTACCCACAGAGAACCATGCTACCGGAAGGCAGACAATGTCCTGGACTCTTTTTTTTAGTTTTGTAACCTGGTTGGACTCTACTTTCAATAATTGGAGAAGAATGAAGGAAAAGGCTCAATGCCCTGCCCCCACGCCGGGCCAGAGAAGACAAAGGCGTCCACTCTCAGATCGCAGGAGAGAAAATGGCAGGACTGCCTCACCTCCAATTTTGACTGGGAGGAGTGGGGGTGCGGGGTCGGGGAGGGAACCCATCAGCCGCGAGGCTCGACCCCCAGTCCCCTTCCTCCATCACAAGTGGGAAGGAGGAAGAAGCTGGCCCCAGCCCTTCCCGCTCCGAGCCGGCGGCCTAGTCTTTTGGCTGGGGGCGTGGGAAAGAAGGACGCGCGACCCCGGTCCCATCTCCAGAATTCAGCACCCTGCTCTCGGCTCCCGCTAGCCCCGGGCCTCGCGGCGCCCTGGTCAGCGAGATGTCCTCGGAGGGCGCCGCCCGCGCCGCGAGAAAGATGGCGCCCGCCGAGCAACTGCGCCACCAGCCCTGGCGATAGGCCAGGCCCAGCGCCATCTTAGCGCCTTCCAACCGCACCCCCCCCCCCACCCAATATCCCGCATTTGGGGCGACTCGCGGGGCGCGAACAGCATAAGGCCCGCGCGCACTCGGCCAAAAATGCGCCGTCCCAGCCGCACATCTCTTCTGACCGGCGCAGCAGAGAGCGCGGGCCTCGCAGGAGACGCCCGGCTGGGCCGCCGGTCCTCCGCGCGGCTGGGGGCTCGGCCGGACGCGGCCGCGGATCCTCGGCGGTGCTTCGAAAAGGCAGCGAGGCGGCTGGGAAGGGGCAGTCCCGCGGCAGGTGCGCGCCGCCGCCGCGGGCTCGGAGCGGGAGCGGGGCCGGGGCGACTCGCCGGCTTCGAGCTCTCCCAGCCGCAGCCCGGACCTGCTCTCCTCGCCGCGGCCGCCCGCAGATGCGGCGGGAAGGGGGAAGCCAGGATGAAAAATAAGCCCCGTCTCCGCCGCCTCCCTCCCCACCCTCTCCCCTCCCCCTCCCCAGACGTGGGGTCCATTTTGCCGAGAAGAAAGAAAATGTGATTCACACCCTAGAGCTTCCGAGAGAGAAAAGAAACGAGGGGGGGAAAACAGAGGGGAGGAGATTGGAAAAGCTTATTTTTCTTCCTCGCCCGCCGTCACTCCAGGCCCTCCCTGCCCCCTGCTCGCGGCCCCGCCGCGCCGTCTTCCCCTCGCCGAGCCCTGCTCCCTCCTTCCCGGCTCCCGGCGGCTCCGGGGGGCGGAAAACACACTCACACTCGCGCACACAACTAATTTTAAACCGGCTCAATCAATGAGTCATTAAAAGGCTTCCCTCCCCTCCCCTCCCCACCACCAACCGCCACGCCACCCCCTTCCCGGGCTCTCCCTCTCCCCGCTCCAGAAATTTGCATCCGCGGAAAAGAAAAAAAAAGGAAAAAGAAAGGCGCCGGGCCCCCACCCCGCCGAGGCGCCCCCGGCCCGGCCTCGCCGCCCCCTGCCCGCCTGCGCCCCCGCCCGAGACACTGAACTTGGTCTTCCCGGGGCCCCGGCAGCGCTGGGAAAGGCATAAACACTCGATTCCCCTTTTCTCCGTGTCCATTAAACATCCACCCACCACCACCATCACCCACCCACAAACCCCCCCCCCCCAAAAAAAAAACACAGCCTTAGCCAATAGCTCTCTGGGCTGAAACCTAATATCCTGGTTTTGGCAACTCGGTGTTTAATTTGCTCCTCTTTCTTTTCTGTCTGGAGACAGATCTCCAGCCCCCCCTCCCTCGCTTTTCCCCTCCCCGAAGGAAAGAGGCAGAGGAAGGAGGTTGTGTGTTTTTTTTTTTCTCCTTGAAATTTTTATCACAAAATTATAATACACTCAAAGGGAAACTCACCGTCATGAAAAAGCAGTGCCTTGTCAACGGGGTTTCTGCGCCATCGCAACAGGGGCGGCGGCGGCGGCGGCGGGCGCGGGGCGCGGGGCGCGAGCGCGGGAGCTCCCGGCCGAGCGGCGCCGGCCACACGCGCTCCGCTCTCTCTCTCGCTCACCCCCGCGCCGGGCGGCGGGCGCCCGCTCCCCGCGCCCGCCCGGCCTTCATGCTCTGCGCCCGGGCAAACCGCTCTCCTGCTCGTCTACCTCCAAACTTCGGTTCTCGCCTGGCAAAAAATGTGGAGATTAGGATTTTTTTAATTAAAAAAAAATTTTTTTTTTTTTTTTT
>NW_026652295.1:41086475-41138790 GCF_009828535.3 Hylobates moloch | reverse complement strand
AAAAACTCTACAAGATTTGTTTAGAACTCTAATTAGAGCAAGCCTCAGTAAATACGTTTTGCATATGCTTTTTAAAAACCAAAACCACTTTTAACTGTTATTAGGCAAATAACTGGTTCATCCTAACTTTCAAATGTACTAAGCTTTCCTTTGCAACACTCTTTGTCCATTCCAAAATTCTTGAAACCTTACCTGTGAAGCCCGTATGTGCACATTAAAAAGGAAAACAAAAAACTTCAGTGACTAAAAGGAAGGTGAGGCAGAGTAAAGCACTCTCAAAACATTCATTTTCTCCTGCCTTCTCTTTAGGTAGATATCTTTTATCTGCATATTTGCGGAATTTTCATTACACAACCCCCTCATTCTTAAAAGAGAGCTAGTCAATCTTTTAACATTCTTTGGTCCAAGTATAACGACCACCCATTTTTAATCTCAGATCTCAAATTGTTGAAACTTCTCTGTAAACCATCTAGTATCCAAAGTATTTAAATTACGTGGCCCAGGCTGGGCGCGGTGGCTCACGCCTGTAATTCCAGCACTTTGGGAGGCCGAGGGGAGTGGATCACCTGAGGTCAGCAGTTCGAGACCAGTCTGGACAACATGGTGAAACCCTGTCTTTACTAAAAATACAAAAATTAGCTGGGCGTGGTGGTGGGCTCCTGTAATCCCAGCTACTCGGGAGGCTGAGGCAGGTGAATCGCTTGAACCCGGGAGACAAAGGTTGCAGTGAGCTGAGATCGCACATTGCACTGTAGCCTGGGTGACAGAGCAAGACTCAAACAAAAACAAAACAAAACGACAACAACAACAACAACAACATTATGTGGCCTGGAGTGGGAGCAGGTGCCTTTGTAGTCTAGGTTAACTACAAATGCCCACAAAATATACTGGGGATTTTGTTGTCTTTTATTTTAAATAAACATCAAGGATAGGTAAAAGGTGAATTGTACAGAATGTAATTCAGGTTTTAAAAAATACATATTAAGCCTCAGAAGTGTTATAAATTGTTTTAAAATTCGTTTCTAATGCATATAGCAATAGGATCTTGCTGATAAACAGAATGCTCAGCTGCTCCGCCTATGGAGTAGCTATTCTCAAATGGCTCAAGCCCATCTCTCCCAGATATTTGGTGAGTTCTCAATAAAACTCTGTCTAGATTAAAATTATTTAAGTGAAATTATTGTATAGTTTCTATATCCCCTTAAGCATTAAAAAAATGTAATGGTAGTACACCTTTCTTGCATATATAAGGATACTGTAACTAAACTATGTTGCATAAATTGGGGCCAGCATACAATGTTGTCATATTCAACACAGAAGATCTTTTTAGTCAGGGTACAGTGGTTCAAACCTGTAACCCTAGCACTTTGGGAGGCTGAGGGAGGAGGATCGTTTGAGGTTAGAAGTTTGAGACCAGCCTGGGCAACATGGCACGAGATCCCATCTCTAAAAAAAAAATTAAAAATTAGCCAGGTATGTGTGGCACATGCCTGTAGTTCCAGCTACTGGGGAGGCTAAGGCAGGAGGACTGCTTGAGCCCACAAGTTGGAGGTTGTAGTGAGCTATGGGCAGGCTGACAGAGTGAGACCCTGTCTCTAAAAAATAATAAAAAAGATCTGGCTGGGTGCAGTGGCTCACGCTTGCAATCCCTTTGGGAGACCAAGATGGGAGGATCGCTTGAGGCCAGGAGTTCAAGAGCAGCCTGGCCAACATGGTGAAACCCCGTCTCTACCAAAAATACAAAAATTAGCCGGGCATGGTGGCATGTGCCTGTAGTCCCAGCTACTACAGAGAGGCTGAGGCATGAGAATCACTTGAGATTGTGCAACAGAGCGAGACTCTGTCTCAAAAAACAAAGAAAAACACTATATCTTGTTCTGGTACTGCCATTCTATCATTCATAATGTATGCTTTATATTTAAATGTGCCTTAAAAATACATTCAGTGATTTAGTATTACACAGTATCATCGAGGTGTTTTCTCAGATATTTTGCTTCAAATGGAGCCAAGGGCTTCTTGGAACAGTAATCTTTGCATAAATTAGCATATTTCTTTACACTTGATGGTTGGACCAACCAGTTTTCTAATTGGCTTGGAAAATTTTTTAAACATGTTTTAAGTTGCCTTTGGATTGGCTGGGATGTAATTATAATACCCATTTCTAAGAATTACATTTCAAGAGTCCATATATTATGCATTGCAATTAGGACCCACCAAGCAAGTTTTACAGCTGTTGCTCTACAGTTCCAATGATATGTGTGTGTGTGTGTGTGTGTGTGTGTGTGTGTGTTTTTCTTGAGACAGGATCTCCCTCTGTCACTCAGGCTGAAGTGCAGAGGCGTGATCATATCTCACTACAGCCTGAAACTCCTGGGCCCCAGGAATCCTCCAGCCTCAGCCTTCCTAGTAGCTGGGAATATAAGTGCACACTCAGCCAATTTTTTTAGTTTTTTAGAGACAGGGGTCCAGCCTGACCAACATGGCGAAACCCCATCTCTACCAAAAATACAAAAAAAAAAAAATTAGCCAGGCGTGGTGGCAGGCGCCTGTAATCCCAACTACTCAGGAGGCTGAGGCAGGAGAATTGCTTGAACCCGGGGGGTGGAGGTTGCAGTGAGCCAAGATTGCGCCATTGCACTCCAGCCTAGGCGACAGAGCAAGACTCTGTCCCTCCCCCACCCCGCAAAAAAACAAGAGACAGGGTCTTGCTTTGTTGCCCCGTGGGTTTTGAACTCCTGGGATCAAGTGATCCTTCCACCTCAGCCTCTCAAACTGCTGGCATTAACAGGTGTAAGCCACGGTGCTGGGCCCGCCAATAAAATAGTAATGGATTTCGGAAAGCTATCCTCTCAGATCAGCCAGAATTGCAAGGAAACCGAAATCCAACTTTAAAAAATGACCTAACAGGCCGGGCGCGGTGGCTCACGCTTGTAATCCCAGCACTTTGGGAGGCCGAGGCGGGCGGATCACGAGGTCAGGAGATCGAGACCACGGTGAAACCCCGTCTCTACTAAAAATACAAAAAAAATTAGCCGGGCGAGGTGGCGGGCGCCTGTAGTCCCAGCTACTCGGAGAGGCTGAGGCAGGAGAATGGCGTGAACCCGGGAGGCGGAGCTTGCAGTGAGCCGAGATTGCGCCACTGCACTCCAGCCTGGGTGACAGAGCGAGACTCCGTCTCAAAAAAAAAAAAAAAAAAAAATGACCTAACAAAGCTGAATTTATATACTCATAAAGAGCTTAGGGCATTGCAGGCTTTTTTAAGAGAATGTCCAAATACAAGAACATTGACATTTATTGAAGGTCTTCTAAGTGCCACCAGGCATTATGCTAGATACTTATACACATTATCATACGAACTTTCACTCAAATCTGAAGAATAAGGTTTAATTATCTTGATTTTGTAAATGAGGTTCCCAATAGGATAGTTTCAGCAATTTGCCTGGGAACATCAGTCTAATAAGGGCAGACAGGAGAACCAAGTCTGGCTGACCCCAAAACTCACCCTCTGTCAGGCCTGAAAAGGATCTTGGGAACAAGCAGTCTTTGCTGTTTCAATGTTAACATTAGAGTCCAGTGGTGTGGTACAGAGGGGACAACTGTCTAATTAGTAAAGACCTACTTTGAGAATGCCAGTTGTCCAACCTAATTTTAAATCTGGAGTTTACAAAATACTGGGACACAGTAGGAGAATTTCAGATTCTCCAGGTACAACCAAAATTGTAATTATTTAATAATATGGCAAAACAAAAACAACTTTTTCCCCAGATTATTACAAAACTTCATTTAAATGAGGGATATGCTTTGTATATTAAAATTTAAAATTATAGTTTATATAGACAGGATTTTGGTAGTGAATGTAAGATTAGAAAACTTTTTAAGAAGTTCTTAAAATGGCTTTACTATATGCAAATAGCTTTAATTGTATTCTCTACAATTTAATTATGTACAATAAAATGGTCACTCCTATGATTCCCATCTGTGTATGTGACTTAGAAAGAAAGGCAACTGGACAGTAAAAAAAAGAGGATGGAAATATAATTGAAATGTTCTAACACATGCTTGGACCTCCAAATAAACAGGCCCAGTGTCCACATAACAATGAAAAGTGAAAGTGTTTTTCTTTTTTTCCCTCCAAATGTTCCCCTTGGTTGGTTAAACATTCTCAGAAGTGGAGAATGAAAATGCTGGAGATTGATTAGTGATATGCATGACCAGATGTATCCAGATCACAGAAATACAAACACATACCAGAAGAGTTAGTAAGTGTTCTATAGTGTTTGCGAAACAAAATTTTTTAAATTACCAGTGTGCATAAATAAGGTATATACCTTTATTTGTACCTATAGAGGTACTTATATTCTGAGGTTTAAGTGTACTGGCTCTGTATTCAGACTCATCTGGGTTCAAATTCTAATTTTATCACTTACCAGGTGTGTGGCTTTGGGCAAGTCATTTCACCACTCAAGGCTTCAACTTCCTCATCTATAAAATGGGGATGATTATAGTACCCACCTCTGAGAGTTATTTTAAGCATTCAGGAACTAGTGTAAAATGTTTAGCATGGTGCCTGAAACATAATGAGAGTTCAATACATTCAACTGTACTGCCTTATTTTAGTTATGTGTCAGGTTAAGCCCTGTGAGATCTTCCCATGTGAATATTCAATGGCAATCTCCTATGATTCAACCTAATATGTTTCTCTTATGTTCCCTCCTGGATAGGGAGCTCCTCAAGGATGCCAGACCATCATCTCCACCCTTAAATTCTCTAAGAGCCTAGCAGAGTTATTTTGTATATAGTTTGCTCACAATCAATGCTTTTGCAATAAAAGCAACATAGCTCAGTCCACAATATCTACAAGAAATTAGCATATCTCTATCTAGAGACCCATATATTAAGGGGGTAAAGTAACTCTCCTTAAACCATGTAAAACCATTGCCCAGTTGATTACAGGCAGTACTATATAGCCTAATGGTTTATAGTTCTCTCTCTCCAGTTTTATCACTGCCATTTTTTAGCCATGTGATTTTGGCCTAGTTTAAAAATTTCTCTCACCTAAGTTTCCTCATCTGTAAAATGGAGATAGTAATAACTATATCTCAGGCTGGTTGGAAGAGAGTTCAATAATATTAAGTATATAAAACCTTTGCTTTGGCCAGGTACGGTGGCTCACGCCTGTAATCCCAACACTTTGGGAGGCTGAGGCAGGAGGGTCACTTGAGCCCAGGAGTTTCAGACCAGCCTGGGCAACATGGTCAGATCCCATTTTTACAAAAAATACAAAAATTAGCTGGGCACGGTGGCATGTGCCTGTGGTCCCAGCTACTTGGGAGGCTGGGGTAGGAGGATCACTTGAGTCTGGGAGGTTGAGTCTGTAGTGAGCCATGATCAAGCCACTGCACTCCAGCCTGGGTGACAGAGCAAGACCCTGTCTCAAAAATAAAAAAAAAATAATAAAAATAAGGGCCGGGCTCAGTGGCTCATGCCTGTAATCCCAGCACTTTGGGAGGCCAAGGTAGGCGGATCACAAGGTCAGGAGTTCAAGACCAGCCTGGTGAATATGGTGAAACCCCATCTCTACTAAAAATACAAAAAGCGTGGTGGCAGGTGCCTGTAATCCCAGCTACTCAGGAGGCTGAGGCAGGAGAATTGCTTGAATCCAGGAAGCGGAGGTTGCAGTGAGCTGAGATTGCACCATTGCACTCCAGCCTGGGTGACAGAGCAAGACTCTGATTCAAAATAAATAAATAAATAAATAAAATAAAAAACCTTTGCTTCAGTGTCCCATATATAGTATTGAGTAACAGTTGCCGTTATTGTTGTGGTTGTTGTTGTTATTAAAAGTACTGTGGAATTATTTTCAAAGCAATGATAAACCATTTATTGGAGTGATTACAAATGTTTTCAATACCTTGCCTACATTATTTTATTCAATATATGAATTTAAGCCCTTCACATCATCCTTGTAGAGGACTAAAGCTATTTGTCTCTATATTAAATGACATGTTTCAAGCTGGTTATTTTCCTTGAGAGACTTAAAAAAAAATCTGAACTCCTACAAGCTTTCAGTACAAGGATAAGGAATTAATACAATATACCAGAGCTGTTAATAAAAAAAAAAAAGCATTCAGCACTCTCGCTGGCCTTCCTGTCTTACCCATGTAGACTGTTTCCCCACAGAGTATGTTAGGGGGAGGACAGCCATCAGGTTAGGGGGGCACCACATGCTGCTGGAAGGCAAGCCCAAGATGTGCCATTCACTGGCTCCCAGATCCCCCTGGTATTCTATCAGAACTCTTTAACTCTCCTAAATAGAGCATTCCTTCTATTCCACCTGCCCAGCAGGATGGGGGAGTGGAGAGGAAGTGGAATGGAGGTCACATAATCAGGCTTTAAGGTGCTACTACAAAGCACACTTGGAGCTTGGTGAGAAAGTCAGTCTCTAAGATAGAACACCCATGTAAAGGGACTTGCCCAATAAATGTCAGTGTGCTTTCTGAAAATGAAACTACTAAGAGGTAAAACATCTGAAGAAGGAACTACTCTGGCCGGGCGCAGTGGCTCACGCCTGTGATCCCAGCACTTTGGGAGGCTAAAGCGGACGGATCACCTGAGGTCAGGATTGTTCAAGACCAGCCTGGCCAACATGGTGAAACCTCGTCTCTACCAAAAATACAAAAATTAGCTGGGTGTGGTGGTGGGCGCCTGTAATTCCAGCTACTTGAGAGGCTGAGAGAGGAGAATCGCTTGAACCCAGGAGGCGGAGGTTGCAGTTAGTCGAGATGGCGCCACTGCACTCCAGCCTGGGCAACAAGAGCGAAACCCTGCCTCAAAAAACAAACAAACAAACAAAAAAAACAGGAACCACTCTGAAAAAGATGACTCGTAAATATGAGTGGAAGACAAGGAAATAAGTATGTACTAAGCAGGCACCAAGAAATATCCTTGACAATAAAGAAAAAAAAAAAAAACTATGGGAGTGGAGACACTGTGTGACCCCCACAAGTATTCTGATCACTAAAGAGCCACATTCTTACTTCAGCACTTTTAGAGCCTGATGAAATACCCTTAGACCATATAATTCTTTCTTTCCTAAATCTTCCAATTACTAGTTCCATTTCCCAGGGGCCCTAATACTGTAAAAGTGACACCCTGAGCAAAGGTACAAGTACTCTTATACTCCAAATGTTTATATATCTCTCTCAGTATAAATCATACCAATCAACTACTAGTTAGGTGTATTTATCAATCATTGTGAGTCAGGTTGAGTCAGGTCTAAGACAATCAGGAGGATGTTCAGAGATTGGCGGTCAGAGCAAAGGGCACTGATGCTCTGAAAGGATATTTCGCACGTAGCCTGGTGAAAATGCGATGAGTTACTCCTGTCCCACCACATGCAAGCACCAAAACTCAGGTAATCATCTTCCCTTCCGAATCTGCTCTTCCTTCTAGTCTCTATGCATGTTTGTAACACCCACCTTTCACCTAGACCAACCTCTGGATATTTTTCAATTGTCTATGATTCCACCTCACTCTCCCTCAAACCATGGAGCTGTTGGAGCTCCGAAAAATGATAGCTTGAAAGATGGCACCCTAATATGCTGAACTAAAGAATCGGCCTCAAGGTCTCTCTGACCTCTCCTCCTCCAAACCCCTATCTTTCAGTCCTCTGTCTCTCTCAAAGCACAGGACGTTCTCTGAAGTTCCCTTAACTACTAGACCCCAAAAGAGAAACATAATTGCCTTAAGTCTCCTCTCTGAAATCTCATTGTTTGTCACAGAAAAGACTGAGAAATGCAATCACATCTGGACGGGTTTTTTCCACAAGATAATGTCTGCCTCTCACTCAAATTCCAAAACAATCATTTACAAAATAATTTCTGTCCCCTGGACCATTTATTCTTCTTAAAAATCATTTGCTACCCTTCAAAATTGCTCTGATCGCTTAAGCCCAGGAGGACAAAGCTGCAATGGGCCATCATCCCTAAAAACAGGCTGGCCAGCTGGGCGCGGTGGCTCATGCCTGTAATCCCAGCACTTTTGGGAAGCCGAGGCGGATGGGTCACCTGAGGTCAGGAGTTCGAGACCAGCCTGGCCAACGTGGCCAAACCCCGTCTCTACTAAAAATACAAAAATTAGCTGGGTGTGACAGTGGGCGCCTGTAATCCCAGCTACTTGGGATGTTGAGGCATGAGAATCGCTTGAACCCAGGAGGCAGAGGTTGCAGTGAGCTGAGATCGTGCCACTGCACTCTAGCCTGGGCGACAGAGCGAGACTCCGTCTCACAAAAAAAAAAAAAAACAAAAAACAGGCTGGCCAAGGTGGCTCTTGCCTATAATCCCAGCACTTTAGGAGGCCTAGGCTAGAGAACTGCTTGAGCCCAGGAGTTTGAGACCAGCTTGGGCAACATGGCGATGCTTTGTATCTTTTTAATTTTTTCTGTTTTAATTGCAGCCAGGCGCAGTGGCTCACCACTGTAATCCCAGCACTTTGGGAGGCTGAGGTGGGTGGATCACCTGAGGTCAGGTTCAAGACCACCCTGGCCAACATAGTGAAAGCCTGTCTCTACAAAAATACAAAAATTAGCTGGGCATGATGGCGGGTGCCTGTAATCCCAGCTACTCAGGAGGCTGAGGCGGAAGAATCCCTTGAACCCAGGAGGCAGAGGTTGCAGTGAGCCGAGATCGTGCCATTGCACTCCAGCCTGGGCGACAGAGCAAGACTCCGTCTCAAAAAAAAAAAAAAAAAAAAAAAAAAAAAATTGCTCCACTCCCCATCTCCCCTTCTCCTATGAAGAAGGGTACTTAGGCACCTGGACCTCACTGGGTTATTGGGTAATCATTCTCCTGCTATTCCCCCATGCTATACATGTTAAATATTAAATAAATTTTTATGTCTTTTCTCCTCTTAATCTGTCTGCCAGTTCATTTTCAGCAAACTTTCACAGGGAGGTGAAGCTTTCCCTTGGTCCCTACAAAAGTCACTTTCGAAATCTCTCTCGAATACCATCCTCCTTTGATGGTAATTCTTCATCAATTACCATCACCTGAATTCATGTCCGCCTATTGCTTGGCCTCCCATTGATCTCCTATCCAAATTGCTACAAAGATCATCTTTCTAGATTCTAGAGCTGGTTGTGTCACACCTTCATCAGCACCTCACTGCCCAGGGATGTTTATTGCAAGTACAGATTCCCAAACCCAAATCCATAACCAGAGAATGGGAACTTCTGGGGCAAGCTGAGAAGTGGTATATGTACTTTCAAGTGGCTCGGTAATTGCCTCCACCTGCCTCCCCAGGCGCATCTCGAGTCAGTCCTCTCCTAGTAGCCTGTGGTCCCTTTATAGAGAATACCCTGCCCCTGAACAAACAGATCCAGATTTGGACATATCCTTTCCCCTCTGCCTGGAATTCCCTTTTCCTGTGGCACAAGTCCACCATTCTTCAAGGCCCAGCTCCAATGCCACCTCTACTGGGAAGCCTTCTCCCATCACCTACCCCAGTGGCTTTCAAACATCTTTGCTTGAGACTCAATCCCAAGAAATCATTTCACATTGTAATTCAGTAGATATATAATTGAAACAAAGGTTTTCGAAAAAAAAATATCTAAACCTAGTATGGAGGATGCATCTTGATGTATTTCATTCTATATCGTCTTTATTTTTTCAAATGCTGTTAGGCACTTGGTAAAAGGATTTCATGACCCACTAATGGAGGTGACCCCATTTGAAAAACATTGCTTAAAATGAGTGAGTCCCTTCTCTATGCACTCTATACACACTTTTATTACCCATTGATCACTTTACAATAATGATTTGTTTACAGTCTGCCTTCACCTTCCTTCTCCCCTCCCCAGATAGGCACATACCACAACCAACCGGCATATCTTGTGACAGTTCCACAGCTGTTGACAAATGCAGAAATGCGAATATTGGAGAATAAATACTTTAATTGCTTTTGCTCGTGTCTAATTTTTTTTTCTTTTCTGGTTACAATTCACAGCATAGTCTACTGGCGACTATGCTATTGCAGACTCAGCCTCCCAAGAGGCTGAGCCTGGGAATTATATTAGCTTCAACCCTTCAGTTAACAGCAATTTTTAAAAACAGCCATTGTATCTCAGTACAATTTAACCAAGGTGTTAATTATTCTCTCCCTCAAAAACAAAAACCACATACACGCAAAACCATCAGAAAATATTTTGTCGGGTTGCTAGCCAAGAGACTGCAAATGTGGGCAAACAAATCTCTTACTTAGATACTTGCAAGCAAATAATCAAAAACCTCAAAACCCTCCTTCCCTACCACTTCAGACAGGACCCCCCCCCCCCCGCCACCCCCGCAGGGGTGGGGATGCAGATATAAATGCCTTTCTATCTGCGCAGCCTGAAGCTCAATTTCTCACTAGGCTGTCCCTAACAACACAAACAAATGAGGAAAGCAGAATAAACAAAAAGAAACCAGAGCAGCTAAAAAGCATCACGTAACGAAGCCGGGCCGCAAGTTCCGGTGCGAATTGTACCTGTGACGGATGCGCGGGCGCAGCGGCGGCCCGCAGGGGGAGGGGTCCTCTTTCTGCAGCACGTGGCGCCAACGACAGGAAACCTGCCTGCAACACCCGCCAACCCTGTATACCGCTCATTTGCAGCATCGTCATGTGTGTGATGCTAATTTGCTCCATGTCCTTGTAAACGTGCTTACAGAGATAAATGAAAATTTATTGCAGGCTTGGGGTGGCCCTGGGCAGGCTAAGAGAGAAGGAGGGACCCAGCAGTCCCCAGGTGTCAGTGAAAAGCTCTGGGAGTCGGAGGACAGAGTAGGCAATCCTGTTCAAAGAGAGGGGAGGGCTGGGCGCGGTGGCTAACGCCTGTAATCCCAGCACTTCGTAAGGCAGAGGCAGACGGATCACTCGAGGTCAGGAGTTCGTGGCCAACGTGGTGAAACTCCGTCTCTACTAAAAATACAAAAATTAGCGGGCCGTGGTGGCGGGCACCTGGAATCCCAGCTACTCGGTACGCTGAGGCAGGAGAATCACTTGAACTCGGGAGGTGGAGGCTGCAGTGAGTGGAGATCGCGCCACTGCACTCCAGACTGAAAAAAACAAAAACACTGACCGGGCAGGGTGGCTCAAGCCTGTAATCCCACTACTTTGGGAGGCCGAGGTGGGTGGATCATCTGAGGTCAGGAGTTCGAGACCAGCCTGGCCAACATAGTGAAACCCCATCTCTACTAAAAATACAAAAAATTAGCTGGGCATGGTGGCGGGTGCCTGTAATCCCAGCTACTCTGGAGGCTGAGGGAGGAGAATCGCTTGAACCTGGGAGGCGGAGGTTGCAGTGAGCTGAGACTGCACCAGTGCACTCCAGTCTGGGCATTATGAGCAAGACTCCGCCTCAAAAAAAAAAAAAATAATAATAATAATAATACAAAAATTAGCCGGCACGGTGGCACGTGCCTGCAATCCCAGCTACTTGGGAGGCTGAGGCATGAGGATCGCTTGAACCCGAGAGGCAAAGGTTGTAGTGAGCCAAGATCACGCCTCTGCACTCCAGCCTGGGTGACAGAGCGAGACCCTGTCTTAAAAAGCAAAACAAAACAAAAAACTAAGAGAGGGAAGAATAGGAGATACTTTAAAGCTGTGTTTTAAAGAATGAGTAAGAGTTCTCCAAATCACATGGGGAAAGGCAGAAGAGAGCTCCTGGTAGAGGAACCTAAGAGAGTGTATGTGGCGAAGTCCTCAAATATAAATGAGGGGGACAGGCAGATGATGAAGGGCTTTGCAGATCATGGAAGGGAGTGTGGATGATCCGTAGGCCGCTGCTTTCCACACTGCAGGTCACAATGCAGTAGGCTGTGCAATTCATGAGACTGTAACCAGCTTTTATAAAAAATCAAACAGCCTAGATCAGAAGATACCAGAATACATACAAGCAGTAAGGGTGTAAACTTGGGAAATCTGTTTGTTATAAATGTGTCTGTGTATGTATGCACTGGTTTGTAATATAAGTGTATTTCTTACTGTGGTGCTGATCTTTAAATTTTTGAACAAAAAAAAATTCTAGACAAACAGGACACGGTAAGAGAATGCTATGAACAGATTTGAATTCCATGAGGATAAATGTGGTAGCAGTATGGAAGGTCAGTGGACAGAGGTGAGGGCTCCGAGCACACATGGTATTGTGTTTGTGTGAGGCTTCTCCAGCCCAGATAGTGAGCTTGATGCTCTAGGACAGAGACTCTGTGTCATGTAGCTCCCAGTCCCGGCACTTGGCACACAGTAGGCACTAAAGAAATGTTTCTTGACCAGATATGGTAACTAACTTCCAAGATGGCCCCCAGCAAGCCTCACCTCCTGGTATTCTCACCCTTGTGCATCCTCCCTCCCACTGTGTACCAGGGTTGGGCTGGGTGACCAACAGGATAGGGCAGCAGCTTCCCATCTTGGGAGCTCTCTGGATCACTCAAATCTGTGAGAAGCTGGCTGCCATGTCATGAGGACACTCAGAGAGTCTACGGAGAGACTCACGTGGTGAGGAACTGAGGTCTCCAGCCAACAGCTAACAGCTTAGGCATCCTGCGGGTAGCCAGACCGCCTCATGGGTGAGCTTGGAAACAGATCATCCCCAGCCTACCCTTCATAGGACTGCAGCCCCAGGGGCCAGCTTAACTATAAACTCATGAGAGACCCTGAGACAAAAACACTCAACCAAGCTATTCTTGCATTCCTGACCCACAGAACTGTGATGTAATAAATGCTTGCTGTTTTAAGCTGCTACATTTTAGGGTGCCTTGTTATATAGCAATAGACAACCAATACGCTGGGTTAACATGAAGTCTAGGAACGTTTAAAATATATTAGAGTTACCCATTCTTTACTACCATTTTGTTTTTTCTCAAAGCATCTGTCACATCACATCTTTAGCCTGCTTAGAGAAAGACATCTGACCCAACCTGGACCATTAGGATCCTCTCTTCTGGGTATTAGCACTTGAGACACAGAAACTGGGTCAGCTGTGAGGAGCAGACTGCAAGGCTAGAAAGCCTAGGGGGCAAGGCCACCATTTTGGAGAAGTGGTAAGGGGGCCCATGTAAGTGCATGGACTCAGAAGGACCAGTGATTGGGGTAGAGGGGAAGAAAGCAGATTCTCACTGGGCATGGAGGGGAGAAGGGAGGAGAAAGTGCCTGATGATATCTGAGCCCCCTGTGGCCTGGCTGGCTTTCTAGCTTTGGAGTTGGAATATTTCCTTTCCTTTTAATTATTCCTCATTCTACCTGCTAATCTGAGCAAGCTGACTTTCTTGCAAACCAAAGATCCTGGAATATGCTGGCCAGCTTCTGTCCAGTGCTGGCCAGAGGATCAGCTCCTCCTCTTGTGGCAGGCCAAGTATCTCTCCAGAGAGAACAACCCACCAGAGACTAAGCTTTAGTATTACTGCTATGTAAAAACTGCTATCGATGGGGTAAAAGGTCCTCTCAGACCATCCAATTCCTTTTGCCTTCACTTCACTTTCAGCCAATAATCTTTTGATTATTAATGGACTTCACTTTTAAAAGTAGTGTTCCGGCCAGCTGACCTAATCATTCCAGTGGTTGGTAAGTTCATGCCCATTATAAATTCACAGATTGGCTTTCGAGGACAAATCATTCTTGAGTAACCTCCATTTCATTTCCACTGCTCTTCGTCAAGCCCTGTCATTTATCCAAGGAACCATTACAATAGCTTCCCAATGGCACTTCCCCTACTCCAATCCATTCTCTTCATCTTCTTTTAAAACACAAATCTGATGCCTCACTCCCTGCTCTAAACCATCTGACAGGTCCCCAAGCACCCTCAGAATGACTGGCATCTCCAGCCCCATCTTCCACCACGCCTCCTCCATGCTGCTCCAGACCACTCTCCACTCTTGCCATGCGGTGTTACTCCCAAGTTTCTCAATTGGTGTCCACCCAGCTCTGCCTGTGTTCTTCCTGTTGCCTGGTGTTCCTTTCCTATACACACCTCCCCTGCCTTGCCACTTTTCCTACCCTCCTCTTTCCTTTGTACTTCCATAGAACTTCCTTCCTCCTTGATAACACACAGTATGGTCAGCTTGACTAATAATTACTTGTCCTCATGTCTGTCCCTGGATTGTAAGCCTCAAGAGGATGAAGACTACACTTTGTTCATTTTTATACTTCCCTTCTCCCCAGGGCCAACTACAGTAGCTTGCATCAATATGTTAAGCTAACATTTCTTGAGTCTTTACAGTATCAAGCCACCTGGCTGGTGTTGCAGGTAGCAGACACTCAACAAACACCCACTGAATTGATTAAAGGCAGTCAGGGTGGCATGGACAAGTGTTCCCTGGACCTAATGATGTTCAGATGAGATGCCCACCTATCATCTGTGTTTGCAGAGCTGAGAGAGCAGAGTTAGACTCATGGTGGCATCCATGGTGAGGCGATGAATGAATCTCGGCCTAGCCTTTTACAAAAAAACTTTTACATGAGGCATAATTTCTCATTTAAAATTAAATGACATTAATTAATAAATGACATAAATAGAAAACAAAAACAAAAAGCGCTGGAATTAATAAGCAAACAGACAAATCCACACACATACAATACAGTTTTTCCTCTTTTTAAACAATTAATTAAATTGACATTCCTCTCTCCTCTTTTCTCTCCCTGTCTTTCTTTGAGACAGAGTCTTAACTCTGTTGCCCAGGCTGGAGTGCAGTGGCACAATCTTGGCTCACTACAAATTTTTTTTTTTTTTTTTCTGACCCTGATCCCCCCCGGTTCCAAATCTGGATTACAACGGTCACCTCCGGCCTCACACTTCCAGGCTAGAGTGCAGTGGTGCCATCTCAGCTCACTGCAAGCTCTGCCTCCTGGGTTCATGCCATTCTCCTGCCTCAGCCTCCTGAGTAGCTGGGACTACAGGCGCCTGCCACCACGCCCAGCTAATTTTTTTGTATTTTTTAGTAGAGACGGGGTTTCACCGTGTTAGTCAGGATGGTCTTGATCTCCTGACCTCATGATCCACCCGCCTTGGCCTCCCAAAGTGCTGGGATTACAGGCGTGAGCCACCGCACCTGGCACAATCAATTCTTTTGTTTCAGACTCCCGAGTAGCTCGGATTACTGGTGCTCACCACCACACCCAGCTAATTTTTGTATTTTTAGCAGAGACGGGGTTTCACCATGTTGGCCAGGCTGGTCTCGAACTGCTGACCTCAAGTGATCCACCCGCTTGGCCTCCCAAAGTGCTGAGATTACAGGCGTGACCCACTGTGCCGGGCCTCTTTCTCTGTCTTCCTACAATTGCAATTATGACTCACAAGCACATTACAGGATGCTAAGTTTAGGTGAACAAATATTAGAGAATGGCATGGGAGTGGATTCCCCAGTTAGCCAGTTTCCATGTTTCAGAGCTAAGGCACGTGGGTCAATCTGCAGGTGACTTTAATGTAGTTCTTTCAAAAGAGTCAGCATCTACATATGAAAGTAGAAGCAGAATCTGGTCCCGATTTGCCCACTGACGATCCTTGTCCTGCCTCCAATTCTTCATCTCTCTCTCTCACCCCCAAGATTTGTGGAAAAGCCCCAGCTCTGGGCAAACTTGAGACTGATGACACAATCCTAAAGAGCTTGACTACTCCGATAATATCGGTAATATCAGAGAACTTTACAAAGTCACTCCTAAAGCAATTGATGAAAAAGTACTGGAAGGCTGGGCATGGTGGCTCACATCTGTATTCCCAGCACTTTGGGAAGCCAAGGTGGATGGATAGCTTGAGTCCAGGAGTTCAAGACCAGCCTGGGCAAAATCCTGTCTCTACCAGAAATACAAAAATTAGCCAGTCTCATAACCTGGTCTCAAAAGAAATAAATAGAAAACAAAACCAAAAAGCACTGGAATTAGTAGCAAACAAACAAATCCCCACACATACAATATAGTTTTTCCTCTTTTTAAACGATTTCTACACACTAAGTTTCTATCTTCCACAGGCTATATAATCAATCATTATATATTGCCTCAAATCAATGCTCACCCCTACAGGTTCTTAAAAAAAAAGCAGCCTTGATCCCTGACAGCCTGTAGAGCTACCAACAAGAGAGCACCAGGAATCGTCCACTTGTACGATACATGAAGTCCCGTAGTGGCTCTGGCTTTCTGGGGAAATCACACCTTTATCAAGAGCCTATATCTTCCTTGGCTTATGTTTGCATCACACGTTTCACTCAAGCTTCACCTTTCACTTCATCATCATTCTTCAGATGAAGAGTTTCTATTACCTGAAGGGAATTATGCTGTGAAGACAAAGAACAGAAAAAAATAGCATGCCATGTTTGAACACATACATGGAGCAGGGGGCGTGGCTTGCTCACTAGCTCAATGACTGTCTCCCTCCCTACAAGCCTCCTAGGATGTACTTGAATTTGCACCTCAACAAATTTCAAATTACTACATGTCATGGACCACTGGGATCTCTCCCAGAGAGAACTCCCAATTGTCAGAGCTACAAATCCCTTGCAACATAGCCGTTACACATTCACATTCCTAAATGTTTCCTGCCATTGTTCCCTCCTCCAAATCGGCTTCTTTCATTGTTTAGCAATAATAATGCAACTTTTTAATAGTTACTTTGTAAAAGCAAACTTTCATTATTATTACCAACTACAGAACGGAAAAGTCTCTGCAGCACAAATAGGTTCTCACTTGACAAGACATTTTACAGGAGTTGGCTCAGCATGCATAGTTCCTTATTGCTACAGCATTGTAATGACACAAAGACAGCTCTTTATCTAATTCAACAAACACTTTTGAGCCCCATAAAGTGCAAGGCATCATTTATTCACAAAACTGTTTTTCTAACATTTTTAAAACATAACCTAGGCTGGGTGCGGTGGCTCATGCCTGTAATCCCAGCACTTTGGGAGGCTGAGGCGAGCGGATCACGAGGTCAGATCAAGATCATCCTGGCTAATACGGTAAAATCTCATCTCTACTAAAAATACAAAAACTTAGCCAGGTGTGGTGGCACACGCCTGTAGTCCCAGCTACTCGGGAGGCTGAGGCAGGAGAATGGCATGAGCCCGGGAGGCAGAGTTTGCAGTGAGCTGGGATCGCACCACTGCATTCCAGCCTGGGTGACAAAGCAAGACTCTGTCTCAAAAAACAAACAAACAAACAAAACAAAACAAAAAAAACCCATAACCTATAAAAAGAAATACATCCTATCTCTCAAGTTGTGTATGTGTATATATAGAATATAGTTACATAATATAAATCTATATATGCAACACAAAACTCTTTTTTTTTTTTAAACAGTGTCTCACTCTGCTGCCCAGGTGTAATCATGGCTCACTGCAGCCTCAACTTCCCAGGCTCAGATGATCCTCCAGCTTCAGCCTCTGGAGTAGCTGGGACTACCGGCACGTGCCACCACACCTGGCTAATTTTTTTTATTTTTGTGGAGACGAGGTTACGCCATGTTGCCTAGGCTGGTCTTGAACTCCTAGGCTCAAGCAATCCTCCCACCCACCTCCGCCTCCCAAAGTGCTGGGATTACAGGTGTGGGCCACTGTGCCCGACAGACATTTTTGTTTTTTTTTTGGAGACAAAGTCTTGCTCTGTCACCCAGGCTGGAGTACAGTGGGGTGATCTTGGCTCACTGCAACCTCTGCCTCCCAGGTTCAAGTGATTCTCCTGCCTCAGCCTCCCGAGTAGCTGGGACAACAGGCGCGTGCCGCCACACCCGGCTAATTTTTGTATTTTTAGTAGAGACGGGGTTTCACCATGTTGGCCAGGCTGGTCTTGAACTCCTGACCTCAGGTGATCCGCCCGCCTCGGCCTCCCAAAGTGCTGGGATTACAGGTGTGAGTCACTGTGCCCAGCCTCGGCAGACATTTAATATGCTATTTTCTTTTGTCTTTTTTTTTTTTTTTTAATGCACTAAAGGCATTTCCTGACCTCACTGGTTTGGTACCTGCATTTTGAAAACACTTGTTTTTTTTGTTTTGTTTTTTGTTTTGTTTTGTTTTTTGAGACAGAGTCTCACTCTGTTGCTCAGGCTGGAGTACAGTGGCGTGATCTTGGCTCACTGCAACCTCCACCTCCCGGCTTGAGTGATTTCTCTTGCCTTAGCCTCCCAAGTACCTGGGATTACAGGCACATGCCACCATGCCCAGCTAATTTTTATATTTTTAGTAGAGATGGGGGTTTCACCATGTCAGCCAGGCTGGTCTTGAACTCCTGACCTCAAGTGATCCGCTTGCCTTAGCCTCCCAAAGTGCTGAGATTACAGGTGTGAGCCACCGCACCCAGCTGAAAACACTGGTTTGTAGTATTTCAAGAAAAGCGGCACATCATAGCAAACAATAAAATCCTACCTAAAGAAGATAACCTTAAAAATTCTAGGCAGAAGAATAATTTTTTGCTTCTTATTTAACTTTCAACTGCCAGGACATTTTAAAAGTATTTGAACTCAATGAATGAGCATTTATATAAAAGCTTTTAAACGATCTCAAAATCTTTATCCTTTATCCTGAAGAAGAGCCTGAGACAGGAAAAGTAATCCTCTTCCCAATCTGTATTAAAGACTTATATCTGTGTCTTTTAAGAAATCTTAAACCTGTTCTTGCTTCAAATGATTACCCTCCTGGCAAGATTACCATGAAGATTAAATAAGATAATGTAAGTGAAGTACCTCGTGGTTCCTGCTATGATTCAGGTTATTGGATTATCTTTTCTTGCAAATGCTTGATCTGTTTGATATTTGGGCTCATTCACCCAGAGAATCTGTTCTACTGGGCAATAAAGGGCAGAGGCTCCCTTGCGGAGTTTACTAGCTCTATCAGTAAGAATAAATATCACTACAACCTAAGGTTCTAGAGTGCCAGGCTATTTCATTTATTCATTCAATAGATTTTTTTTTTTTTTTTTTTTTGAGACAGAGTTTCACTCTGTTACCCAAGCTGGAGTGCAGTGGGTATGATCACGGCTCACAGCAGCCTTGACCTCCCAGGCTCAAGCAATCCTCTGCCTCAGCCACCTGGGTAGCTGGGACTACAGGCGTGTACCACCACACCCGACTTAAGTTATTTTACTGTTAGTAGAGACGAAGTATCATTGTTGCCTAGGCTGGTCTTGAACTCCTAGGCTCAAGGAATCCTCCCGTCTTGGCTCCCAAAGTGCTGGGATTATAGGTGTGTCTACCACACCCAGCTAGATAATTATTGGGTGCCTCACATGCCAGGCATGATGCCATAAACTGCGATTATGCGGTGTAAAAAATAGGAGACACAACCACATCCCTCCAGGAACTTACAGTTAAATACTTAGCCTTTGTGAAGACACCTCATATACCATTAATATTACATAATACACAAGTGTTTTACATGCCCTTATCTGTAAAGTGAGATAAGATTAGATTAGTGGTTCCCAAAAGTGAAGATTTCACAGAGAGCGAAGCTTTCATAAAAGAAATACTTGAAAAAAAGTTTTTAAAACTGTCATTCAAAAATCACTATATATCTTTATCTTTTCCTTTCATTACAAGCCAGTTAAATTTTGTCCTGGCATTAAAGGAACCCTCAGGGTTTGCCCAGCTCTGTCTTTCTAGGATTCTTTGGGGCCTTTTTGTTTTGTTTTGTTTTTTCCTGGCATTATTTACATGTAAATTCTGCCCAACTATTCCCCAGCATTGCAGAAAGGCCAGAGACCTATTCATAAGGGAATCAATAAAGGGCCCTTTCCAAGAAAGTCATACAGTACAAAGCAAATTCGGCTCCACCACTGACCTTAAGGACTGAGAACTGCAAAAGAACAAAAGTATAAAATGTCGTGGTGACTGGAAGACAGAAGGACCTGGCATTTTTGAGGAGCTACTGTAGGCCTGGCCCAATACTTGGTACTTTTCCATACCGTAAGCACTTTATTTAACATCACGATAATCCTGAAAGAAGTATGTATTTCTTTTTTCTTTTTTTTTTTTTTTTTTTTGAGACAAGGTCACCCAGGACGGAGTGCAGTGGTGCAATCATGGCTCGCTGAAGCCTCGACCTCTTGGGCTCAAGTCATCCTCCCATCTCAGCCTTCTGTGTAGCTAGGACTACAGGCCTGTGCCACCATGTCTCGCTATTTTTTTGGTATTTTTTATAGAGATGGCAGGGTCTCATCACGTTGTCCAGGCTGGTCTTGAACTCCTGGGCTCAAGTGATCTCCTGCCTCAGCCTCCCAAAGTTCTGGGACTACAAGTATGAGCCACTGTGCCCAGCCAAGAAGTAAATATTTCTTTCTTTTTTAAAATTATCTCATGCAACAGATGAAAGAAGTATATATTTCTTTATCCACACTTTGTAGTTGAAAGAAACCAAGCTCAGAGAGGTTAAATATCATGTCCAACGTCACACAGCTAGTATCGCACAACTAATCAGAATTTATTTATTTATTTATTTATTGCACTCCAGCTCTGCTGCCCAGGCTGGAGTGCAGTGGTGCAACCTCGGTTCACTGCAACCTCCGCCTCCCAAGTTCAAGTGATCCTCTAGCCTCCACCTCCCAAGTAGCTGGGATTACAGGTGTGTGCCACCATGCCCAACTAATTTTTTTTTTTCTTTTTTTTAATTATACTTTAGGGTTTTAGGGTACATGTGCACAATGTGCAGGTTTGTTACATATGTATCCATGTGCCATGTTGATTTCCTGCACCCATTAACTCGTCATTTAGCATTAGGTGTATCTCCTAATGCTGTCCCTCCCCCCTCCCCCCTAATTTTTCTATTTTTAGTAGAGATGGGGTTTCACCATGTTGGCCAGGCTGGTCTCGAACTCCTGGCCTCAGGTGATCTGCCAGCCTCAGCCTCCCAAACTGCTGGGATTACAGGCGTGAGCCAGTGTGCCCTATCAACTAATCAGAATTTAAACTCAGATCTGTTCACTTATTAGCACCACTACATCTCACTGATAGGAAGAGACATGAGAGAACAGGTGCAGAAAAGTTTTAAGAGATTTAAGTGCCTTTTTTTTTATTTGAGACAGAGTCTCGCTCTATCGCCCAGGCTGAAATGCAGTGGCGTGATCTCCGCTGACTGCAACCTCTACCTCCCACGTTCAAGCAATTCTCGTGCCTCAGCCTCCCAAGTAGCTGGGATTACAGGCGCCGGCCGCCATGCCCAGCTAATTTTAGTACTTTTAGTAGAGATCGGGTTTTGCCATGTTGGCCAGGCTGGTCTCCAACTCCTGGCGTCAAGTGATCCACCTGCCTCTGCCTCCCAAATTGCTGGGATTATAGATGGGAGCCCCAAGCCTGGTCTTATGTAGCTTTTGACAAGAAAGTAATTTAAAACAAGTCGGACACAGCGGCTCATGCCTGTAATCCCAGTTCTTTGGGAGGCTGAGATGAGCAGATTGCTTGAGCCCAGGAGTTCGAGACCAGCCTGGGCAACATAGCAAGACCTTGCCTCTAATAGTAATAATAATAATAATGTTGAAACCACATTCAAAAGGCAATTTATACAGCTGACAGACAATATATTACTCTATCTTAGAGTCAACAGCTAAGGCACCTACCTCTTTAATTAGGACTCTTTCCTGATCAGCTCAGCAAATATCCCTTGCCCCTGGACTCCTTCTGTCCCTTACTCTAGAAATGAGAACAAGTCCCCTGACCCACTTCTTTTTTTTTTTTTTTTTTTGTAGTAGAGATGGGGTTTCTCCATGTTGGTCAGGCTGGTCTCGAATTCCCGACCTCAGGTGATCCACCCGCCTCGGCCTCCCAATTTTTTTTTTTTTTTTTTTGAGATGGAGTTTTGCTCTTGTTACCCAGGCTGGAGTGCAATGGCGCAATCTCAGCTCACCACAACCTCCGCCTCCCGGGTTCAAGTGATTCTCCTGCCTCAGCCTCTAGAGTAGCTGGGATTACAGGCATGCACCACCACGCCTGGCTAATGTTGCAATTTTTTTTTTTTTTTGAGACGGAGTCTTGCTCTGTCGGCAGGCTGGAGTGCAGTGGCACAATCTCGGCTCACTGCAAGCTCCGCCTCCTGGGTTCAAGCAATTCTCCTCCCTCAGCCTCCCGAGTAGCTGGGACTACAGGCATGCGCCACCAGGCCCAGCTAATTTTTGTATTTTTTTTTTTTTTTTTTTGAGACGGAGTCTCGCTCTGTCGCCCAGGCTGGAGTGCAGTGGCGCAATCTTGGCTCACTGCAAGCTCCGCCTCCCAGGTTCATGCCATTCTCCTGCCTCAGCCTCTCCGAGTAGCTGGGACTACAGGCGCCCGCCACCACGCCCGGCTAATTTTTTGTATTTTTTAATAGAGACAGGGTTTCACCGTGGTCTCGATCTCCTGACCTCGTGATCCGCCCGCCTCGGCCTCCCAAAGTTTTTGTATTTTTAGTAGAGACAGGGTTTCACCATGTTGGGCAGAATGGTCTTGATCTCCTGATCTCGTGATCCGCCCACCTCGGCCTCCCAAAGTGCTGGGATTACAGGCTTGAGCCACCGCGCCTAGCCTTAATTTTGTATTTTTAGGCTGGTCTCAAACTCCCAACCTCAGATGATCCACCCACCTTGGCCTCCCAAATTGCTGGGATTACAGGCATGAGCCACTGCGCCCAGCCCCCTGACCCACTTCTAATCACAGTCCTAGGAGAAGGTTGAGCTCTTCATCCATAAATCATCTATTTTTTTTTTTTTCGAGACAGAGTTTCACTCTTGTTGTCCAGGCTGGAGTGTAATGGCACAATCTTGGCTCACCACAACCTCCGCCTCCCGGGTTCAAGTGATTCTCCTGCCTCAGCCTCCTGAGTAGCTGGGATTACAGGTGTGCACCATCATGCCTGGCTAATTTTTGCATTTTTAGTACAGACGGGGTTTCACCATGTTAGTCAGGCTGGTCTCGAACTCCTGACCTCAGGTGATCCACCCGCCCGGGCCTCCCAAAGTGCTGGGCTTACAGGGTTAAGCCACCACACCTGGCCATAAATCATCTCTTTAACAAGCACCTACTGTGTACCTCCTGTGTCCCAGGTACTGTGTGAGGGACACAGCGTGGAATAAAACACATCCCTGCTTGGAGAAGCTCAAGCTGCAGAAGAGATACCTGTAAACAGATACTGACTTCACACACTGATAATCATCTAACCAGAAGCAACAGAGGGCGAAACCCAGATAGGCTTCCCAGAAGAGGAGGAATTTATAAAACAGATCTTGTAGGAGGCAAGTGCCTTGTTATGCAGAGAAGATGAGGCATAGGATCACAGAGGAACCCAGGAGCAAGCAGCATGTGTAAAGGGACCTACCAACTCTCTCCAAACCTTCTCCTCCAGGTTCACTCTGTCAGGCACCAAGATCACCACAGACCCAGTTCCACAAACTGGAACCTTCTACAACTCTTGCTTCCAGTTAATCACTGAGTCCTGTCTAGTCTCCTTCCAAATCTCTCAGACACTCCCCCTTCTTTCCTCTATCCTTACTCCCATCACTGCAGCCCAATGCCATTTCTCTCTGGCTCCTGCAACGGCCTCCAAACTAACATCTGTTTATTTTTGTCCATGTAAATCCACTTCACACAGAGCATCCAGACTGATTCTTTGTTAAAGGGGGAAAAAAAGGAACAATAATGTGATGCTCTCATCATCCTGCTTAAGCCCTTTGGCAGCTCCCGTGCCTTCAAGATTAAGCTGAAACTTCCTAACAGGATTTACAAAGCCCTTGGTGGGCTGGCCCCTGCTCACCTCTCTAACCTCATCTCTGATCTCCACTTCCAGCTTTGAAGTGCTTCAGTTCCTGACACGGTGGCTTATAACCCTGGTTGCCCATGAGAACCACCTGGGGAGCTTTAAGAACTACTGATGCCAAGGCCCCACTCCCAGAGACTCAGATTTACTCAAGGGGCATCAGGATGCTGTAAAGCCTCCATGAGACATCAATGTGCAGCCAGGGTTGAGAACATTGCTTTAGCCTGACACGTCTCTGTCTCATGTCCAGGTTTGTTGCACATGACCTGTCTGTTGCTGGAAGCACTGGAGCTCTCCTAGCTTCCTGGCCATAAGGCAGAGACTTTTTGGTCTCTCTCGTTCACTGCTGTAGTCCCAACACCTAGAAAAGTGCCTAGAACATAGTGGGTACTCCATAAATACCTGCAGAAAGAAAGAATGAACACGTGACTCTGCTTTCACCCTTCACCTGGATAGATGCCACTCAATTCTTTTTTCTTTTTTCTTTTTTTTTTGGACCCCACTCCATCATAAGAACCCAGCTTATATTTCCCAAAATTTACTCCTGATTCTCCTGGTCTAAGATAGGTTACTCTGTATAATTTCAGCACTCAAGATTTCCACTGTAGTGTAAATCACACCACATTGTAATTATCTGTATCTCTTACTTAGCTTCTGAGCTCTGAGGGAGCTCCGTCTGTGTGTTCACCAATACACCTGCACCATCTGGCAAAGTGCCTTAAAAAGTGCAGCACGAATACATGGAAGTGAACAGACACAGTATGCTGGGTGACAGCAGACCTTGGTGTGGCTGGAGTAGGGCGCTGGTGGGACATGAGGCTGGTGAGGTACACCGCGGGCCAGATGGAAGAGGCCCAGCATTCACACTAAGGAGTCTGAACTGTATGAGACAATAGAGAGCCAGCAGAGGTTTTAAGTGACACAATCGGCTTGCATTTTAGGGCAATAACTGGCTGCAGTATAGAGAACTGGGGGATTCAGGGAAGCCCAAGGGTAACGAGACCAGATGGGAAACTGTAACAACAGCCCAGGGAGGAGAAGATGAGGAAGGAGCCAAACCTGAAGAGAGGGAGCCAGACCAGAGAGACAGAGAGAGATCAGAGAGAATTAACAGTATTTGTCGACTGGGTGGACCAGTGAGAGAGAATGAGGTGCTGTGGTTGACTCTGATCCCCCGTTTGGAAGACTATGGATTTGGTGTCGTGAGCATGGTCAGATGTAGTCTCATGATTACACAGGCAGTGTCAGAAGCTGAACTCAGGAGCCAGATTGCCTCCATTCAAATCTTAGCTCTAGTTGCTTCTTGGCCTTTTGGCTAAGATCAAGTACAAATGTTAGCTCTACGAGTTAGCTAGCTCTCAGGCCTGGGGAAGTCAGCTTCACTTCAGTTCTTCATGTGTTAAATGAGAATAATAATAGTATTTACATCACAGGGATGTTGTGAAGATTCAATGAGGTAAAACATGTAAATAGCCATTTCCTGGCACATAGCAAATGCCACATAAGAGTTAACAGGCTAGGCCGGGCACGGTGGCTCACGCTTGTAATCCCAGCACTTTGGGAGGCCGAGGCGGGTGGATCACGAGGTCAGGAGATCGAGACCACGGTGAAACCCCGTCTCTACTAAAAATACAAAAAAAATTAGCCGGGCGTGGTGGCGGGCGCCTGTAGTCCCAGCTACTCGGAGAGGCTGAGGCAGGAGAATGGCGTGAACCCAGGAGACAGAGCTTGCAGTGAGCCGAGATTGTGCCACTGCACTCCAGACTGGGCGACAGAGCGAGACTCCGTCTCAAAAAAAAAAAAAAAAAAAAAAAAAAAAAAGAGTTAACAGGCTGGACGTGTGGTGGTTCATGCCTGTAATCCCAGCACTTTGGGAGGCCGAAGCGGGCAGATCACTTGAGGCCAGGAGTTCGAGACCTGCCTGGCCAACATGGGAAAACCCCATTTCTACTAAAAATACAAAAATTAGCCGGGCATGGTGGCCAGAACCTGTAATCCCAGCACTTTGGGAGGCCGAGGTGGGTGGATCACGAAGTCAGGAGATCGAGACCATCCTAGCTAACAGGGTGAAACCCCGTCTCTACTAAAAATACAAAAAATTAGCCGGGGCGTTGTGGCAGGCGCCTATAGTCCCAGCTACTCAGGAGGCTGAGGCAGGAGAATGGGGTGAACCTGGGAGGCGGAGCTTGCAGTGAGCTGAATCGCTCCATTGCACTCCAGCCTGGGTGACAGAGGGAGACTCCATCTCAAAAAAAAAAAAAGAGTTAAAAAAAACCATTTATATAGAGCATGGTAGATTATCTGCACAAAGATGGCTGCCAACAGTTCTTTCCATCCCTCTAAGTGACTCTTGCTCCATCCATCAAAAAAAAGCAGTCCGCTTCTCCTTCCCTTGAATCTGGGCTGCCTTTGTGTTATACTCTGATCATATGAATGTAACAGAAGTGTCACTGTACCAATTCCAGCCAAAGCCACAGGAGGCCTGGTGGCATCTGCTTTTGCCCCCTTGGAAGCCAGCCACTGTGAAAAGAAGCTTGGACTCCACTACTGAATAACAAGAGCTCAAAGAGAGAGAGAGAGAGAGAGAGAGCGCGACAGCCAAGCGAGAGAGAGCGCAAGCGCGTGCACATGGGGAGAACAAGCCAGGTGCCCCAGCCCACAGCCAGCACCAAGGCCCCAGATGTGTGAGTGAAGCCATCTTGGAGGCTCCAGTCCCAGTTGAACCCACAGAATTGTGAGAAATCATTGCTGTGTTAAGCCAGTAAGCAGTAAGTTTTGGGGTGAGTTGTTACCCAACAATTGGTAACTGAGACTTACGTATAGAAGTCCGGGGCAATAAGAACCTCATTTTGGGCCATCCTAAACATGAGGTGTTTGGCATAGTGGATAGTTACATGGAAACATCTAGAAAGCAGTTGGAAGATCAGGTCTGGGCTCAAGAGAGAGGCAGAGGGAGGAGCTGGGGATTTGAGAGTCAATCAGCACATGAACAGGACTTGGCACCCTGGGAGAAGGTAAGCTTGCCAAAGGAGGTGAGAGGAACAAGAAAAGAAATAGAATTCTGGCCTCGCTTATATTTAAGGGATGGACACAGAGAAGTTTATCAGGGATGAAGAAAGAACCAAGAAAGAACCAGGGAGATAAACTCCTGCTATGAGAAGAAGGGGTAATCAAATACTTAGGGCTACAAAGAGCAATGCATTTGAAAATTAGGAAGGAATGGGAATAAGGCAATTTCCGTTTCAAATACAATGGCAGGGGCAGAAGTCGGATAAGTGGCTAAGGAGGGAATGACATTGAGAAACTGGACACAGCAAATGTAGACTATTGTTTTAAAAGTCTATTGTTAGGGGAAGAAAGTTAGAGCATCACTTGGGTGGATGATAGGACAAGAGGTAAATTGTTTTAATGTTTTAAGTTGAGGAAACTTGCTTGCTGAAAGGAGATGCCAAAAAAGAGAGAGATTAAAAATCCTGAAGAAAGAGGTGACTGGGCCGGGCGCAGTGGCTCACGCCTGTAATCCTAACACTTTGGGAGGCCAAGATGGGTGGACTGCCTGAGCTCAGGAGTTCAAGACCAGCCTGGGCAACACGGTGAAACCCCATCTCTACTAAAATACAAAAAAAAATTAACCAGGCATGGCGGTGTGCGCCTGTAGTCGCAGCTACTTGGGATGCTGAGGCAGAAGAATCGCTTGAACCCAGGAGGCGGAGGTTGCAGTGAGCCGAGATCACGCCATTGCACTCCAGCCTGGGCAACAGAGCAAGACTCCGTCTCAAAAAAAAAAAAAAAAAAGAAAGAGGTGACTGGTGGCTCGAGGTCCCAGGCAATGGAAGGGAGAGGATAGAGAACCCTGGTGGGAGCTTTGCCCTGAGTGAGGAGACAGACAAAGAGGTGGGTCTTCACAGATGAGTTAGAAGTGAGAGGGGAGGCATGTGGAGGTCCTATCTGGCTGCCTCTTTTCTGTGAAGAGTAGGTAAGGTCATCTGCTGACAGGCAGTGAGGGTTTTGGGGAGAATGGTGTTCACTTCTGAAGAGTTTTATAGGAAATGCATGAGGGGCTGCAGGAGTCAAGCCCAGACTCTTCAGAGACACCACCTTCCAGGGATACCCCACCTCCTGCGGAGTAGGCTCTTCACATGAGCTTTTCTCCTCTGACCTGCTCCAAATCCCATTGTCTTCTCTTGAGCTGGTCTCCTGCTTAGATTGGCCCACCTGGGAAGCTCTCATTCATTCCCAACTTCATTCTCCAAGTATTTGCTCAACATCCACACCATACCCAGGCCCATTTCTCTGGACAACATACTCTCTCTATTCCCCCAGGGCTTTCAAACCTTCTGCACACTTTTCAGACCCCCTAACCTCCACCCTTTTCTCCTTACTCAGCATGAGACTTCACTGTCTGCTTTATAGAGGACGCAGAAACCATCAGTCATCTACCAACTACCATACATTTTCCTGCAGCTGTACTCCCCTTTTCCTTTTCTATAAAGAAATGCTGATGCGGCATTTTAAAATTGCAGTTTAACTTAGGGAGGTCTTGATCAGCTGTGTTTTTGCTTTTGTTTAGAGACAGGGTCTCGTTCTGTTGCCCAGGCTGAAGTGCAGTGGCACGATCATGACTCACTGTAGCCCCAACTCCTGGGATCAAGCAAGCTTCCTACCTCAGCTTCCTGAATAGCTGCAACTACAGGTACATGCCACCATGCTCAGACAATTTTTTTTTTTTTTTTTTTTTGAGACGGAGTCTTTCTCTGTCCCCCAGGCTGGAGTGCAGTGGCGCGATCTCAGCTCACCGCAACCTCCACCTCCTGGGTTCACGCCATTCTCCTGCCTCAGCCTCCCGAGTAGCTGGGACTACAGGCGCCCGCCAACACGCCCGGCTAATTTTTTGTGTTTTTAGTAGAGACGGGGTTTCACCATGTTAGCCAGGATGGTCTCGATCTCCTGACCTCGTGATCCGCCCGCCTCAGCCCCCCAAAGTGCTGGGATTACAGGCTTGAGCCACCGCGCCCGGCTGCTCAGACAATTTTTTAAGACATTTTTTGTAGAGACAGGGTCTCACTATGTTGCCCAGGCTGGTCTCAAACTCAGCCTCAAGCAATCCTCTTGCACCAGCCTTCCAAAGTGCTGGCATTACAGGCATGAACTGCCATGCCCAGCCTTGATCAGCACATTTTAAATGCAATAAATAGAATAGAAAATAGGGTCCACTGCACATAGTAAGAGTATTTATTGTTTCTTAAAACATCTGTTTCAATTATGACACATCTGTTACTATGAGCTGACGTCAAAAAGCTTGTGTATGACATGGTGGCTTACACCTGTAATCCCAGCACTTTGGGAGGCTGAGATGGGCAGATCACAAGGTCAGGAGATCCAGACCACCCTGGCTAACACAGTGAAACCCCGTCTCTACTAAAAATACAAAAAAATTAGCCAGGTGTGGTGGCGGGCGCCTATAGTCCCAGCTACTTGGGAGGCTGAGGCAGGAAAATGGCATGAACTCGGGAGGCAGAGCTTGCAGTGAGCCCAGACTGTGCCACTACACTCCAGCCTGGGCAACAGAGCAAGACTCCGTCTCAAAAAAAAAAAAAAACTTTGTGTATGTTAGCAAATTCTCATTAAAAACTTCAAACAGGGCCAGGTGTGGTGGCTCATGCCTGTAATCCCAGCACTTTGGGAAGCTGAGGCGGGCAGATCACCTGAGGTCAGGAGTTCAAGACCAGCCTGGCCAACATGGTGAAACCCCATCTCTACTAAAAATACAAAAATTAGCTGGGTGTGGTGGCACACACCTGTAATCCCAGCTACTCAGGAGGCTGAGGAACGAGAATCACTTGAACCCGGGAGGCGGGGGTTGCCCTGAGCCAAAGTCACACCACTGCACTCCAGCCTTGGTGACAGAGTGAGACCCCGTCTGAAAAAAAACAAACAAGTTCAAACAACAGCACAACAGAGAGGATGTCCCGCCTCCTATCTATAGCTACTCCTTGCACCTGTGTTCCTCCAGCTTTTCCAGGACGCTTATGTGCTTTATGTCTTCTCTCTTGTTAATTCCTACTGATGTTTTCCCGTCAGCTCAACCCCCTCCGAAGCTTTCCCTGACCATTCCAACAAGGCAACCCCCACCACTAGTGGGCTCCTTGTAACTCTTTCTTTTATAGCAATGATTGGCCAAGTGTAGTAGCTCATGCCTGTAATCCCAGCACTTTGGGAGGCCGAGGCAGGAGGATCCCTTGAAGCCAAGAGTTCAAGACCAGAGTGGGCAACACAGCAAGACCCTGTCTCTACAAAAACATTTCAAAATTAGGCTAGGCATGGTGGCTCATGCCTGTAATCCCAGCACCTTGGGAGGCTGAGGTGGGTGGATCACCTGAGGTCAGGAGTTCGAGACCAGCCTGGCCAACATGGTGAAACCTGTCTCTACTAAAAATACAAAAAATTAGCCAGGCATGGTGGCAAGTGCCTGTAGTCCCAGGTACTTGGCAGGCTGAGGCAGGAGAATCACTTGAACTTGGGAGGTGGAGGTTGCAGTGAGCCGAGATCGCACCACTGCACTCTAGCTTGGGTGACAGAGCAAAACTCTGTCCCCCCCAACCAAAAAAAAAAAAAAAAAGTCAGCTGGGGGCAGGGCACGGTGGCTCACACCTGTAATATCAGTCCTTTGGGAGGCAGAAGCAGGTGGACCACCTAAGGTCAGGAGTTGGAGACTAGCTGGCTAACATGGCGAAACTCTGTTTCTACTAAAAATACAAAAATTAGCCACACGTGGTGGCGTGTGCCTGTAACCCCAGCTACTAAGGAGGCTGGGGCAGGAGAATTGCTTGAAACTGGGAGGTGGAGGCTGCAGTGAGTCGACATGGCGCCACTGCACTCCAGCCTGGGCAACAGTGAGACTCTATCTAAAAAAAAAAAAAAAAAAAAAAAATTAGCTGGGCACGGTGGCATGCATCTGTAGTCCCAGCTACTCAGGAGGCTGAAGTGGGAGAATTGCTTGAGCCCAGGAGTTTGAGGCTTCAGTGAGCTATAATTATGCCACTTGGCTGAGAGAGAGACCAGCTTGGGTGAGAGAGAGACCCAGTCTCAGCAAGCAAAGAACATATTTTACATGTTTTTGTGACTATTTGCCCAAATTAGGCCTTCTTAAGGAGGACAGGGACTACGTCTGTTTTTATTCACTTTGGCAGTCTTAGGGCCTCCCTGGCTCAGTGCTGGGCACAGTTAGTGCTTAATAAACAGATGTTTAGATAAATAAACACGTGCCAGCCTATGTGCTAGACATTAAGTGTACAATGATGAAAAAAGTTTCAGAAGGTCAAGGGCGTTGAGGGGGAGGAAAGAGCCAGGGGCAAAGGCAGAAGGAAAAGGCTGCTCCTGTCCTGCTTCCCAACAACAGGACCTGCCTGCACAACTGTCACCTTTCACTGTCTTCCTGCCAGAAAGTCAGCAGCCAAGGTAGGAAGATTTGCCTAACATTTGATAACTTTGATGTGCACAGCTCTTTAATGAATGCTTTCCATCCCATATATAGTCAATACTTGCTGAGAGATGAAGAGGTGATGCTTCTTTCTGGCATCAAACTACTAGAAAAAGGGGCTTGGCTGGGCGCAGTGACGCATGCCTGTAATCCCAGCACTTTGGGAAGCTGAGGCGGGCAGATCACCTGAGGTCAGGAGTTCAAGACCAGCCTGACCAACATGGAGAAACCCCGTCTCTACTAAAAATACAAAATTAGCCAGGCATGGTGGCGCATGCCTGTAATCCCAGCCTCTTGGGAGGCTGAGGCAGGAAAATCGCTTGAACCCAGGAGGCGGGGGTTGCAGTGAGCCAAGATCATGCCACTGCACTCCAGCCTGGGCAACAAGGGCAAAACTCCATCTCAAAAAAAAAAAGAAAAGAAAAGAAAGAAAAAGGGTCCTTTTATTTGCCTGGGTGTGGCTAGCATCTTCCACCAGTGCAGGGTCTCTGATAAACTCCAGAGAACACCAAAGGGCCTATTCCTTTATTGTTTAACCATACCTAAAGACTGTTTTACTTTGCTTAAATGCTTTCACTACTTACTTCTTGAGGCATATAACTACAATCATGAAATTCCCTTTGTAACACTAAAGATCAAATAAATACAACAGACATTTAAAATTTAACAAATACTGTATAGGGATGCAACCAGCAAAATCCAGACTGTGGGAAACTCTACTGAACAAATGACCAAGCTGCTTCAACAAAACAATTTAGAGAAAAAGGAACCCACACAGTGAAAGTGATTTAAGGCTCTCCACCCAGGACACAGGTCCTCCCACGCCTGAGGCCAATGCTGCCAGGACCTTGGGGTTGGCGGGGGACTTGGCTGACCACATCTTTCAAACAAAGCTGTTTGTCTAACTCAAAAAAAAAGTGATTTAAGGGACACAATAACTAAATGCAGTGTATGGAACTTGTTTGGATCCTTATTCAAATAAAATAACTTTAAAAAAAGGAAACTGGGCAAGGGGAGGGAGAGCATTAGGACAAATACCTAATGCATATGGGGCTTAAAACCTAGATGACAGGTTGACAGGTGCGGCAAACCACCATGGCACATGTATACCTATGTAACAAAACTGCACATTCTGCACATGTATCCCAGAACTTAAAGTATAAAAATAAAAAAAGTAAAAAAAAAAAAAAAGTCCGGGGGCAGTGGCTCACGCCTGTAATCCCAGCACTTTGGGAGGCCGACGTGGGCAGATCACAAGGTCAGGAGTTCAAGACCAGCCTGGCCAACATGGTGAAACCCCATCTGTACTAAAAATACAAGAAATTAGCCAGGCATAGTGGTGGGCACCTGTAATCCCAGCTACTCAGGAGGCTGAGGCACGAGAATCAATTGAACCCAGGAGGCGGAGGTTGCAGTAAGCCGAGATCGCGCCATTGCACTCCAGCCTGGGCGACAGAGCAAGACGTCGTCTTGAGAAAAAACAAAAGTATATTATGGGATAATCAGATGTGAATATAGACTGGCAATCTGCTATTAAGAAAATATTTTCTATGCTTTTTTGGAGTGTGGTGATGGCAATGTGGCTGTCTTAAAAGGGAAGTGGCCAGGCGTGGGGGCTCACACCTGTAGTCCCAGCACTTCCAGGGGCCGAGGTGGGCAGATCACTTGAGCCCAAGAGTTTAAGACCAGCCCGGGCAACACGGCGAAACCCTGTCTTTGCAAAAAAAAAAAACCAAAAATTAGCTGGGATTGGTGGTGCACACCTGTAGTCCTGGCTACTCAGGAGGCTAAGGTGGGAGGATCACTTCAGCCTGGGAGGTCAAGACTACAGTAAGCCATGATTGCATCACTGCACTTCGGCCTAGGCGACAGAGTGAGACCCTGTCTCAATTTAAAAAAAAAGAAAAGGGCCCAGGCACGGTGGCTCACGCCTGTAATCCCAGAACCTTGGGAGGCAGAGGTGGGCAGATCATGAGGTTAGGAGTTCAAGACCAGCCTCGCCAACATAGTGAAACCCCGTCTCTACTAAAAGTATATATATAAAAAAAAATTAGCCGGGTGGGGTGGTGGACGCCTGTAATCCTAGCTATTTGGGAGCCTGAGGCAGTAGAATCACTTAAACCTGGGAGGCAGAGGTTGCACAGAGCTGAGATCATGCCACTGCACTCTGGCCTGGGCGACAGAGCGAGACTTTGTCTCAAAAAAAAAAAAAAAAAAAAAAAGGAACTTCTAATCTTTTAGAGGTATATAGTGAAATATTTATAGACAATAAAATATGAAATAATATAATATCTGGGATCTGCCAAAAAATAATCAGGGTGAGAGGTGGGGAAGTGACTAGGGCTTTACAGGAAACAAGCTTGTCAGTTGGTAACTGTTTTTTAAAAAGTTATTATCATTTTTATTGATATATAATAATTGTACATATTTATGAGGTACATGTGATATTTTGATACATGCATACAATATGTAATGGTCAAATTAGAATATTTGGGATATCTATTACTTCAAACATTTATCATTTCTTTGTGTTGGGAACATTTCAAATCCTTTCTTCTAGCTATTTTGAAATATACAATACATTATTGTTAACTCGAATTAGGCTACTGTGCTGACACTAGAACTTATTCCCTCTATCTAACTTGTACCTTTGTGCCCTTTAACCAATCTCACTTCATCTCCCTCCACTTCCCAGCCTCTGGTAACTATCATTCTACACTCCAACTCCATATGATCAACTTTTTCTGTTCCCACATACGAGTGAGAACATGTGATATTTTTCTTTCTGTTCCTGGCTTATTTACTTAACATCAGTTGGCAGTTGTTGAAGCTGGGTGATGGGTATGTGAGTCCTTGGAACACTCTTCTAATACTCTCTCCATGTTATATATGTTGGAAATTTTAAAAAAGTTAAAAGGGGGGATCTAAATCTAACAAATAGAACCATAAAGTATCTAAACTGTTGTTAAATAAATGGTAAAGTCCATAACACGTTAGAATTCTTTCATTTTTCAAGATAACTACAAGAGAGCAGTACCTTGATTCACAAGCCCTTTGAGATATCATTGAAAGTAGGATGCAGAACTCAGAGCTGCTTGCCTTTTGCTACGTTTCCCCTGTAATGCATTCCCCACTCTCCTTCCATCAAAACAGGCACTTACCTCTGACAAGCTGGGATCTATTTCAAAGATGCATGCTGAATCCACTGCCCTCAAATGGCAGAGAGAGGATGCAAACACAGCCGGGCAATGCCAGCCATTTCGCAGCCTTCCTACTGTGTTTGAGCTCAGAAACAGCGTTATCTCCATTTCTTGACCACATACCTCACAGCCTGCAGCTGTGCAGGGGGGCTGTAAAGAACTGTCAAGCCAATGCTTCACAATGACCATATCACTCACTGACCCCTTTCCACTCCTCCTCACATCAGTCTTTGAAACTGCCCCTAACACACTGGGTCAACTGGGTGACCTGTCAAGCTCTGTTTTTAAGTGTTTCCTTTTCTTAAAAGTTCGAACTAACCAACTTCAAGTATTTAGAAACTTCCCAAGTCTACTGGATTGTAGCAAAAACCTGTTGGTAGACAGAAATGAAGTTCTTGAAAGGGTTTAATAACATTCAATTCCACTTGGGATACAGCCAACACTTACAACACCCATAGATTCACTATGCCTAATATCGAAATGTTATCTCACTCCAGCTGCAACCTCCAAGTCCAATAAACCTTCTTTAGCTACAAATGTTCTTAATTTGAGTGACACAGGTTCAACCTGAAAAACTTAAAAGGTCAGGTTGTTTTTTTTCTAGAAAAATCTTCACTAAATCTTCTTTGCTTAAATCAACATTTCATAAAATAAAGCAGCTACTGCAATTCCTCGACGACTTGGACAAGATAACTAGCTATATTTCATCCACCAGCTTTCAGACCCACGGTTTTGTGAAATAAACCTGTTTTTCTTAAGAAAAAAAAAAAAAAAAAGAACAAAACCGGCCGGGCACAGTGGCTCACGCCTGTAATCCCAGCACTATGGGAGGCCGCATCGCCTGAGGTCAGGAGTTCGAGACCAGCCTGACCAACATGGAGAAACCCCGTCTCTACTTAAAATACAAAATTAGCCGGACATGGTGGCGCATGCCTGTAATCCCAGCTACTCGGGAGGCTGAGGCAGGAGAATCGCTTGAACCCGAGAGGCAGATTGCGGTGAGCCGAGATCGCGCCATTGCACTCCAGCCTGGGCAACAAGAGCGTAACTCCGTCTCAAAAAAAAAAAAAAAAAAGCAAAAACAGAAGCCTCACCTAATCTGCCCATAAAACAAGACTAGCGAAAACGATGACTATGCACAAGAGTAAGCACCACTGTTTTTCGGCACCCCCTTTTCCATCGGGTGCACGCAGGCACGCGGACACACAAGCCTCTTCCCTGCCCCCGCGCCCCGCCTGCGCGGGGAATCTGCCACACGGTATGAACTGTGCTCTCAGCGGAGAAATACTCTGTTCGGCCCAGCAATTTATGTGTGTTTTGTTTGTTTGAAGTGGGAAGGAAAGGAAGAACGTGGGGCGTGAAAATGGGAGATCAGTTTTAACTCAGACTTAATTCAATGGCTCTGGTTTCCTCCCATCTTCCTCTGCATCAAAATGCAGGTAGATCGGTGAAATTTCAAGTTTCTTGGGCCGTTAAATACCTCAATTTAAACGATGGAGGCTGGGAACTGGGGATATGAGGAGGAAACCTAGGGTTGGAAGGACAGGCAGGGTTAGGGAGGTCCAGGAGCTCCGCAGGGCTGAGCGAAGCATGCGAGGCTGCCGCGCCCGGGCAGCGGTTGCATCTCGGGTTTTCGCCCTGCCCGCTGCCTCGGGTTTTTGCCAGTGACTGCGCTGTCTTGGCTGCCCACCCACACCTCGGGTTGGTCCCGACTTCAAGCTAGGCCATTCACTTCCGGTGACAAATCCCTCCCACCACCCCTAGAAATAATGTACCGCTTCTCCCACCGCTTTCCTAAAACCGACCGCCCCAGAGAGCCACGGAGCCCGGGGCTAGGGTCTCACCCCGGCGCGGCCGGCGACGCCCAGCTGCGAAGGGAGTGGCCGGGACGGAGCTCGGGGAGGACAGGGAAGAAAGAGGAAGGGGGTGTGGATCTCACCTTCCCCCGCCCCCACCCCTCCGACTGCAGCAATTGGCCAAAAAAATAGTAATCCTTTTTTAGACTCCCCCAGGGCCCCTCGAACCCGGTTGCAGTGAGGAACCCAGTCTCTCCCATCGCAGTGCCCCTTGCCTTCTCCCGCCCCAGTAACTGCCTGCGGGGATCCAGGAGCCCCCAGGCCGCGCCGAACTGCAGTGGATAGGGGGGAGGGGGGCGGTTAGGATGAGGGCTACGGGGCGGCCGAAATGGGTTGGGGGAAGGGGTGGTGGAAGGGAAAAGAAAAAACCGGAGGCATGCAAGCGGCTCCCTAGCCAGCTGTTCCAGCTGCTGCTTCCTCCGGCGCGGGCCGGGCGGTGCAATATTCCCCCCCCCCTCCATCTTTCTCACCACTACCTGTCCCCCCAACCCACCACACGCACTCATCCCTCCCACCCACACCCCTAGTAGCGGATCTCCGGCCTGTAGGGGGGTAGTAGGGAGGAGCTGGGGGGAGGGGGAGGCCTGCGAGTTTCTAACCTTGTTCTTATAAACAAACCCACATGTGCAGCTGCCGCTGCTGCAACTCACCCCACAATCCCGGATATAAGTCCTGCCCCTTTAAGAGGAAAAAAAGATTCCCCCGCCTGCCTCCCAGCCCACCCCACCCCACCCATCCACAAGAACCTTTGTCTTCCCACCCCATAGTCAGTCGGCCCCGCCCCGTCTCCCCGCCCCCTCCGACGCAGAGGAACCAATAGGCGAAGAAAATAAGGCCGGGGGTCTGACATCATCGTGTTAGGCCAATCACCGGACGCGTTGGTGGGAGGCCTCACGGAGAGTGCGCCCGGAGGAGGGAAGACAAGAGAGGAAGCTTGAAGTCAATATGGAGTCCGTTAGTTGCTCCGCCGCTGCTGTCAGGACCGGGGACATGGAGTCCCAGCGGGACCTCAGCCTGATGCCTGAACGGCTTCAGAGACGCGAACAAGAGCGGCAGCTGGAAGTGGAAAGGCGGAAACAAAAGCGGCAGAACCAGGAGGTAGAGAAGGAGAACAGCCGCTTTTTCGCCGCCACCTTTGCTCGGGAGCGAGCGGCCGTGGAAGAGCTTCTGGAGCGCGCGGAGTCGGTCGAGCGGCTGGAGGAGGCGGCCTCTCGGCTCCAGGGGCTGCAGAAACTTATCAACGACTCAGTTTTTTTCCTAGCCGCTTACGACCTGCGGCAGGGACAAGAGGTACTGGCGCGGCTGCAGGCGGCCCTGGCCGAGCGGCGCCGGGAGCTGCAGCCCAAGAAGCGTTTCGCTTTCAAGACCCGGAGAAAGGATGCTGCTTCGTCTACCAAAGTAGATGCGGCTCCTGGCATCCCCCCGGCAGTTGAAAGCGTACAGGACTCCCCGCTGCCCAAGAAGGCGGAAGGAGACCTCGGCTCCAGCTGGGTCTGCGGTTTCTCCAGCCTGGAGTCCCAAGTCTTGGAGAAGAGAGCCAGCGAGTTGCACCAGCGCGACGTCCTTTTGACCGAACTGAGCAACTGCACAGTCAGACTGTATGGAAATCCCAACACCCTGCGGCTAACCAAGGCCCACAGCTGCAAGCTGCTCTGCGGTCCGGTGTCCACCTCTGTTTTCCTGGAGGACTGCAGTGACTGTGTGCTGGCAGTGGCCTGCCAACAGCTCCGCATACACAGTACGAAAGACACCCGCATCTTCCTGCAGGTGACCAGCAGGGCCATCGTGGAGGACTGCAGTGGGATCCAGTTCGCCCCTTACACCTGGAGCTACCCGGAGATCGACAAGGACTTCGAGAGCTCTGGTTTAGATAGGAGCAAAAATAACTGGAACGATGTTGACGATTTTAACTGGCTGGCCCGGGATATGGCCTCCCCAAACTGGAGTATTCTTCCTGAAGAGGAGCGAAATATCCAATGGGACTAAGCAGTTGTCACTCTGTTCTTCATTCCTACCAAATACTTTCCACGTTGGACTTTCCCCCTTATTGGGTCTCGAAGTTTACTTATTGTCACACTGTATGTTTTAAGCATTTTAAGGCTTGATATTGTAATGGGCTCCTACTTGTAATTTCCATTAAATTCGTAACAGGTATAATACTAAAACATTTTTGCTATTTTGGTCATGCCTTTGAGATGGAGTCTTACTCCGTCACCCAGGCTGGAGTGCAGTGGCGTGATCTAGGCTCACTGCAACCTCCGCCTCCTGGGTTCAAGTAATTCTCATGCGTCAGCCTCCCGAGCAGCTGGGATTACAGGCGCGCGCCACCATGCTAATTTTTGTATTTTTAGTAGAGACGGGGTTTCGCCATGTTGTCCAGGCTGCTCTCGAACTCCTGACCTCAGGTGATCCACCCGCCTCGGCTTCCCAAAGTGTTGGCATTACAGGCGTGAGCCACCATGCCAGAGCTTTATTTTTACCAGAACAGTTTGAAGCAATAAGGGGGAAGGAAGGTGATTATGTTGCTTTGTAATGGTTTGTGATATTTGAAACATCACGGTGCATAATAAAGTAGGTCTTCAATAAATACATGGGTTTGTTTGTTGTGTGTTTTTTTTTTTTTTTAAAGAGATGGGCTCTCCTTATGTTGTCCAGGCTGGTCTCGAACTCCTGACCTCAAGCAATTCTCCTGCCTCGGCCTCCCAAAACACTCGGACTATAGACAGGAACCAACGGTGTCAGGGTATAGATACATGTTTAATAAATTACAGGGCTGAGCCCGGGGCTCACGCCTGCAACCCCAGCACTTTGGGAGGCTGAGGTGGGCGGATCACTTGAGGTCAAGAGTTGGAGACCAGGTGCCAGGTGAAACCCCGTCTGTACTGAAAACACAAAAATTAGCTGGGCATGATAGTTCACATCTGTAGTCCCAGCTACTCAGGAGAACTGCTTGAACCTGGGAGGCAGAGGTTGCAGTGAGCCGAGATCACGCCACTGCACTCCAGCCTGGGTGTCAGCGAGACTCTGTCTCAAAAACAAACAAACAAAAAACCATAGGTAATTCCTTTGTCCCTAGCCATTCAGTTCCTTTGGAGAGCCATCACTCTTCACCTGTGTCTTTTTTTTTTTTTTTTTTTGAGACGGAGTTTTGCTCTTGTTGCCCAGGCTGGAGTGCAATGGCGTGATCTCAGCTCACTGCAACCTCAGCCTCCCTGGTTCAAGTGATTCTCCTGCCTCAACCTCTCGAGCAGCTGGGATTACAGGTGCCCGCCACCATGCCCGGCTAATTTTTTGTATTTTTAGTAGAGACAGGATTTCACCATGTTGGCATGGCTGGTCTTGAACTCCTGACCTTGGCTGATCCACTTGCCTCAGCCTTCCAAAGTCCTGGGATTACAGGCGTGAGCCACTGTGCCCAGTCCTTTTTTTTTCCCTTTGTTTCTTTGAGACAGGGTCTGGGTCAAGGACCTTCTGGGCTCAAGAGATCCTCCAAACTCAGCCTCCCAAGTAGCTGGGACTACAGGTGCACCCCATCACCCCCGGCTAATTTGTGTATTTTTTGTAGAGAGGGCTTCGCCATGTTGCCCAGGCTGATCTTGAACTCCTGAGCTCAAGCAGTCTGTCCCCCTCGGTCTTCCAATTGCTGGGTGGTGGTGCGTGTTTGTAATCCCAGCTGCTCGGGATGCTGAGTCATAAGAATCCTTTGAACTTGGCAAGAAGAGGTAGCAGTGAGCCATTATTGTGCCGTTGCATTTCCAGAGCAAGACTCTGTCAAAAAAAAAAAGAAAGGGGGTGGTGCCAGGCGCGGTGGCTCATGCCTGTAATCCCAGCACTTTGGGAGGCCAAGGCAGGCAGCTCACCTGAGGTCAGGAGTTCGAGACCAGCCTGGCCAACAGGGTGAAACCTCGTCACTACTAAAAATACAAAAATTAGCCGGGCATGGTGGCACATGCTTGTAATCTCAGCCACTTGGGAGGCTGAGGCAGGAGACTATCTTGAGCCCGGGAGGCGGAGGTTACAGTGTGCTGAGATTGTGCCACTGCACTCCAGCCTGGGCAACGAGAACAAAACTCCATCTCAAAAAAAAAAAAAAGGAAATTTTTGGGTCTTTGCCAGTTTGATGGTTTCAAAATGTTACCTTCCTCTACTAGCAATGGTAATCATCTCCTAAGTCATCTCCCTGTCTCCAATTTCTAAACTGTTCTGCATACAGCTACTAAATTAGTTTTCTTAAGGGCTTTGTCACTCCTGATCTAAAACCTTCTGAGATTCTTATTATCTGATAGACTTCCTGACCTGGAAGACAAGCCCCTCCACCATCTGTTTCAGCCTACTGTTCTTACATGATGTTTTACTGTTTCATCACACACTTTTCATGCACCAGCTAGTCTGAACTAATACCCATTAATCAAACACACTGTATCAGTCAGGGCTCTGGCAGGAAACAGATGGCATGCTCAAAATGGATACTTTGAGAAGAGCTTAATACAGGAGCTATTTACAAAGCTGTGGGCAGAGTATAGGAAAAGCAATTAGAGATGGTACAATATCTGTTACCATCCTTAGGGCTGAAGGGACAAAAATGTTACCTGAATGCAGAGAGAGAGTTATCGAGCAACCTGACAGGAGTTTCATTCCTCAGTGGAGGGATGCTGCCAATCCATGGTGACCTGGCAGGGAGAGAGCCATGGGAATTAAACAATGTCATTCTCTTTTATTGGTGCCTCCCGTTGGTGGAGCCCAACTGGAAATTTCAGGGCAAAGAAGTCTGCTGCCGCAGTCCATATGAGTCAGCTCCCAGGGTGTAGAACAGGGTGGAGAAAAACGAAGAATGGATCTGGAGGAGGAAATAGAAGATACTAAGGGCAGGCCAGTGCTATGGCTAACGCCTATAAACCTGGCACTTCGGGATTGCCTTGGGATTTGCCTTGGGAGGCCATGGCGGGTGGATCACCTGAAGTCGGGAGTTTGAGACCAGCCTGGCCAACATGGTGAAATCCCATTTCTACTAAAAATACAAAAATTAGCTGGGCATGGTGGCAGGCGCCTGTAATCCCAGCTACTCGGGAGGCTGAGGCAAGAGAATCGCTTGAACCTAGGAGGCGGAGGGTTTGGTGAATCAAGACCGTACCACTGTGCTCCAGCCTGAGTGCCAGAGCAAAACTCCATCTCAAAAAAAAAAAAATATTCAGTGCAAATAGTTTTTGCTGTATTTCCTGGCCTTTTCTCGAGCAGTGCCCACACAGATTGGGTCTCCATGCACTTGCCAAAATTTCATACAAGACAAATGTCACTTCCTCGGGGAAATCTGGGATTTTCCTTAGTCTCTTTGGAAATGAGGCATGGGCGGGGCTTGGTAATTCATGCCTGTAATCTCAGCATTTCGGGAGGCCTCAGCGGGAAGATCGCTTGAGCTTAGGAGTTCAAGACCAGCCTGGGTAACATAGCAAGACTCTGTCTCTACAAAAAATACAAAAATTAGCTAGGCATGGTGGCACATGCCTGTGGTCCCAGCTACTCAGGAGGCTGAGGCGGATGATTGCTTGAACCTAGAGGTCAAGGCTACAGTGAACTGTGATTGTGCCACTGCACTCCAGCTTGGGTGACAGAGTGAGACCTTGTCTCAAAAAAAAAAAAAAAAAAAAAAAATGAGGAGGCCAGGAGCGGTGGCTTACGCCTGTAATCTCAACACTTTGGGTGGCTGAGGTGGGCAGATCACTTGAAGTCAGGAGTTCAAGACCAACCTGGCCAACATGGTGAAACCCCGTGTCTACTAAAAATAGAAAAATTAGCTGGGCATGGTAGTGTGCACCTGTTATCCCAGCTACTCGGGAGGCTGAGGCCTGAGAATCACTTGAACCCAGGAGGTAGAGATTGCAGTAAGCCTAGATGGCGCCACTGCACTCCAGCCTGGGTGGCAAAGCAAGACACTATCTCACAAAAAAAAAAAAAAAAAAGGAAAAAGTTTAAAGAGAGACCAAGGAACGACTACTATGGGAAAGTACAGGGGAAACTTCTGGCCAATCAAGAAGTACTAAAGACTTACATAAAAGTTAGCTGTAATCTTTGAGGAGGGGAAATGAAGGAGGGAGGAGTAACTGCTTTTTCCCCAGCTTTGGTTATTGAAATTCTCCCGGGAGGGCCATTCAGGCACATCTCATCAGAGATGTTAATTTCCAAGAAAGATGATTAGAAAGTTGGATGACTTTTAAGGTCCTTGAGCAGAGGAATGCTTATGGACATTACCAAGAACATTCCATAGAAGTTGCAGTTTAATAAACCTTAGCAAATCCAGTTCATGCACAAATTTTCCCCAAGGAGCATTAACAGTTTAGCTTTTTTGTTGTTGTTGTTTATTACAACAGGGTCTCACTCTGTTGTCCAGGCTGGAGTGCAGTGGTGCAATTATGGCTCACTGCAGCCTTGACCTCCCAGGCTCAAGCAATTTTCCTACCTTAGCCTCTTAAGTAGCCACCACACTCGGCTAATTTTTTTTGGAGAGATGGGGTGTCACCATGTTGCCCAGGCTGGTCTTGAACTCCTAGGCTCAAGGGATCCTCCCACCTCGGCCTCCCAAAGTGTTGAGGTTACAAGTGAGAACAAGCCAATTTAACTTTTTGACTAGGTACATGTTTAGTTTATGTTTGTTATTTATTTGTATTTTATTTTATTTTAATTTCTCTCTTTTTTTTTTTTTTTTTTTTTGAGACAGAGTCTCGCTCTGTCGCCCAGACTGGAGTGCACTGGTATGATCTCGGCTCACTGCAAGCTCCACCTCCCGGGTTCAAGCCATTCTCCTGCCTCAGCCTCTCGAGTAGCTGGGACTACAGGTGCTCACCACCACGCCCGGCTAATTTTTTGTATTTTTAGTAGAGATGGGGTTTCACCACGTTAGCCAGGGTGGTCTCGATCTCCTGACCTCGTGATCTGCCCGCCTCAGCCTCCCAAAGTGCTGGGATTACAGGGTGAGCCACCGAGCCTGGCCCATGCCCAGCTAATTTTTGTGTTTTTAGTAGAGACGGGGTTTCACCATGTTGTCTGGGCTCGTCTCGAACTCCTGACCTCAGGTGATCCACCCACCTCTGCCTCCCAAAGTGCTGGGATTACAAGAGTGGGCCACCACACCTGGCCAAGAAAAACGGTATAATTTCGTTATTATAATAGCATTAATGGTTATTTCTTTTTTTTCCCCCAAATCCGAGAACTTTATTGGACAGAGCTCCGTGCAGGGCCAAGGGCCCAGTGGCGAGGGCAGCTCCATCCAGGAAGTCTCAGCAACAGGAACCCACAAGGCCACACTCTAGCTAAGGTTATAGATAGCTGGGAGACCAGGGCCTCTCCGAAGACGCGGGAACAGGCCAGATCTTTATAAATAAACATCCAGTGAAGAGAAATGACAACTCTAAGTCATCCGCATACACAGAGCACTCTAGGGGATGGGGCGCCGGGGGCCTGGAGGGGCGATGAGTGGACCCAGATGTCCACGGCACGGGGCGGCGGGGGCGGGGGTGGGGGCAAGGCCAGGGCAACAGACAACGGGCGCTAGGACGCTGCGCATGTACAAGATCAACTACTGGGGGCCGCGGCCCCGTGCGTGTGTGTCAGGCTCTTCGTTCTGGAATGAGGAGGGGTGGTTTTTACATCATATTCTGTGGCTGGTGGGCTCGGAGAGGGGCTGCTCTGTGGAGAGGATGAGGGCGACGACGGGACCGTAGAGGCCGAGCACCTCGGGGAAGATGAGGATCAGGATCATGGCCATGAATAGTCGGGGCTGCTGGGCCGTGGCTCGCACACCGGCGTCCCCCGCGATGTCGATGGCAAAGCGGGCTGCCAGGCCGCTCAGGCCCACGCTCAGGCCGGCGCCTAGCTGGAGGCAGCTCCTGTAGAGGCTGATGTCGTCATTCGGGGAGTTGGCGATGAGGACTGTCACCACCAGGCCATAGATGGCGATGATGCCAGCCATGACCACTGGGATGATGGACTTTATGATCAGCTCTGGCCGCATGACAGACATAGCCGCGATGCCGGCACCGCTCTTGACCGTGCCGTAGGCAGCGCGAGGCGAGCTGAAGACCATGGCGGCCGAGGCGCCCATGACGGCGAAAAACGAAGCATCCTCGGGGCCGTTCTTGGACTCGGACAATTGTCTGCGGGTGGGGTGGGGGCGAGCTCTGCGGGCCGGGTGGGGGCGGAGGCGGAGGCCGGGGCCAGGCGGGGCCCGGCGCGAAGGCGAGCACGTGGGCGGCGGCGAAGGCGATCAGCATTAATGGTATTTCTAAAGAAGAAAAGTGAACCATGCTTAGTTCCGCTAACCTCTTCTATTATCTCTATAATAGATGTCTCTCATCTAGACTCACATCCAATGGTCCGGAAGCAGGAAGGAGCCCTCCCTTCTCTGACAGATTAATTACTGCTTCCTTTGCAGTCCACTTTTCTCTGCTTGTTCATCGCCATATCTTGCCCTGATTCGTACTTGAAAGGTTTGGTCAGAGACATTTCTGATGTGTCTGTTCTTTTTCTCTTACTTTTCTGGGTAATTTAACGTGCTGGGGATGCGAGCACGTTAAATTTCCATCCATTGAAGCCATTCTATTTCGGGCCACCAGGGGGCATCCACAGACTTGCTATGGGCTCAGCACCGCCCTCCTCGTCGTATTTACAACTGCAAGGTCATTTGAGGAGAAAGAGGTGCCTGACTAATCGGGTTATCCTTGTAGGGCTATTTTTAAATTTTTGTTTCTGGTTTCTACATTAAATCTTTCTTCCTCTTCTTCCCTCTGATTTTCTCTTGTCTGCACGTGTGCTTCTAAGAGGCTGTCTGTGATAGCGTCACAGTCATCTACATCCTATTTTCTGCAGGACAATAGTCTTCCAATTTTTATTTTTATTTTTTGTAGGAGGTATGAGTCCTCTGGTTGTCTAAACATCCTCTTTTGGAAAAAGCAAAACAAAACGAAACAACTTAAAAATGGCAGCAATTCTTTTCAATGTCCTTGATGATAAAGAGTTGAAATCCTTTGATAATCCAAAGCTATTAGAAGCCAACACTGGCTGTTAGAAGAGTGATCACTTTGGGTAATATTGTTTTGACCCAAAATGCTGTGTGACAATAGTATAACAAGAATGTTTCCCCATATGGCTCAGGACCTGGCTTTGGAAGTCACTCCCAATTGGAGTCCAGACTTGAGCTGAGCAATGGAATAAGTGCTTTGTTTTCCAAGGTGACTGTTGGATGGGAAAACTCATGTCTCGTTGCTTAGTTCTCACACCTCCTCTGCCTGTGGAGAATATTCCTCTGATTTACATAGTGATTTGGAGACCTTGAAGGGGAGTGTGTGGGTAGTGAGTCTAGTGTAGGGGAAATCAATGCACACAAGGGAAGAAAGGAGATTCTGGATTCGAGCTTTGACCCACTTGCCACCAAGAGCTCACAGCCCTCATATTCTAATCATGAAACCCTTTTTGGTATTAGGTGGACAGGAATTTGATAACAAGATTGGTTTGTTCTCTCTCTCTCTTTTTTTTTTTTTTTGAGATGGAGTCTTTCTCTGTCTCCCAGGCTGGAGTACAGTGGTGTGATCTCAGCTCACTGCAACCTCTGCCTCCTGGGTTCAAGCGGTTCTCATGCCTCAGCCAGCCTCTGGGAGTATAGCTGGGGTTACAGGTGCCTGCCGCTGTGCCCAGCTATTTTTTTTTTTTTTTTGTATTTTTAGTAGAGATGGGGTTTCACCATGTTGGCCAGGCTTGTCTTGAACTCCTGACCTCAAGTGGTCCACTTGCCTTGGCCTCCCAAAGTGCTGGAATTACAGGCATGAACCACCACACATGGCCTTGGTTTGTTCTTAAAAGCCCTTGTACTTATGCACAGGCTGTTCTGAGAAGTGAGATTATTGGATCTTTGGGAATTTTAATGCATTTTAAATTTTAGGGTGGATGAGGTGGCTCACACCTGTAATCTCAGCAATTTGAGAGGTTGAGGCAGAAGGATTGCTTGAGCCCAGGAGTTTGAGACTAACCTGGGCAACACAGCAAGACTCCATTGCTAAAAAATTTTTTTTGAAAATTGTAATAGGTATAGCTAAATTGCCCTTCCAAAGGGCTGTAAAACTTTACACTCTAAAGAAAACAAACAACATTATTAAAAAGTGAGCATGCTGGGCATTGTGGCAGGTACCTGTAATCCCAGCTACTCAGGAGGCTGAGGTGGGAGGATTGCTTGAGAATGGTAGTTGGAGACCAGCCTGGACAACACAGGTAGATCCTGACTCAAAAAAAAATAAAAGCAGGCAAAAGTGCTGAACAGACACTTCACCAAAGAAGATATGCAGATGGCAAATAAGCACACGACACATGAAAAGATCAAATGTCATTAGGGCACTGCAAATTCAAACAAGATGCGGCTACACACCTATTACAGTGGTTAAAATCCGAAACACTGACAATATTAAATGTTGGCAAGACATGGAGTAAAAATTGTTGGTAGGAATGCAAAATTGTACAGCCACTTTGCAAGACAGTTTGGCAGTTTCTTACAAAGTTAAACATAGTCTTACTATATAATCTAGCCATTGTGCTCCTAGATATTTACCCAGATGAATGGAAAATTTTTCACCAAAAACCTGCACATGGATGTTTATAGCAGTTTTATTCATAATTGTCAAAAACTGGAAGCAACCAGGATATTCTCTGATAGGTGAAGGGATAAACCGTGGTACATCCATGTGATGAAACATTATTCATCATTCAGTGATAAGAAGAAATGAGCTATTAAGCCATGAAAAGATACAGAGAATCATTAATCACATATATTGCTAAGGGAAAGAAGCCAGTCTGAAAAGGCTACATATTGTATGATTCCAACTGTATAATATTGTAGATAAGGCAAAAGTATAGAGACAGTGGTTGCCCAGGGCTGAGGAGTGACGGAACGAGGAATGAATAGGCGGAACACGGCAGGTTATTAGAGCAGTGAAACTATTCTGTGTGATACAATAATGTTGAATACATGACATTATGCATTTGGCAAAAGTGACAGAATTATATGCACAAAGACTGAACCTTAATGTAAACTATAGACTTTAGTTAATAATAGTGCATCAATATTGGTTCATTAATTATAACAAATGTACCACATTAATGCAAGATATTAATTATAGGAGAAACTGGTTGGGGAGATGGAGAGTAATGGGAACTCCCTGTATTTTCTGTTCAATTTTTTTTGTTTTTTTTTTAGAAGGAGTCTTGCTCTTTCACCCAGGCTGGAGTGCAGTGGCGCGATCTCGGCTCACTGCAGGCTCCACCCCCCGGGGTTCACGCCATTCTCCTGCCTCAGCCTCTCCGAGTAGCTGGGACTACAGGCACCGCTACCACGCCCGGCTAATTTTTTGTATTTTTAGTAGAGACGGGGTTTCACCGTGGTCTCGATCTCCTGACCTCGTGATCCGCCCGCCTCGGCCTCCCAAAGTGCTGGGATTACAGGCCTGAGCCACCGCGCCCAGCCCTTTCTGTTCAATTTTTGTGTAAACCTAAAACTACTCTAAGAAATAGTCCATTAATTAATAATAATAATAAATTTACAGATTCACCAAGAGTGTACACTTCTACTTCCACTCTCTTTGTTGATGTATGGTGACAGAATTTTGACATATGTTCAATTTGATGGATCTAGTTTGGTCTTTTTTTTTTTTTTGAGACGTCATTTCACTCTTGTCACCCAGGCTGGAGTGCAATGGTGCAATCTTGGCTCACTGCAACCTCCGCTTCCCGGGTTCAAGTGATTCTCCTTCCTCAGCCTCACAAGTAACTGGGATTACAGGTGCCTGTCACCATGCCCAGACAAATTTTGTATTTTTAGTAGAGACGGGGTTTCACCATGTTGGCCAGGCTGGTCTTGAACGCCTGACCTCAAGTGATCCACCCACCTTGGCCTTCCAAACTGCTGGGATTACAGGCGTGAGCCACTGTGCCCGGCCACGTTTGGTATTTATTGTTGTTTGGATTTGCATTTTCCTGCTTATTACTCAAGTTGAGATCTTTTCCAGATTATTGAACTTTTCAAGTTTCCTTATTATGAATTGTCTGTTCCTGGTTTTTGCCTATTTTTCCAGTTGATTGCTGGTCTTTTGATTGTGAATTTTTGTTTATTGTGAATTTGTGGGACTTAAAACATTTTTGCATATTAATTCTTTTTTTTTTTTTTTTTTTCCAGACAGAATCTCACTGTCACCTAGGCTGGAGTGCAATGGGGGGATCTCAGTTCACTGCAACCTCCACCTCCTGGGCTCAAGCGATCCACCTGCCTTGGCCTCCCAAAGTACTGGGATTACAGGCATAAGCCACCATGCCTGGCCACTGTATATTACTTTTTAATTTTACAAGTTGCAAATGTTTTCTCATGATCTGTCACTTTCTTTCTTTCCTTCCTTCTTCTCTTCTTTTCTTTGTCTTTTTTTAAATTTGAGACAGGGCCTCACTCTGTCACCCAGGCTGGAGTGCAGTGGCATGATCACGGCTCACTGCAGCCTTGAACTCCCCAGGCTCAGGTGATCTTGCCACCTCAGCCTCCACAGTAGCTGGGAGAACTACAGGTGTATGCCACCATACCCAGCTAATTTTTTTTTTTTTTTTTTTTTTTGTGGAGATGGGGTCTTCCTATGTAGCCCAGGCTGGTCTTGAACTCATGGGCTCAAGCAATCCACCCAACTTGGTCTCCCAAAGTGCAGGGATTATAGGCGTGAGCCACTGTGCCTGGCCCTGTCATTTCTTTTTTCAGAGAGGATAACAATTTATTTGTCCTACAGAAAGTTTTAAATGTTGAAGGAGATTGGCCTGGAAATATGCTTTTGGGGAGCAACATGGTCTGAGCCAGATCTCCAGATACAGCCCATTCTTCTGGCCAGTCTTGCCCTTTGGTCCTGATTCTCCAAGCTGTACCCAGAGCTCTCTGGTCCAGCATGTACCTAGAGGCTGCTTTTGACCATGTTTTGAGAGTGGCATGGCTTTATCTAATGGGATGAACCTGGCTAAAGAGATTAGCAAAACGTCTTGTGGATCCCACTTTTAATCTGCAGCGTTCAGGCTGCCCCTTCTTGGCTGGGAAGGGCGCTGAAGAAACAACGCCCAGGACCAGGACTATCCCCTGCTCAAGCTGTGATTCCGAGACCCCTGCCACCACTGCTGCATTCACAGGGATCACAGGCTAGTGGGGCTCGACATGGGCAGCCCCCAGGGCAGCTTCCTACAGCTTGGGCCATCTGCGCTTTTCCCAAGGCCCTAAGTCTTTAAGGTTTGGGGTGGGAGCTGTGCTGTGGGAAGCAGCCCGGACTACACTTGGCAAGCATGGCGCTACTGAAAGTCAAGTTTGACCAGAAGAAGCGGGTCAAGTTGGCCCAAGGGCTCTGGCTCATGAACTGGTTCTCCGTGTTGGCTGGCATCATCATCTTCAGCCTAGGACTGTTCCTGAAGATTGAACTCCGGAAGAGGAGTGATGTGATGAATAATTCTGAGAGCCATTTTGTGCCCAACTCATTGATAGGGATGGGGGTGCTATCCTGTGTCTTCAACTCTCTGGCTGGGAAGATCTGCTACGACGCCCTGGACCCGGCCAAGTATGCCAGATGGAAGCCCTGGCTGAAGCCGTACCTGGCTATCTGTGTCCTCTTCAACATCATCCTCTTCCTTGTGGCTCTCTGCTGCTTTCTGCTGCGGGGCTCGCTGGAGAACACCCTGGGCCAAGGGCTCAAGAACGGCATGAAGTACTACCGGGACACAGACACCCCTGGCAGGTGTTTCATGAAGAAAACCATCGACATGCTGCAGATCGAGTTCAAATGCTGCGGCAACAACGGCTTTCGGGATTGGTTTGAGATTCAGTGGATCAGCAATCGCTACCTGGACTTTTCCTCCAAAGAAGTCAAAGAGTGAGTGGCTTCCAGTCCTGGGGTCAGACCAGCCCCTCTCCCTGCACCCAGTACCTTTTCCTCTCCATCGGGTGCACAACTTATTACTGCGTATGTGAGGGTGTATCAGGTTGAGCCATATGAAATTGCTAATATTCTACCTCTTTGACCCATAAAAAATGACAGCTTCATAGGGTTCAATGTAATGTTGGCTAAGGTGGGAGGAAGGTGTCAATTTATGTAAGCTGTTTGGATAGGAGCCCCTTGGGATGAAGAGCCAGGCAGCAATGTGCGTCCACTTTATACAGAGGGATGGAGGTCATTCATAGATCACAAATACTGAGGTACTATTTGGCTATTTGTCCCATTCATTCAAAGTAGATGGATTCAGTCCCAGAAGTTTAAATTTCCTAGTTAGTTCCCTTGTTTTCCAGCCTTTCAACCCTGAGCATCCATTCCCAAGATGTTTGTCTGGATATATTGGAAAGAGCATAGGAAGGGGAAGTCACGAGATCTAGGGTGAAGTTTTGGCTCTGTTGTTCAAGGTCTTGTGACCTTGGGCAAGTCACTAGTCACTCTGCACTTTGGCTTGCCCATCTTTTAAATGAGCACTGGAATAGAATAGGTAATTTTGGAAGTCACCTCCTAGCCCTGGCTGGTACCTGGCATGCAGCAGGTACTCATTAAATGCTTGCTAGTGTTTACTTAGCAAGTCATGATAGTGCAACGTGATAAAGCATTTCTAAAGTATTCTTGGCATATGTAAAAGTAAAATGCTGCAATGGGCTGTGGGAAGTGCTGGTGAGAGAGAGACTCTCGACCACTGTGTCGGAGGGAACAGCCTGTGCTCTGGCTCCAGCAGGCTGCTCTTCCCAACACACCCACCAACCTGGGGCTCGAGTGACTTTTCAGGGAAAGGGCAGCCTGCCTTGAGGCAGCTGCTCTCCCTCACCTCTTCGTTCAGTCCGGCTCGACCTACCTGGCTGAGGTTAGGGGTTCAGTTATTCCTAAGGGTGGTTTTTTTCTTCCGAGTGAGGCTGGCAAGTCCAAGGGGACTTGAACTCAGGGCATTGGCACCAGCAGCCGGACATGTCTGAAACCCAAAACAACATTAATGATGCCCAAATGGCTAGCTTATAGCTGCCCTGCAGATGGAAGGGACGTCGAAGTGAAGGTCACTTCTTGGGATTTTATTTTCTTCTGGATGGAGATTACTGCTGCAAATCCCCAGTCAGGAGAGGATTGTAAAGGGCTGTGCCCTTCCCAGGTGACAGGTCTGCAGGGGCAGCACAAGATGCCATGATTTACATAAATCTCCCAAGGAGGGCATGAAGCCAGGGGGACAAGCGGAATGCTGGGGAGTGGGAGAGGCCGATGGTAGAACCAGCCTCTGTGAGCAGATGAGAAGGGGCTTTTCATCTTTTCCTCTGTCATTTCCCTTGATTGTCTCCTGCATAGAGTCAGTTCTTGGATAGATGTATTCAAATCTCTCAGTAACTCCAAATCCCCTTTTGTATCAGAGTGAAGGAATTATCTAGGTCACTCCATTCTCAATGGTCAATGGATCCAAAATTTCAGGCAAATATTTAGCTGAATCACAACTCCTTCGATGTCCCATACCAACTTGTTGGTAGGAAATTTTCCTAACTCCACTGACTTGGAAAAATTACTCTATTACATGCACAAAAAATACAGCAGTAATATTAAGAGAAACCAGAATAGGAAAACAAATTCAAGCTAGCTTCTCACCCATAACTTGATTAATGCCTTTAGTTTTTCTACATTTCAGTTTCAGTCTAGTCTTGTTAACATTTACATAGTCATATAGTGTAATGATAGTATAAGGACAATTTAGGGCCAGGTGCGGTAGCTCACGCCTGTAATCCCAGCACTTTGGGAGGCCGAGGCAGGCGGATCACCTGAGGTTGGGAGAGACCAGCCTGACCAACACGGAGAAGCCCCGTCTCTACTAAAAATACAAAATTAGCCGGGCGTGGTGGCGCATGCCTGTAATCCCAGCTACTCAGGAGGCTGAGGCGGGAGAACGCTTGAACCCGGGAGGCAGAGGTTGCAGTGAGCTGAGATCTCGCCATTGCACTCCAGCCTGGGCAACAAGAGCAAAACTCTGTTTCAAAAAAAAAAAAAAAAAAAAAAA
>NW_026652295.1:41018679-41081475 GCF_009828535.3 Hylobates moloch | reverse complement strand
TGAGGTCAGGAGTTTGAGAACAGCCTGACCAACTTGGTGAAACTCTGACTCTACTAAAAATACAAAATTAACCAGGTGTAGTGGCACACGCCTATAATCCCAGCTACTTGGGAGGCTGAGGCAGGAGAATTGCTTCAATCTGGGAGGCGGAGATTGCAGTGAGCTGAGATGGCACCATTCTACTACAGCCTGGGCAACAAGTGAACCCCGTCTTAAAAAAAAAAAAAAAAAATTTTTTTTTAAAAAAAAAAAAAAAAAATAGAGATGGGGTCTTACTCTGTTGCTTAGGCTGGTCTTGAACTCCTGGTTTCAAGCAATCATCACACCTCAGCCTCCAGAGTACCTGGGATTATAGGCACCCACCACCATGCAAGGCAGAATTCTCCTTTTTTTTTGTTTCCCCTCTCCCCATCAAATTTGGATGAGCCAACAAAGAGGTTGGGGTGAGCCTCTTTCTCCTGCTTGACCTGAGAACTGTGGGGAAGCGATCCCAGGAGAATGAGCTAGTCTGAGCATGGGTAGCCTGGAGAAAATCCACAGGGATCCTCCGCTGACACAGACTGGGCATGGGCAGGGTCTGGTGACACTGATTTCCAGGCATTTCTGCAGGCTCTGTCCCTGGAATAACTTTCCATTCTGTGCAGTGGGCACTTCACCGGACTGAGCTAGAGAAAGTTGAGGTCCTCACTTTCTGGCATCTTCAGTCCAGTTCCTGAGAGGAGGAGCTGGGTGCTTGCATTCTGGCCTCCCTAGGACCTCCCCACTTGGGCCCCTCCTTGGGGCCCCCCAGAAACCTGAGGATAGAGTGCATTGCCTCAGTAAGCATGGAGGGGCGGGCAGGTTTTGGAGATTTCTCAGGGGAATCTTTAAGATCCAGGACTGGCTCCTGAGGGTTCCTGATCTAATGAATAAGATCAGGTAGAAACAATTCCATATTTTTATGGGAATTTACAAGAGTTTTTTGTTTTGTTTTGTTTTGTTTTTTTGAAATAGAGTCTCACTCTGTCACCCAGGCTGAAGTGCAGTGGCTCGATCTCAGCTTGCTGCAACCTCCGCCTCCTGGGTTCAAGAGATTCTCCTGCCTCAGCCACCCAAGTAGCTGGGATTACAGGCGTGCACTACCACATCCAGCTAATTTTTGTATTTTTAGTAGAGGGGGGTTTCACCATGTTGGTCAGGCTGGCCTCGAACTCCTGACCTCAAGTGATCTGCCGGCCTCGGCCTCCCAAATTGCTGGGATTACAGGTGTGAGCCACTGCACCTGGCCTTAGAAGAGTTTTGGCTGCTCTGTCTCAGGGGAGTAGCCCAGTGACTGCACCCCATCCCCAACCTGCCTATGACCATGTTGCCAAGTCATTTGGGAGGGGGAAATGGCCCACATTTATCCTGCGCAAAACTCCTCCTGGGAAGTTTTTGTCTTAATCTTTTTTAGTTTTTGTTTGTTTGTTTGTTTGTTTGTTTGTCTGAGACAGAGTCTTGCCCCTTCTCCCAGGCTGGAGTGCAGTGGCATGATCTCGGCTCACTGCAACCTCTGCCTCCTGGGTTCAAGCGATTCTCCTGCCTCAACTTCCTGAGTAGCTGGGATTACAGACATGTGCCAGCACGCCTAGCTAATTTTTGTATTTTTAGTGAAGATGGGGTTTCACCATTTGGTCAGGCTGCTCTTGAACTCCTGACCTCAAGTGATCCACCCGCCTCAGCCTCCCAAAGTGCCGGGATTATAGGTGTGAGCCACTGCGCCCAGCTGGTATTATTATCTCCATTTTATATATGACAAATCTGAGGCCCAAGAGGTTAAGGGACATGCCTAAGATCACACAATAGGAAGTAGGGGAGACAAACAAAGAAAATCAGCTTCGGCCACCTGTGGTGGCTCACACCTGTAATCCCGGCACTTTGGGAGGCTGAAGTGGATGGATCACTTGAGCCCAGGGGTTTGAGACCAGCATGGGCAACATGGTGAAACCCCATCTCTACAAAAAATACAAAAATTAGCTAGGTGTGGTGGTGTGTGCCTATAGTCTCAGCTACTTGGGAGGCTGAGGTGGGAGGATCACCTGAGCCCAAGAAATTGAGGCTGCAGTGAGCTGAGATTGCACCACTGCACTCCAGCCTGGGCAGCAGAGTGAGACCCTGTCTCAAACAAAAAGAAAAAACAGCTTTATTGAGATATAATTCACTTACTATACAATGTACCCACTAAAAGTATGCAATTCAATGTTTTTTAGTATATTCACAGAGTTGGACAACCAGCATTACAAACAATTTTAGAACATTTTCATCACTTCTAAGGGAAACCTTATACCATTTAGCTTTTACTCCCTAGCCTTCCCTCCCCCTAGCCCTAAGTAACCACTAGTTTACTTTCTGTATCTATAGATTTCCCTGTTCTGGACATTTCATATGAATGAGTCATATAACATTTGTTCTTTTGTGTCTGCCTTCTTTCACTTAGCATAGTGTTTTCAAAATTAATCCATGTCGTAGCATATATCAGAACTTCATTCCTTTATATGGCGAAATAATATTCCATTATACGGCATGCCAGATTTTAATTCTGCTCTTTTCACCCTACTCTGCTGTTTCCCAGTGATGTTAAAGTACCTCTTGTATACATTCGGCATTAAATGAATGTTTGCTCACTGAGTGACAGAAACCTCAAATTATCCAGGCTGCTTGGGGTATGGGAAGTCTTGCTTTTCTCCCTCTTCTCCCTGTCTTTCCCTGTCTTTTTTTTTTTTTTTTTGAGATGGAGTCTTGCTCAGTCACCCAGGCTGGAATGCGGTGGTGTGACCTCGGCTCACTGCAACCTTCGCCTCCTGGGTTCAAGCGATTCTCCCACCTCAGCCTCCTGAGTAGCTGAGATTACAGACACCCACCGTCATGCCCAGCTAATTTTTGTAATTTTGTAGAGATGGGGTTTCTCCATGTTGGCCAGGCTGGTCTCAAACTCCTGACCTCAAGTGATCTGCCTGCCTCGGCCTCCCAGAGTGCTGAGATTACAGGTGTGAGCCACCACTCCCGGCCTTTCCCTGTCTTCTCGTTCTCCATTTCCTCTCTGAGAAGGACAGGGAAAGGGGTGGGCAGAGATGATGCAGGGTTGGAAAACATGGATGGATTAGGTTCGGATTCCAGTGCTTCTGTGCCAGCATCTCAGATAATCACGAGGTGGCCCCACAGAAACTAGAAACACCATCCCGGGCTCTGCAGCGCCTGTGGTAAATGGGGCTGTCATTGGGCTTCAACCTCCCACATCTCCCTCCCCTGGCCTGGTGGTCCTGGGTGGGCCAGGAAGAGGGAGACACACTTTCTGCTACACTTGGAGGAGGCTCTCAGAGGGAGGAGCCAAGTCCAGGAATGCTGTCTCCCTCACTGACTCTGTCTTTTCAGAGCAAGGTATCAGTGAAAGAGATTTGTAGTTCTCTCTCTCTCTCTCTCTCTTTTTTTTTTTTTTTGAGATGGAGTTTCACTCTGTCGTCCAGGCTAGAGTGCAGTGGCACCAGGTCAGCTCACTGCAACCTCTGTCTCCAGGGTTCAAGCAATTCTCCTGCCTCAGCCTCCCAAGTAGCTGGGATTACAGGTGCCCACCACCATACCTGGCTAATTTTTATATTTTTAGTAGAGACAGGGTTTCACCATGTTGGCCAGGCTGGTCTCGAACTCCTGACCTCAGGTGATCCACCCACCTTGGCCTCCCAAAGTGCTGGGATTACAGATGTGAGCCACTGTGCCAGGCTTGTAGTTCTCAACTGATGCTCTTTTATTTTATTGCATTTCCAACTTCTATGATAGAAAAAAGCTTTCACAAAATTAGAGAGTTCATTATAATTAATTCTCATGTAGCCATCACCTAGCCAGGTGTGGTGGCAACACACCTGTAACTCCAGCTACTTGGAGGCTGAGGTGGGAGGATCACTTGAGCCCAAGGTCTCCAAAAAAAAAGGAAAAAACAGGCTGGGCACAGTGGCTCACGCCTGTAATCCCAGCACTTTGGGAAGCTGAGGCGGGTGGATCACCTGAGGTCAGGAGTTCAAGACCAGCCTGGCCAACATGGTGAAACCCCGTCTCTACTAAAAAACCAAACAAACAAAAAAATTAGCTGGGCGTGGTGGTGGGCACCTGTAATCCCAGCTACTTTGGAGGCTGAGGCAGAACAATCACTTGAACCTGGGAGGCAGAGGTTGCAGTGAGCCGAGATTGCACCACTGCACTCCAGCCTGGGCCACAACAGAGAGACTCTGTCTCAAAACAAAAACAAAAAACCCAAAGACAAGAAGCCATCACCTAGGAACAAATATCAACATTTTGCCTGTTTCATCTATACTACCCTCCCCCAAACACATTTTCCCATTCTGAATATCCTAAAGCAAATCCTGGACATACTTTCCTTTTACCTGTAAATACTTCAATAGGCATCTCCAACAGACAAAGAGGCTTTATTTGTTTTTTTGCCCTTTTGTTTCTGCTGAACATAAGCACAAGACCAGTCACAGTCAACAGATTTAATGGCAATATCAATCAATACCCAGTCTATGCTCAGTTTTCCCTGATAGTCTCAAAATGCTTTTTACAGTTGGTCAATTTAGGATCCAAACCAAGCCCATGCTTTGCATTTGGTTGTTTGGTTTCCTGTCTGTTTTACTAGAAAACTGTCCCCTTTTTCATACCGTAAGTGTGAGAGAAACTGGGCCACATGTCCTGCAGAATCCCCCATAGTTTGGAGCTGGGCAATTGCAGCCAAGTGGTGTTGTCTAACTTGTTCTTCTGTCCCCTGTATTTCCTCATAAACCAGTAGTATGGGTCAAGATGTGGTTGGATCAGGCTCAGTTGTGGCCAGAACATTTCCTACAGTGCCGCTCTGTGCATCTTACCGTGAGGTCTTCAGTCAGTTTACAACACTTCTTTTAAAGGTTGCAGGATGAGCAGAGCTGCAGTGTCTTGGGGTGAGAGGTAGAGCATGAGGGAGCTCAGACATTTTGGAACCAGGAACTACCAGCTAGGAAGGCCCAGCCAGGGGTCCCCAGTCTGAGGGAGAAGCTGGCACCAAGCTCTTGCTCTTCACCATTCTTCCCAGGGAACCCACAGACTACAGGCACCTGCTTGCTCTTCTTAAACAATTCGTAGACATCTCAAGAAGAAGATTAGAACTTGGCTAGATGGGGTTTCTCCCCTCTCAGACGGGAACTCTTTGAAGACACAGCTGTGTCTCTCCTTCAAATTGGGGCTTCCTGAGGGCTGGGCTGTGTCTCCCTCAGACTGGGGCTCCCTGAGGACAGGGCTGTGTCTCCTCCTTATGTCACCCATCACTGTCTACAGTACCTCATACCCAGTGACTTATTGTCTTAGTTCACTATGAGCTGCTATAACAGAATACCTGAGTCTGAATAATTGATAAAGAGCAGAGATTTATTTCTTACTGTTCTGGAGACTGGGAAGTCCAAGGTGGAGGGGCCCGCATGTGCTGAGGGGCCCAAATTCTTCCTTTTCCTCAGGAACCCACTCCCATGATAATGGCATTAATCTACTCATGAGGGCAGAGCACTCGTAACCCAGTCACCTCTGAAAGGTCCCATCTCTCACCACTGTCATGCTGGGCCTCACGTTTCCAACACAGGAACTTTGGGGAACACATTCAAACCACAGCACTACCCAAAAAAGCAATCTTCAAAGCATAGTAAGCACATAGTGTGTACCAAATTCTCCATGTGTATGATCCCATTTAATTTCCACCATCCCCTGTCGAGTGTTTAAAATGTCATTTCTTAGATGAGAAAACTCAGGCTCAGAGAGGTTAGGCCAGTTCTCAAGGTCTCACAGGTGTCCCTCAGCCAGCGTTCTGCTTGGCGTGACCCACTGTCAGGTACACCCCTGCTCATTGCCCTATGGCTGGCCTCACTGATGTGATTCACTTACTAAATTATGTTGGTTTTTCCAGAAAAACTCAGACGTGATCATTTTCCCAGGCTCTATGTGCCTTGCTTATGGGAGAGTGGCCTAGAACATAGGTCTTATCTTAATCAAGACCCTTTCAAACCCTAGTGACTCCTCCTCCACCGCCCCTGGCCCCTTCCGCACAGAGTGAAATTCGTAGCCTGGGAAACACGCTGTGATATAAATAGCCAGCTCACCACTAAGGCGCTCTCCTCTGCCTGGCTTTGTCTTAAGAGGGTGAGAGGAGCCTTAATCTGTGGTTGGAATGAGGGCAAGCACTGAGTAAACAAGATGATGTTTGGAGTGGGGGAGGGATAGTTCCAGAAGTGAGAGACCCCAAGAGTTCCCAGGCTGGTGACCCAGGCAGGTCCCAACGTTCACCAAGCTTGGCCTTTTCCCCCAGGCTGACCTGGATGTTGCCCCTGGGAACACAATGGGAAGTTCCTAGTGTGAGGGAGATGCAGCCCTGTCTTTAGGAAGCCCCAGTCTGAGGGGACACGCAGCCCCATCTTCAGGGGGTTCCAGTCTGAGGGGAGACACAGCCCCGTCCTCAGGGAACCCCAGTCTGGTGGGGAGACACAGCCCTGACTCAGGGAGCTCCAGTGTGAGGGGAGACAGCCTGGTGGAGACCAGTAGGGTGACTTGTCTGGGGGCTCAGGGAGGCGAGGTGGGGAGATGGGGACTGTCCGCGAGCCCAGCCTGCAGACTGAGGGCAGCTCAGAGCCTCTGCTGGCCTCAGCCCACACAGCTTTAGGCCTGACCCTCACATCACAGACACCTTAGTGTGCATGAGGCAGGTGTGCAGGGTTTGCTCCACCTTAGGACCACCTGGTAGGTACGTGAGGGTAGGTGGTGGTGGCTAGGAAAGGACTCCTGGGGCAGGGAAGAGGGGAGAAAACTCACAGTTTTCCAGGAAATTTAACTTCCGGGCCTTCTGGAAACACCTGGCTGGAAAGGGCCTTGGCCACCAGTGACCTGTAAGGGGGAGATGAGGTTGGTGAGGGAGCTGGGGTGTCACCAATGGCAGCCCGATGCTCGTCCATCAACACCTCCTGTCCTGCTGCTCCTCCTACCCTCCAGGCATGGCCCCAAGGAAGGGCCTGGCTCCACAGAGTGGTTGGGTGAATTTCTATATTCCCTATTGACTTGGGTCTTGGATTACCATCTGCCTCAACCCTCTAGGCCATAAGGTCGAGGAAGGCAGGGGCATTTATTCACTGCTCTGTCTTCAGCGCCTAGAATAGCAGCTGGCAGGTAGCAGGCGCACAGCAAATATTTATCGAGTGAGTGAATGAATGAAAGGTCAAGTCAGGAGGGACAAGGGAGGTGGGGAACTCCAATGGGACCAGTGGGCAACTGCGGTGGGCTGGACCTGAGTTGTTTTTTTTTTTTTTTGAGACAGAGTCTCACTCTGTTGCCCAGAATGGAGTGCAATGGCACGATCTCAGCTCACTGCAATCTCCACCTCCCGGGTTCAAGCGATTCTTCTGCCTCAGCCTCCCCAGTAGCTGGGATTACAGGCGCCCGCCACCACGCCCGGCTAATTTTTTGTATTTTAGTAGAGATGGGGTTTCACCACGTTGGCCAGGATGGTCTCGAACTCCTGACCTCATGATCTGCCCACCTCAGCCTCCCAAAGTGCTGGGATTACAGGTGTGAGCCACCATGCCCAGCTGGACCCAACTTCTTGTGTGGCTTTGGGCAAGGCCTTGCCCTCCTCTGGGCCCCACTTGCTCCTCTGTAGGACAATCCGATGGTTTTCAAGGTCTTATCCAATGGCTCTAAGCGGAAGAAGGGGCAACATTTTCTGAGGCCTCCAGCACGTCCAGCCTGTGTCAAATGCGTGACTTGAATTGTCTCATTTATGTCCCCCATAACCCCTGAGAGGCAGCTGCTATCACTCCCAGCTCACGCAGGTCCACAGAGTTTAAGCTCCAGGGCTCCCAAATACATATTTAGGACTCAGTGGTGTGCTCTCAACCACCCCCACCCTGTCCACAGGACACTGGCAATGGCTCAGCTGGGACACTGTACTGAGGGGAAGGCTCCAGGGACAGCCTGTAGGTCAGGAGGTGGGACAGACAGCATTTGGGTTGGGAGACCCCTAGCCTTGAGGAGGGCACTTTGGGGAAGGAGGGAGGGAGCACTGCAGAGATGCCATCTGCTCAGTGTGTCCGGGGCTACTGGCCCCTCCAGAGGGACAGCAGACGGGAGTGGGAGGCCCAAGCTGAAGGCTGCTCTCACACTGCTCCAGCTTGTCTTCCCACCTCTGCCCTCCTCCGTCACCCACAGCCCGGTGCCCAGCGAGGGGCTGCAGAGGGACAGCTGAGCAAGACACAGTTTCTGCCTTCCCCACGCACATGGCTGGAGTGGGGCTTTGAGTGGTGGGCAGGCAGTGCCAGCTGGCAGGTGCTCTGTGTCGGGCCCACCATGGAGCGTGCCCTCAAAGAGCTGACAGCTGCTTTGCCACAGCTGGTAGAACCTGCACGGCCGGCTCCCCAGTGAGGGCTTTCCCGTGATATGCTATCGCGTGGTGGGCGCTGTTCTTACAACCTGATGTCAGCTCCCAGGTGCTCAGAGTACCGCCCCGACGGCTCTTGCTGGGCCACCTGCCCAGTGAGGTGGCTTTTGCTCACAGCACATGGCTCCTATGTATTAATACCAGCACTCTTCAAGCACTCTTACATGTATCACTTCATGCAATCCTTTGTTTCAAATATAAGAAAGCAGAGGCAGGGAGAGGTTAAGGAACTTGTCCAGAGGGATGGAGCTGGCATGTGGGCGAGCCAGGAGTAAACCCAGGCTGTCCGGCTCTTATCACCGACCTGTGCTGCCCATGCCACCCAGGGCCATGTGGTCTCTGGGCAGTGTGTTCTGCCCACGAAGTAGAGGGCAGGGATTACAGGGCGTGTGGAAACACGGTTGCCATGACCCAGGCCACCTCATGCAGCCCTCCTAGAAAGTCTTAATCATAATAGACGGAAGTCAACAAGGTTCATGGAAATGGAACCACCAACGGCCCTTGAGCAAAAGATGCTCAGCTTCACTCATAATGAGAAAAATGGAAATGAAAACAACCCTGAGATACTGTTTTTCAAAGATCAGGTTGGCAAAGATCAAAAGTCTGACCTGTGTGGATGTGGCTGTGGAGGACAGGTTCTCCTGAGCATGGCTGGTTGGGGTTTGTGAACCGCCCCCCACCCTCAGCCCCTGGCAGGAGAGGCCAGAGGAGAAATATGGCAGGTATCTGGCAAGATCACCCTTTGATGCAAGGATCCATCTTCAAGGAATTTACCTGTTCCATATAGTCACAATATGCAAAATGACTGATGTCCATGTTTGTATTAACGAGACTGGGAAAAACCCAAACTTCCATCAGTCTGGAACTGGCTAGGACCCATGTGCCATCCACACAATGGGAATACCATGCAGCTCATTAAAAAAAAAAAAAAAAAAAAAATCCAGGACGCTGCACAGACAGATACGAAAATATCTCAGCCGGGCGTGGTGGCTCATACCTGTAATCCCAGCACTTTGGGAGGCTGAGGCAGGCGGATCACTTGAGGTCAGGATTTCCAGAGCAGCCTGGCCAATATGACAAAACTCCGTCTCTACTGAAAATACAAAAGTTAGCTGGGCATGGTGGCACACCACTGCACTCCAGCCTGGGTGACAGAGCAAGAGTCCATCCTGCACCCCTGCCAAAAAAAAAAGATCTCCAAGATCTTGCTAAGGGAAAAAAGAAAGGTTCAAGACAGTATGTATATAATGTTCTCATTTGCAGTAATAAAAAAAGAACAGGAAAAATGAAAACATGTTTGCTTGTCCATGCATGAAGCCTCTCTCTGGTGGAACTGGCCATAGCGGTCAGGACCTGGAGGCTGAGAGATGAGGAGTGAGAGGCATTTTGTATTAAAGAGATTTTATTTAGAAGTGAAACATGGATATCTTTTAAGAGATTTGTGACCATTTCAATGAACATTGTTTAAAATAATCTGTATTGGAAACAATTATGCTTTCTATTATGTTCTAAAAGTCTATTATGTAATGCATTGTTTGTGTGCAACGTTTTTTTTCCTTCCTTCCTTTTTTTTTTTTGACAGAGTGTCACTCTATCGCCCAGGCTGGAGTGCAGTGACGTGATCTTGGTTCACTGCAACCTCTGCGTCTCGGGCTCAAGTGATTCTCGTGCCTCAGCCTCCTGAGTAGCTGGGACTATAGGCATGCACCACAATGCCTGGCTAATTTTTTTGTATTTTTATTAATTGTAGATATGAGGTTTCACCATGTTGCCCAGGCTGGTCTTGAACTCCTGACCTCAGGTCGTCTGCCCCCTTGGACCTCCCAAAGTGCTGAGATTACAGGTGTACGCCACTGCACCTGGACTACATGCAACTTTTTCTTTTTCTTTTTTTTTTTTTTTTTTGAGATGGGGTCTCACTGTGTCATCCGGGCTGGAGTGGAGCAATCTTGGCTCACTGCAACCCCTTCCTCCCGGGTTCAAATGATTCTCGTGCCTCAGCCTCCCGAGTAGCTGGGACTACAGGCGCGTGCCACCACGCCCAGCTAATTTTTGTATTTTTAGTAGAGACGGGGTTTCACCATATCGGCCAGGATGGTCTTGATCTCTTGACCTTGACGAAGATCGCCCATCTTCGTCTCCCAAAGTCCTGGGATTACAGACGTGAGCCACCGCGCCTGGCTGCAGCTTTTTATTTAGATGACAAGCACCCAGTCAAGTGCACAAATATATATATATATATATATTTTAGAGACAGTCTTGTTCTGTTGCCCAGGCTGAGAGCAGTGGTGTGATCATAGCTCACTGCTGCCTTGAACTCCTGGGCTCAAGGGATGCTCCTGCCTCGGCCTCACAAAGTGCTGGGATTACAGACATGAGCCACCACGCCCAGCCAAATGCACAAATCTTAAGTGTGCGGCTCAGTGAGTTTTGACACATAAAACACCTGGGTAATCACCCCCAGGCCAGGCAGAACATACCCAGCCTGCCTGAGGGGAAGGGGAGACTTTTCACTGTAAAGATCCCTTTTGAATTCTGAACCTGTGTGAATGTATGGTAAGCTCTAAGCAAATATACACAAAAATATAGAAGTGCAGAAGATATGCTGGGAGCCCCGCCCATCAGCCTGGAGAACCTGCTTGCAGCTGTGTCCCTTAGGTGAGTCAGGAGCTCCCACCTGGCTGGGAGTGGAGTCCTCCGAGGGCAAGGACTGTGCCTGCCTCGGGTCTCCATCCTCTGCCTCTGCACAGGCCCTGGGCCTGAGCAGGCCTTCTGGAAACACCTGGCTGGAAAGGGCCTTGGCCATCAGTGACCCGTAAGGGGGAGATGAGGTTGGTGAGGGAGCTGGGGGCATCACCAGTGGCAGCCCGATGCTTGTCCATCAACATCTCCCGTCCTGCTGCTCCTCCTACCCACCAAGCACGGCCCCAAGAAAGGGCCTGGCAGCACAGAGTGGTTGGGTGAATTTCTATATTCCCTATTGACTTGCGTCTTGGATTACCACCTGCCTCAACCCTCTAGACCATAAGGTCGACGAAGGCAGGGGCATTTATTCATTGCTTTGTCTTCAGCGCCTAGAACAGTGGCTGGCACGTAGCAGGTGCACAGCAAATATATACCAAGTGTGCGAGTGAATGACTATTCTAGGTTTCCAGAGGCAGGGGATGGGAGGAAGTGGCCCCTGGTGAGAAGCCCGGGAAGCCCATCTCCAGCTGTCTGTTTCCCTTCCAGTCGAATCAAGAGCAACGTGGATGGGCGGTACCTGGTGGACGGCGTTCCCTTCAGCTGCTGCAATCCTAGCTCGCCACGGCCCTGCATCCAGTATCAGATCACCAACAACTCAGCACACTACAGTTACGACCACCAGACAGAGGAGCTCAACCTGTGGGTGCGTGGCTGCAGGGCTGCCCTGCTGAGCTACTACAGCAGCCTCATGAACTCCATGGGTGTCGTCACACTCCTAATTTGGCTCTTCGAGGTAGGCCCTGGGCCAGCTGGGGGTTGGGGGTCCCATTTGGGTCTAATGGGGGCGGAGCCAGGCCTGGAGAGCATGCCTCCCTCCTTGGAAACAGCCTTCAGTGGAGCTGTGGGTCAGATCAGCCTGGGCTTGAACCCCACCCAGCGCCTCCACCTTTTGTATTTATTTATTTATTCATTTATTTATTTTTTGGTTTCTTTCCCACCACTTAAATTTTTTTTTTTTTTTTGAGACTGAGTCTCTCTCTGTTGCCCAGGCTGGAGGGCAGTGGCATGATCTCAGCTCACTGCAACCTCCCCCCTCCCGGGTTCAAGGGATCCTCCTGCCTCAGCCTCCCGATAGCTGGGACTACAGGCATGTGCCACCGTGCCTGGCTAATTTTTTGTATTTGTAGTAGAGACAGGTTTTCACCGTGTTAGCCAGGGTGGTCTCGATCTCCTGACCTCGTGATCCGCCTGCCTCGGCCTCCCAAAGTGCTGGGTTTACAGGTGTTAGCACCGCACCCGACTGACAATTTTTTTTTTAATTGAGGTGAGATTTATAAAAGGTAAACAATTTGGTGTCATCTAGTTGATTTACAGTGTTGTGCAAGCACCTCTACCTAGTTCCAAAAGATTTCCACCAGCTCAAGAAAATCTCACACCCATGAAGCAGTCACCACCTCCCAACCTGCCCCCCAGCCGCTGGCAACTCTTCTCTGGATTTATGTATTTTGGACATTATGTATGGGTCCAATAAATGGACCCATATTGCGTTTGGCTTCTTTTAGTTAGCATGTTTTGGAGGTTCATCCTGTGTCCCCACTTTTTGGTACTGAGGTCTTAGTCATTTAACCTCTCTGTTATATGGGGTGACAGCACTTAGCTTTGGGGACTATTGGGAGGCAACATGAACAGCATGTGCAGGTGTTCAGGAAATGGGTACTGTTTGGATTTGTGCTTCTTGAGATGCTGGTCCTCATTTACCTGTTAGTCTAATTATGTGTGGGTTCATCTTATCTGCAACACTCAGTTTCTCTGTAGCTATAGGGCTTGCAATGTAAGCAAATCCTCAGTGAGTGTGCTGAATTCGCTCCTTGGTTAAAGAGATATTCATCTTTTATTTTTATTATTTTAAATCGTTTATTATTATTATTTTTTTTAGAGACAAGAAGAAAAATTCACTCTGTCGCCCAGGCTGGAGTGCAGGAGCATGATCAGAGCTCACTGCAGCCTCAAACTCCTGGGCTCAGGGCTCTTCCCACCTCAGCCTTCTGAGTAGCTAGGACTATAGGCACATGCAGAGTAGCTGAAAACAGGTGCCCTGAGTCATACTCCATAGAGCCTTTTGTAGAAATGGGGTCTTGCTATGTTGCCCAGGCTGCTCTCCAACTCCTGGCTTCAAGCAATCCTCCTACCTTGGTCCCCCAAAGTGCTGGGATTACAGGTGTGTGCCACTGCCTCTGGCCAAGAGATATTTTTTTCTTTTTTTTTGAGACGAAGTCTTGCTCTGTCACCCAGGCTGGAGTGCAATGGCACGATCTCAGCTCACTGCAAGCTCCGCCTCCCAGGTTCAAGCAATTCTCCTGTCTCAGCCTCCCAAGTAGCTGTGATTACAGGTGTGCACCACCACACCCAGCCAGTTTTTGTATTTTTAGTAGAGATGGGGTTTTACCATGTTGGCCAAGCTGGTCTTGAACTCCTGTCCTCAAATAATCCACCAGCCTCGACCTCGGCCTCCCAAAGTGCTGGGATTACAGGCGTGAGCCACCACGCATGATCAGAGATATTTCTTAAACATGTACCCATATGCCAGGCACAGCTCTAGGTGTTGCATGAGAACCTGTTTGTTAGTAAATGAGGTGGCACGGTGACTCAGGGTACCTGCTTTGAGCTACCTTGAGAGCAGAAAATCCAAACTTCAAAATCCCAGCGTACAAAGCCAGGAAGATTTGGTGAGGAAGTTTTTTCCATTGAGAAGATTCCCAAAGATTCCTTTAAATGAGTCACTGTCCTAATGCTATCAGCCAGTGCATCCTGCCTGTGGCTGATAAACACCTCCTTTAACTCACCACATGAAACTAAAGGGTGACTGTATGTCCAGGAAGCCGACTTTTTTTTTTTTTTTGAGACGGAGTTTCGCTCTTGTTGCCCAGGCTGGAGTGCAGTGGCGCGGCGCAATCTCGGCTCACTGCAACCTCAGCCTCCTGGGTTCAAGTGATTCTTCTGCCTCAGCCCCTCTCGAATAGCTGGGATTACAGGCGCCCACCACCACGCCTGGCTAATTTTGTATTTTTAGTAGAGGCGAGGTTTGACCATGTTGGCTGGGCTGGTCTTGAATTCCTGACCACAGGTGATCCCCCCACCTCAGCCTCCCAAAGTGCTGGGATTACAGGTGTGAGCCATTGTGCCCAGCCAAAGCCTTCTTTTAATGTTGAGGCAAACACAGCATATTCATGACTATTTATTGGTCGCTGACTCCTTGACACAGAGTTTTGGGTGGGTAGAATGAGGAGAGGAACATGCTGCTGGAAATTTAGATGGCCACATTCCCTGAAAACACACAAAAAGAAGACTGAATATAAAAGAAGTCATAAAAGTTCACTAGCATTGAGCTCAGGAGTTTGAGACCAGCCTGGGCAACATAGTGGGACTTCATCTCTACTAAAAAAAAAAAAAAAAAAAAAAAATTGCTGGACGTGGTGGCGCATACCTATAGTCCCAGCTACTCAGGTACTTGGATGGCCAAGATGGGAGGATCTCATGAGCCCCAGAGATGGAGGCATAAAAGAAGTCAGCGGAGCCAGGAGCGGTGGCTCACGCCTGTAATCCTAGCAGGCATTAGCTAGGATTTGGGAGGCTAAGGCAGGAGGATCAATTGAGCCCAAGAGTTTAGACCAGCCTGGGCAACATAGCAAGATCTCGTCTCTACAAAAAACACAAAAATCACGGCCAGGCGCGGTGGCTTATGTCTGTAATCTCAGCACTTTGGGAGGCTGAGGCGGGCGGATCACCTGAGGTTGGGAGTTTGCAATCAGCCTGACCAACATGGAGAAACCTCGTCTCTACCTAAAAATACAAAATTAGCTGGGCCTAATGGTGCATGCCTGTAATCCCAGCTACTTGGGGGCTGAGGCAGGAGAATTGCTTGAACCCGGGAGGTGGAGGTTGTGGTGAGCCGAGATCACGCCATTGCACTCCAGCTTGAGCAACAGGAGCAAAACTCCGTCTCAGAAAACAAAACAAAAACAAAAACATAAAAATTAGCTGTGTGTGGTGGTGCACACGTGTAGTCCTGGATACTCAGGAGGCTGAGGCAGGAGGATCACCTGAGCCCTGGAGGTCAAGGCTGTCATAAGCCATGATCGCAACACTGCACTCTTAACAGAGCCAGACCCTATCTCAAAAAAAAAGAGTCAGTGGGAAAATGGGGTTCCACTGGCTGCCTCTTAGTGGCCCACCTTTATAGAAATCTAGTGGACTGCATTAGACAAGGATGAGCTTATTGGGAAGAGGGCATTCAAATGCCCCTTTTACTTGGGGCCTTTAATGGACAGAGGTCTGATGGGCCAAGGGTGGCTGAGCATAATATTAGGAGTCTGATCTCGGCTGTGCCTGCCTAGGCTTCACAATCCAGTCAGGACATGATGTCTAATTTATGAGCCAAAGGGAGGATCATTACCAAGTGCAAAACTCACAGTGCAGAGAGCCTCCTTCAGGAAAGCAGGAGGGGATCAGAGAGGACGCGTTCACATCAAGAGGACTTCATGGAGGAGGTGACTTTTCCCGCTGTAAAAATATTTATTCAACTTCCAGTTAATAATAGTAACATAAATCTAAAACTCTATCAGTTATTATTATCTACTACCATAATTATAAAATGTCCCAGAGCATTCATTCAAAAGAGATTTACTGAGGCCCTCCCCCTACCTGGTACTGTTCTAGGTGCTGGGATTCTGAGTGAGCCAGATGCGTAAGGGCCATCCCTGCCCTCAGGGAGCAGCTTCATCCTGTTGTAGAGTTTGCTGTGCCATACAAAGAAGTGGAAGAGAGCACGCCAGGAATTTGTATAGAAACAAGTGGCTAATGGAATGTACGGAATATATTATAGAAAAATGAAAACAGGGTGTGGTGGCTCACGCCTGTAATCCCAGCACTTTGGGAGGCTGAGGCGGGCGGATCACCTGAGGTCAGGAGTTTGAGACCAGCCTGGCCAACATGGCAAAACCCTGTCTCTACTAAAAATATAAAAATTAGCCAGGCGTGGTGCCAAGTTTTTGACACCTGGTAATCCCAGCTACTCGGGAGGCTGAGGTAGAATTGCTTGAACCTGGGTGGCGGAGATTGCAGTGAGCCAAGATCGTGCCATTGCACTCCAGCCTGGGTGACAGAGCAAGACTCCATCTCAAAAGAAAAAAAAGTGAAAACAATAAGCTAATTATCAGCTACAGCTGACTCTTTTGCTCTTCTGTTGATCCTTACTGTGCACCAGGTACTGTGGTGGTGTTTGCTGGAGTGCAGTGGTGGAGTCATGGCTCACTGCAGCCTCCATCTCCGGTGCTCATGAGATCCTCCCATCTTGGCTACCCAAGTACCCTGGTAGCTGGGACTACAGGCACGCGCCACCACACCCAGCAATTATTTTTATTTTTATTTTTAGTAGAGATGAGGTCTCACTATGTTGCCCAGGCTGGTCTAGAACTCCTGAGCTCAAGCAATCCTCCCTCCACCTTTGCCTCCCAAAGTGCCGGGATTACAAGCATGCACCATTGCACTCGGCCTGTGTGTTTTACACATATTAAAGTGTCACAGTATCCACACGAGGCGGGCACCACTTCATCTGAAAATCTGCAAACCAGATGAATAAAGTGAGGTTTCCTGGTCACACAGCTGGCTAAATGCCAGAGCTGGGTTTGAACCCAGGCATTTTGGCACCAAGTCTGCCACACAGTGAATGCTAGTGAACAAATCCAAATTATTTTTTAACAGCATCCATTCATCACTGTGCTCATCAAAATAATGGAAGGGCCGGACACGGTGGCTCGCACCTGTAATCCCAGCACTTTGAGAGGTCGAGGTGGGTGGATCTCTTGAGGCCAGGAGTTTGAGGCCAGCTGGCAACATGGGGAAACCACATATCTACAACAATAACCAAAAAAAAAAAAAACAAAAATTAGTCAGGTATGGTGGCAGGTGCCTGTAACCTCAGCTATTCAAGAGGCTGAGGCATGAGAATTCCTTGAACACAGGAGATAAGAGTTTGTAGTGAGCTGAGACCACGCCACTGCACTCCAGCATGAGTGAGAGCGAGACTTGTCTCAAAAAAAAAAAAAAAAAAGTACCACACATCAGATGCAGAAAAGGAGGTGACCTCTTAATTCCACCCAAAGCAGTTACTGAACTACCCAATATGTGCCAAGCAACGGGGTGTAGAGGGGCACTGAGGTGAAGGCACCCAGGAATAATGCACCTGGGATGGGAGCGACCCGAGGGGATACGGAGGGAGGATGAGCTGCAGGGGAGCTCACCAAGGGCTGAAGGTGACTTAACAGATGAACATGGAGAGGAACAAGGTTCTAGGCAGAGAGCATAGCAGATGATAAAGACCTAGAGGGGAGAAAGTATGGGGCATGGGTGAATCCGAAGCAGCCCAGGGTGGCTGGAAAGGGAGGAGGAGAGGGGTCTGACATGAGGCTGGAGAAGAGTCAGGTGTGTTGAGCACTGAGGGCAGGGCAGCGTGGGGCAGGCTGTCACCAACCCACATTCCACAGTGCTCAGGTTGAGTCCTCTCTGGGACCCTCAATTTGACGCTCTTGTGGTTTCCTAATGGTCCAGCTCCCAGTGATTCTCCCAGATTGCCTCTAAATCTCCTCTCCCGCCACCAGGTGACCATTACAATTGGGCTGCGCTACCTGCAGACGTCGCTGGATGGTGTGTCCAACCCCGAGGAATCTGAGAGCGAGAGCGAGGGCTGGCTGCTGGAGAAGAGCGTGCCGGAGACCTGGAAGGCCTTTCTGGAGAGTGTGAAGAAGCTGGGCAAGGGCAACCAGGTGGAAGCTGAGGGCGCAGACGCAGGCCAGGCCCCAGAGGCTGGCTGAGGGCCCTGGGGCCCCTCCCCTCCCGAACACTGAGAAATAGTGGACTCCAAGAAACGTGGATCTCCCCCTCGTCCAACTCTGAAAGTCTGAATCTCCCACGGGGGGCACCATCTTACAGAGACTCTCCCTGAGGGTGGAATTTAAGTTTAGGGTCCCTAAAAGCATTTGACACACAGTTGTTGAATGACTGACCCAAAATGTGAACGAATGAGCTCCCTTCAGGCCCGCTGCCCTAGGATATGCCCTCCTGGTGACTCAGGGGCTTTCTCAGAGGACTAGCCCAGGACCCATCTTTCTCACACAGATTTAGTCCCACCCTATGGCCACTGGCCGTATCTGAGGGCTGCTCCCCTTTTAGAATTTACCTCTTATGAGCTCCATGTTGCTTCACTCTATATCCAAAGTGTCACTTGGTGCATAAGCACAGAAATCTGAAAAATGGCCATGTTGTCTTTTTTTTTTTAATGCCAAGATTGACAGGTTGGCTGTTTGCTTAATGCCAGAAGTTGGGGGAAAGTTACACTTTTCTAAGAATAATGGACTCTTAAGGCATTGAGGGCTCTAAACAGGATTCTTTAATCATGCAGCAAGAGAATTTCAAGGCAGGAGATTATTTCCCACCAAAAACACAGTGAAAGGCCTGCTTTTGTGTCCCATTCACATGCCCTCAGTCACTGAGTCTGGAGTGAACCATGGGTTGAGGAAGTCAGGCTATTGGCGTGTCCCAGCACCACACCACCCCTGAAGTGCCAGGTGATCTCCTGTGGCTCATCTGTGGAAACAGTGGGGTAGGCTGCTGCCCTGCTGTGGAAGAGGAGCAACAATCAGACATGAGTCCACCCTTTGGAGACCAGGCCTCAGCTCTAGGTGGGCCCAGGGACACTCACACAGGTGGCCATCACAGCCCCATGGACAACACTAATTGTCCACAGCAAAGGGCAAGGAATCCTCTGGGAGCTTCTTCTGTTTCTTCCCCCGAGATACCCATCTTGAAAAACACCATTTCTGGAATGCTTCTGCATCAAAGGAGATTCTTTGAGATAGCCCATCTTCCTGAGCTAGCAAATACAGGAGTTTTCACTTTCTTTAGGAAAGAGAAGCTTTCAGGGGAAGGAGAGAATGATTTTGCTGACTTCCCAAGCCCTTGTGACCAGACCAAGGCAGGGCCCAGCATAATTCCGCCAGTTGGATGAACATTCAACAGAGCTCATTTCTACCTGGCTGGAGACCGAAGCCAGAAGGCAAAAACCAGAAAGGGAACAGTCCATAATTTACCTCTGCTTCTGATCGATGGTGTTTGGGAAGAGGTTACTTTGGACTGAGTTTGGGTTCTTTGCTGTCCTAAGAACTTCAGTGTAGAGAAAATAAGACTTCTGGTGCTGCCTGGGGTATGTTCTGGGCTTAATTCCCCCAAGCAGAAGACCAGATCCAAGATGTCTGGACACCCTGTCGGACATTGGTCCCAAGTTTAATTAGATTTCTGAATCTCGTTGAGGCCAAGGAATGATCCATACGGAAAAAATGCTGAGCCAGCCATCTTTGGCAAAGGTCCCTGAGCTCTCGCCGTCTCTCAAGAGTGCTGAGAACCACGGTGAAAGTGCTGCTCTAGGCCCACAAGTGTAACTATGCTGTTAACAGCTGCCAATAGATATTAAAATTCATACTGTATGAAAATCACTTTTGTTAAATGACTGTTTAAGCCCATTCAACAACATATTATCGCAGAATCCTCTACTACAGCTAGTATTTGCCAAAAAAAGAAAAGAAACTCACCCTAAAGGGAAGCATTGGTAACGATCATTGTTATAAACATGGCTTGGGTATCACATCTCTCCATCTTGCCATCTCTTACCTGTAAGAACAGTGACTATTACAACAGTGACTATTATTATATCCAAATAATCTCAGCATTTGCTGGAATTTGAACCAGAGCTGAATACATGGAATTTCAATGTAGTAACTTAGGCAAAACTTCAAGCCATTTTTTCTTCTCCTCTGGTCAAAATGTTATTTCCTCAAACAGGGAAATATGAGTCTCTATGGGGCCAGGTTATAGGGGCAAATGTGAACAACCTGAGAATCTGAAGGTTGTTGAGAGGACCGAGTGCATTGACTCTACAATAAATCTCACTCATTGGTTCGGAGCAGGCTTAGGGTTAACTGCATTTTAACAGGTCTTCTCAGGTAGTCGGTAGTTGCGAGAGAAACCTGGACCACTCCTTTTGGTCACCTACCAGTGCCCAGGAAGTCTCTACTATCAGGTTTTTGCTTGTGTGTAACTTCAGTCTTTCCTTGGGCTGGTGTAAATCCTTTTCTCCTGAGGGACCCAGCCAGCATTTTTTTTTTTTTTCCCCCAAATATGGAGTTTTGCTCTTGTTACCCAGGCTGGAGTGCAATGACATGATCTCAGCTCAGTGCAACCTCCGCCTCCTGGGTTCAAGTGATTCTCCTGGCTCAGCCTCCCTACTAGCTGGGATTACAGGCGTTTGCCACCACGCCTGGCTAATTTTTGTATTTTTAGTAGAGATGAGATTTCACCATGTTGGCCAGGCTGGTCTTGAACTCCTGTCCTTAGGTGATCGGCCCGCCTTGGCCTCCCAAAGCACTGGGATTACAGGAGTGAGCCACTGCACCTGGCCCCAGCTAGCTTTTAAAGTTCTGCCAGCATAGCCCTGGGATGGGGTGAGGGGTAGACAGGGCCTTAGGACTTTCATTTTTAAAATGCTCACTCCATAGTGAAGAAACAGGTGATGACTATCCTGAATATTTGGGAAGCCGTGTCCTAGAATTTTTGGCCTCAGTTCCAGAACCCACAGCTTCTTTACAACATGCTTCAAGCCTGGGACTGAGCTGCCAGTAAATAAACCCCTAGTAACCTTAATATGGGTTAATAAGATTAGGTGCCCGCTCTGCACGCTCCCTTGCCCCTCCTCGTCCGGGCACCTATTATGCTAGGCCAGCATGTTTGCAGCTTAGCTAGGGACAATCGTGGACCAAGACAGGGCTTTTCATCCACTACTGGCTAAAAAGATGGCTCTCAATGACAGCGCAGGCAGGCAGCACCACTGTGTTAGGAAGAGAAAAATGTCTGTCGAATACTATGAAAGTCCAGGGAAGAGACAGGTGCCTTCCCAGGTCACAATGGATAGGTTGGCTGGAAGGGGAAAAACATGTCAGTCCTTAACTCCTGACAGCATTTTATCCTGTCCATCACAGAGGAGTGTAAACAGCAAAGTTACAGATTAGAGAATGCTGAGCTCTCAGGATGGCGTCAAATGGAGGATTAAGACGTAAGGGACAACTTCTAGCTATTTACCTGAGGGAAGTGAAAATTCAGGTTTGTACAAAAACCTACCTGTGAATGTTTGTAGCAGTAATCACCAAAACAATCACCCAAACTCACCCAAATGCCCTTCATCTGGCAACTGCCCAGAAGTCTGTACAACGGAATGCTACTCAGCAATCCAAAGGAACAGGGAGGACCCAAATGCATTCTTCTTTAGTGAGAAGCCAGACTCAAAATGCTACATACGATACGATTCCATTTATATAACATTCGGGAAGAGACAAAACAAAGGGAGAGAAAAAACACTGGTAGCTGAAAGCCACGATGAGGCAAGAAGCTGACTACACAGGGGACTTTTGGGGATGACGGAATTGTTCTATTTCTCGACTGTGGTTGTTTAACTGTATGCATTTGTTAAAATGTATAAAACTGTACACTAAAAAGAGCTAATCTGTTTGTAAAATATACCTCAATAAATGTGACTTAAAAAACAAGAGTAGGAACAGGCCAGGCACAGTGGTTCATACCTATAATTCTAGCATTTGGGAGGCTGAGGCGGGAGAATCATTTGAGCCCAAGGGTTCAAGACCAGCCTGGGCAATATAGCGTGTCCATATCTACAAAAAAAAAAAAATACAAAAATTAGCCAGGCGTGGTGGCATGTGCCTATAGTACAAGCTACTGGGGAGGCTGAGGTGGGAGGATTGCTTGAGCCCAGAAGGTTGAGGCTGCAGTGAACCAAGGCTGTGCCACTGCACTCCAGCCTGTGGGACAGAGCAAGACCCTGTCTCTTTAAAAAAACCAAACCAAACCACCACCACGCCAAAACCAAGAGTAGGAAGAGAGGGAGGAGCATGTCAGAAGGGGCTTCATGAGTTCCTGGAACTAAAGACAAGAGTAGTGAAGGCAGTAGGCTGGGAGCAGTGTTACTGACCAGAAGGCAGGGCGAGTGCAATGGAAACCCTGCTGTTTTAGTTTGATGCTCTCAAGAGGATTTCAAAAAAAAAGAATTCTCATGGGCAATGACTCCCCTAGGAAGACAGTGTAGCTGCCTTTCTATGTCTCTCTCTCAAAAGCAGGAAGTGGTCATATAAAAAAAGAAAAAAAGAACCCTCCAACAGCCCTGAAAAACCAGCGAGCACACTAGGGGAGTGTGTAAGGACAAGGATCTTGAGATCACCAGGTAAGGATGAACAAGAGTTTAAACCCAGACACAGGTCTTGGAGTGCCCTGTTTCCCAGTGATTTGAGTTCCAAAATCGCCCAGAAAGGTCACACGCTGTCATGGCTAATGAATATGAAACTTAATCAGCTAAAATGATGATCACACTTTCTCTGGGAAGGTCAAGATAGTTTGGCTAATGGCCATAATAATATAAGCCTCTTAAATTTAAAGCTAGTACAGACATCCCACTGTATTTGTAGCAAGGTGACACGGGGCTCATTGCTGTGGCAGGTGTGTAAAATGACACGGAAAGATATATGCTAACCAAAAGTAATGCCAACACCTAAAGCATTTATTTGGGTATCTTTAAACTTTTTACATATGATACATTCCAAATTTTACAAGTTGTCCACAGATATTAAAGTTATAGCCAATTTATTAAACAGATATGATTTTCCCTGATACGGAAAGCATATGTTATATAAACATTTCTACAATAAACATAAAACATGCGGAACAAATCATAAAACTAACATGATTTGTAAGGTAGGAAAGACAATTAGCTTAACACCAGAAAATAAAAAGGTGTGTATGTTGCAATTTCATGTAAATTCATCTTCTCCCAGGCTCTGTGATATTCTCAGAGAATGGAATCCAGAGACAACCTTTGCTAACTCCAGGCTCCTAGGAAGTTGGGCTGGAAAGCTGGAGTATTGTTATGATTTGGTGAAAATGTTTATAATCCACTTGTAGAGAGAGAAACCTGGTCTTATTGTTTTAAATTTTAGCTTGGTGAACATATGAAAAAAAGCCAAAAGAAGCTTACCTTAAAAAGCTGAAGAAACTGGATGTGACAGAGGCCAAAATAAACATGAATTATGCCAACCACAGCCCAAACAACCAGATCTTATGAATGAAGGCCAGAAAAAGGGGGAGAGAGGTGGATTCAAATGTGAATTTTCTTTCTATTGGTCCTCCTCTCAGTTGGGTGAGTCAGTCCCAAGCAAGAATGGTGACGGTCATCCTCCTCTCAAGAGGGGGCAGTTCTTTCACACACTACCTTGGAGAGGAATGTGGCTTCTACATTCTCACTTCTTTTAGCTTCAGGTCCAGATTTCTGACCTTCTTCCTGCTATACTGTGGAGCATGCCTAGTTGACTGGTAGCTGAGTGGAACAAAACTTGTAGATGTAATTCAAAGAAAACTGACTGAAAGGGTCACTTGCATTGGTTAAAAAAATCCAAGAGCCTCTTATCACTCATTTGTTCCTTAGCCCCACCTTAGACAGGCTCAGAATTTAATTCCTCTACTAAGTCTTCAGTTACTCTCTGCATGTATTCAAGCGCTCAGCAGTCATACATCAAACAATAGTAGTTGTGTGGTACATAATAATTATAAGCTATTTTGTAAGTGGCTCTTGTTCTAGGAAGGCACCTCAGTAAGAACAATCTTCAAAAAGAATAAAAAGCCTGGGTGCCAGACCATCCCAGGAATGCACTAAGTGAGCCAGCAAGGAAGGAGCAGCTTGTCTGTTTCAGGAAATGCTGGCTGGGTGGGAGTGGGTTCTCACCTTCTTTAGTGTTTGGCTTTAGATGATATACTCTGCCAATTTAGCCTTAGAAATAACAAGAGATTACTACTGTCTGAAACATTAGGGTATTCTAAAAGAATACAGATAAGAAAATTAGAATACTCATTTAGAATACCTATTATTTTAAACTTAAGCTTGGTGAACATCTGAAAAAAAGCCAAAAGAAGCTTACCTTAAAAGCTCAAGAAACTGGATGTGACAGAGGCCAAAATAAACATCACTTATGCCAACCACAGCCCAAACGACCAGATGTTATGAATGAAGGCCTCTCATCTAGATATTAGGATATCTAAAAGAATATCCTAAATTTTTAATCCATATTATTTTAGAATATCCTAATTTTTCTTCCTAATTCTAAAAGAATATCCTAATTTTTTAGACCATCCTAAGTTTTGGGAAAGCCCTTTGAGTTTTCTCAAAGCCAAAAGTCTTGCCATAAAAAAAAAAAGAAAAAAAAACCTCCAACAGCCCTGAAAAACCAGCCAGCACACCAGGAAACCACCTTCTCCCCACGGGCTTCTTCTGCACGTGTGTCCCCCAACTCTCTCATAGTCAATGGAGAGAAGGGAACACTCCCTTCAAAATCAACCACTTTTCTCCTAGCAGTAGGGTCCTGTCAGCAGAGGGGACACCAACCCAGCCCCAGTGTTGGGCCACTCAGTGGAACCATGAAGTATGACCCAACAGACCACAGAGACTTTGTTTCCTGCCTCCGTTGAGTCAGCTTCAGACCCACAGTTCACTATCATCAATAACGTGAAATACCACACAATGGCTGGGACTACGCAGTCAGACCCCCACAAAGGGGCTGGATCCAAACTAGGAAGAGAAGCTCCTTGCTCGATCTTAAAACCCAAGACGTTATATCTGAGGGGCACAGCAAACAGTGCAAGAAAATCTGCTGATGGAAGATGATTTTCATCAGTCCTCAGAACCAGAAACTATAAAACTGGGAAGGAAAGTTTAAATAAAGAATTTATTTCCAAATTCAGCAGAACTTCTTTCTTTCTTAAAAAGCCAACTGGGTTAAAAAAATCCAAGTTTGTGTTTTTTGGTGGTGCAATAATTATAAATGTTGCCAGTCAATGCCAACCAGTGTCTGATTGGCTTCCTGTGCATGTCCAATTTCCTCTGTGACACTGTGTTGGTGCCAGAGCTTCTGAATCTTCTTGAATCGCTCTTTGCATAAATGTAAAGGATTTCCCCGTCTAGAAAGAGAAGACACATGTCACTCAGAATGTGTTCTGTTTATTCCTCTATTATAACCGAACCCTTCCTGATTTAGGCAAGGTTACAAGTTATTGGTTTTAGACCTCCTGCAACATTTCTGTCTGGCAGGTGACTGTGGCTATTAACAAAAATATCAGCTCTGACCATTTGCCAAAAGCAGGTAAAAGGGAATAAGTGCTAAAATGAGGAAGGAAAGGTACACAAACCACACTTACCCAGAGTGAGGTGAGGGAATAGAGGTTGCAGGGGATAAGGAGGGTCTGGGTTGAGAGGCTAAAACTACCAATTCATTGCCCATTTTGTTGGTAACATGTAAAAAGGAAAGGGGGCAGAGGAGAAGGCGAAAGAAGAATTACAGGAGTAAAAATGTTCCTCACAGATTTTAACTAAGAGTGCAAAGAAAAAGGAAAAGAAAAGAAAAACGTTCCTCAGATGCAATCTTTCAGCCACAGTCTCAGTGAAGCAATCAAATATGAGTAACTTCCAGGTCCAATTTAAACACAAGTGCAAGCATTGATGGGTTCCTGCCTGGGACCAGTGCCCTGAGCCAGGCACCTCTACTCCTGTTTCTGAGCACAGCCATCCTCTCACTCACTAACCAGACTCTCCTCCTAACAGCCCACGCTGAGAATAGTGGGAAGCACCATCACTGGGTGGCACATGGGCATAGCCTTGCAGTCCAGCGCCTGGGGCAGCTCATCTACTTACCTTGCTTGGGTTTCTAGGCCTTCAACATCTGCTACTTAAGGCTGGATAGGCATATCTATGGAGGTTAAAACTTATACCTCCTTTAGACAAAAGAGATGGTCTAAAAGAAGTTCTTTAGTAGTGCTTGGGGGAATTGTTAGCTTACAATATACTAAAGCTACCAGAGTAGAAGTAACTTAGCCTCAAATATTGTTATATTGTTCTTTATGTTTTAAATCTTTGTCCCCCAGATTTTAATGTAGTAAGCACATTTGTTAGCAATTAAGATTTTCTCAAACACTGGGCTTCCTCTATACAAGGCCATACAAGTCAGAGTGGGCCATCCCTGGAGTGCTCTGAGCTGGGATGCCATATGGCAATTCAAACAGTTCTTTGGAGTGATAAATGGAATAAAGTTGCACTCTGTCCTATTCTCTTCCCTTACCTATCCTGATGCTCCTCATGGCATTCTGAAGGCTGGGAAAAGAACACCAAACCAGGCTGACAGGGCACCCTCCTTGGAAGACTCCACAGATAACACTTCTTCCAGAACCACCTCAGCCCTCCACCCTCAGGACGTCACCACATACTGAAGGGTGCCGCAGGCCCTGAGTTAGCTAACTCAGGATGGGTTCTTACCTGAGTCCCTGGTCGGTCTCCCCATAGTCATCAAGGTAAGGAGGAGAATAAAAACAGCCTTTGGTTTTGCCAGCTAAAAATAGCACCTGACATTCCCGTACTCTGTAGAGAGGCCATTCATACGTTATGCATTTACACATTAGTAACCAACATTTGTATTCAGTTCCAAATAGAATGAAGTCTTATAGTACTGATATTTAAACCACTATTAGGAGGAAGTTATCCATTAAAAAACTGTGCACAAACTAGGAAACAGGTTGATTCGAGTCAAATTTGTGTCCCCTGATCCCTTTGAGAGATTTGCCTTTATCTGGCATTAATAGTTCAGCGCAATTAAACAGACATTTATTGAGAACCTAATATGTATAAGAAATTGTCAAGGTACTAGGGGGATGACTAAGCTATGGATACAACCTATGCTCCAGAGGAGCCCAAACTCATGTTATGCCTCTGCTTCAAACCCTGAAATGGCTTCCACCTTGCCCAGAGATGTCACCAGCACACAGCAGGCCCCTGGATTCTCTCACCTGTGCACAACACTCCAGTGACACGAGCCTCCTTGCCTTGAGGAGGCAGGCACATTTCTACCCCAGGAACTGTGCAGAATGTTCTGAGTAGAATGTTCTCCCACTTCTTTAGGTCTTTACTCAGAAGTCATGTTCTTAGGAAGCCTTCCCTGATCTACTAAAATTAAATCTCAAATTTAGCTCCACAGCTGCCATTTCATATTCCCCTTCCCTGCTTTATTTTTTCTCCTTAGCCTGTATCACTATCTAAATTCTTGTCAGTCTCGCTTGTCCTCTCTCTCATTAGAAAATGAGCTCCATCCATGAGGGCAGAGATCTTTGCACTGTGGACTACCGCATTCTCAATGCCTAGTACATAGTAGTCACTAATCACAAGCTGGCATGTAGAGTTGTGATAATACGTATAAGTGGAGGTAAAATCCAAAAGCCATGAGGACATGAGGACACAACAGAAAGAGTAATTCTCACTGGATTTGGACAGAAAATCAGAGAAGTTTCACATTAGTGGGAGACATGAAGCAAGTAGAACAGAACTGTCACCTATGGTTGGGGGAAGAGGAGTGGGAATGGTGACAATAAAAGAACCAACAGAGTTGGCATGGACCAAATGTGAGACGTGAGGAGACAAGGAGCTCCATGTTTCTGGAATGAGTCACACAGAACAGTAGTCTCAAAATTCCTGGCAATATAGTAGTTTCCTGTGACATCCTAACAGTCAGATACTGAGGCAGATCCAAAGCTAAAAAGCCAGGTCCTTACCTCAGGAAGATGCCCACTCCAGAGCCACAGGAGTAGGTGTGAGCTGTGCAGGCTCCTACATCCTCCCCTTCCAGTTCAGTCTGGCAGCAGTAACTCTGGGAGCACAGCAGAGATCCACACACAAGGCACAGAGTTGGGGCTCTGCTCTTATCACCACCTGATTTCGGGCACCTCCAAGGGATAAAAAACCCACAAGTCATTGATCTAAAGAGTGGCTACAGAGCTAGTGATGAAAAAACCAGCCTAGAAAAGAATTCTGCAATATCAAGTAAAGCCAAAGAAGTGTATATCCCACAGTCTCTGCAAATTTATTCCTAGAATCGGAAATAGGAAACACCTTGCACATATATACAAAGACCATGTAGGAAACACTCAAAAAAATCAGTAACTGGAGAAAAAAAATAAATAAAATCATCAATAGGAGAAAAAGATAAAACGGTGCCACTGCCATATAATAAAATACTATAGAGCAATGAAAAATCAATAAAGTTATAAACATCAATACAGATAAATCTTAGAAACAATGCTGAATGAATGCAAAATCGGCTGGGTGCAGTGGCTCATGCCTGTAATCCCAGCACTTTGGGAGGCAAAGGTGGGTGGATCAACTGAGGTCAGGAGTTTGAGACCAGCCTGACCAATATGGTGAAACCCCGTCTCTACTAAAAATACAAAAATTAGCCAGGCACAGTGGTGTGCACCTGTAGTCCCAACTACTTGGGAGGCTGGAGAATCACTCGAACCTGGGAGGTGGAGGTTGCTGTGAACCAAGATCACACCACTGCACTCCAGCCTGGGCAACAGAGTGAGACCCCGTCTCAAAAATAAAATAAAATAAAATATAAAATAAAATAAAAATAAAATAAAACATGCAAAATAACAATATATGCTGCTCAGGAATAGAAACCTATATAGTTAATGTATAGCAATGGAATGCTTAATGTTCCATTTAGAATAGTAGGTATCTTCAGAGGGAGGAAAAAGAGGCAACAGAGAAGAGACAGCTGGGGAGCTTCAACTGTCTAGGTAATGTTTAAGCTCTTACATTATTATATTCTTCTTCTTTTTTTTTGAGACAAGGTCTCGCTGTCACCCAGACTAGAGTGCAGTGGCATGATCATGACTAACTGCAGCCTCCATCTCCTGGGCTCAAGTGATACTCCCACCTCAGCCTCCCCTATTACATTATTCTTTATGCTGCTTGTATGTTAAATATTTGATACTATATTAAAAATTACTGCCAGGCGTAGTGGCTCACACCTGTAATCCCAGCACTTTGGGAGGCCGAGGTGATACTAAAAATACAAAAAAAAACTAGCTGGGAGTTGTGGTGCATGCCTGTAATCCCAGCTACTCAGGAGGCTGAGGTACAAGAATCACTAGAATCTGGAAGGCGGAGATTGCAGCAAGCCAAGGTTGCACCACTGCACTCCATCCTGGGTGACAGAGCGAGACCTGTCTCAAAAAAAAAAAAACAATTACCAAGGCCTGTTATTACTTTAAGTGCAATTATTAAACATTCATGTATCAAATTTGCTTCTCCTACTCCCATTCCATGTCTTATTCTGAAACATAGTGAAATGATGCTTTTATAAGTTACATAGTATGGAGTACTACAGATGTTATTCTTTTTTTTTGAGACAGAGTTTTGCCTTTGTCACCCAGGCTGGAGTGCAATTGCTCGATCTCAGCTCACTACAACCTCTGCCTCCCGGGTTCAAGTGATTCTCCTGCCTCAGCCTCCCGAGTAGCTGCGATTACAGGTACCTGCCACCACGCCCGGCTAATTCTGTATTTTTAGTAGAGACAGGGTTTCACCAAGTTGGCCAGGCTAGAACTCCTGACCTCAGGAGATGCATCCACCTCGGCCTCCCAAAGTGCTGGGATTACAGGCGTGAGCCACCGCGCCTGGCCAAGTTTCTTCTTTTTTTCCTTTTTTCTCCCTTTTCTCTCATAAAGTACTACAGATACAATTTCTCTACCCAAACAAAACAAAGAACAACAAAATCCTTCAAATTCTTTGTAGAGAGGTGTTTCCAGTGGCAGGGAATGTTCAATGCTAATAGCAAAACTTACGAGAAATTGGATGCTTGATTAATGAGGCTGCTGTAATCCTCTGGAAGGTTTATTAATTTGTTAGATTCTCTTGGATATCTGAAAAAAGGAAAAATTAAAAAACGCTCCATTAATTTAGGTCATATTATACTACGAGGCACTTCTATATGCACATACCTGCCTAGCCTGGGTAACACGGTGTGGTCTTTCACTACTTTACCCATTGCCAAGACAAGAAATGGAGTTAAACTGAAGGGGGGATTATTTTAGACATTTATTTATTTATTTATTTTGAGACAGAGTCTTGCTCTGTCACCCAGGCTGGAGTGCAGTGGCACGATCTCGGCTCACTGCAACCTCCACCTCCTGGGTTCACGCCATTCTCCTGCTTCAGCCTCCCGAGTAGCTGGGACTACAGGCGCCCGCCACCATGCCCAGCTAATTTTTTGTATTTTTTTTTTTTTAGTAGAGACGGGGTTTCACCGTGTTAGCCAGGATGGTTTTGATCTCCTGACCTTGTGATCCACCCTCCTTGGCCTCTCAAAGTGTTGAGATTACAGGTGTGAGCCACTGCGCCCAGCTAGACAGTAGTTCTTAATCGTATCAAAATCACTTGGGGGAATTTTGAGGGGATAGACATGCTAGGGCTTTAACTTTAGAGAAATTAGATTCAGTAGGTAGTGGCCTGAGTATTTTTTTCAAAAGTTCCCAAAGTTATTCTGATGTATACTTCTAGTTGACGATTACTGTTCCATTTATTAAGAGTTTTCTGACGTCAGAATGGAATCACATGAGATTGTGATATTCAACCATTTTTGACTTATAAAAACTGACATTTCATGTGGTCCAACCTAATAAAATTGGGGTGTTATTTCTGGATGTGTAAAAGCAAACAAATAGGACAGATAATCTCTAGTCTTCTGACTTTTATGGACGATGTATTTACCAGAACTAAGAGATATAGGTTGAGTATCCCTTATCTGAGATGCTTGGGACCAGTAGTGCTTTGGGTTTTGAATTTTTTTAGAGTTTCGAATATGTGCATTACTTCTGTTTGGATTCTGTAGTAAAGCATGCTCTACCAGATCATAACAAATGCATCTCAATTGTTAATCCAGGTTGAGTATCTCTAATGTTAAAACCTGAAATCTGAAATGCTCCATAATTTGAAACTTTTTGAGGGCCAACATGATGCTTAAAGGAATGCTCATGGGGACATTCCAAATTTCAGATTTTTGGATTAGAGATGCGCAACTTGTATAGTAACAATTGAGACACATCTTTTTAGGATCTGGTAGAGCACACTTTACAACAGAATCAGAATAGAATGTAAAAAGAAATGAAGAAAAAATAATTATAAGAAATGACTGGCCATGATTTGACTGATAGTTATTGAAGGTGAATGACAAGTATGTGGAGCCTCATTATTTCACTCTTCACACTTCTGGAGTTTTCCCATAATGAAAGAGAGAAAAAAATAGAGCTAAGAAAAACCTAGGAGCCGCGTTATATTTTTTAAAGCAAATATCCTAAAATATAATAACTTTATTTCCTTTCTCTGCCAAGAATGTAGTATATTTATGATCATAATTCTGACTTTGATAGACTCTCATCATTACATTAAGAAGAAAATATGAAGGCAACATATCTTAACCTTTTGGAATCACTGAAGGCTTGAGAAGTCAGTTTCTGAAGGAATACGGCACTTATATCCTGATCCCACCCTTTCTCCCACCTCAATCAAGTTTTTGAGGATCCTTAACTTACCTTATAGCATCTCTTTCACCTTCTAGATATCTTTTAACTTCACTGTTATGGCACCAACTTTAACGTAAACAGAGGGGAAAAAACACAAAACACTTTTACTTTTAAAGGGTTAGAACTAGAATTTTCTCCCCTCCATAGCCAATAAGAGGAAAATAATATTCTTTTCGACAGGCCCCCCACCACCAGCCGGCAATTTTTGTTTTTTGGTAAACGGATTTCACGTGGTCTCGATCCCCTGACCTTGTGACCACCCCGCCTCATACAAGCGTGAGCCACCGCGCCCGGCCCGAGGAAAATAATATTCTTGACCTAACATATTTACTTCATCAAAAGAAACCTGGAGAAATACTATTTTGCCTACAACTTTTAAAATCTGAATATTTTCTAAAAGCAAGAATGATTAAATATATTACAATTTGTGGCTATAAACATCATTATCTTACTAATTTGGATACTCTAGAAAAACTAGTCTATATTAATCTATATTAATGCCAAGCTAACATTATCTGGAGCTAGAACACTCATATTAAAAATAAAACTTTTTTGGCCAGGTGCTCACGCCTGTAATCTCTGCACTTTGGGAGGCTGAGGCGGGAAGATTACTTGATCCCAGGAGTTCGAGACCAGCCTGGGCAATATGGCAAAAGCCCTTCTCTACTAAAAATACAAAAATTAGCTGGGTGTGGTGGCACGTGCCTGTAGTCCCAGCTACTTGGGAAGCTGAGGCAGGAGGATTGCTTGAACCCAGGAGGATGAGCTGTGACTGTGCCAGTGCACTCAAGCCTGGGTGACAGAGTGAGACTTAAAAAAAAAAAAAATTTTTTTTTTAGTGTGGTAAAATATATATAACATAAAAATGACCATGTTAACCACTTCAAAGTCTAATGTTCTGTAGCATTAAGTACATTCACATTGTTGTGCAACCAGCACCACCATCCATCTCCAGAATGTTTTCATCTTTCCCAACTGAAACTCCGTACTCATTAAATGCAAAATTCCTTCTCCCAGCCCCTGGGAACCACCATTCTACTTTCTGTTTCTATGAATTGGACTACTCTAGGTACCTCAGTGAAGTGGAATCATACAGTATTTATCCTTTTGTGACTGGCTTATTTCACTTAGCACACGTCCTCAAGGTGCATCCACGTTGTAGCATGTGTGAGAATTTCCTTTACTTTTCTTTTTGAGACAAGAGTCTTGCTCTGTCACTCAGGCTGGAGCGCAGTGGCATAATCTTGGCTCACTGCAACCTCTGCCTCCCAGGTTCAAGTGATTCTCCTGCCTCAGCCTCCCAAGTAGCTGGGACTACAGTCGTGCACCACCACACCTGGCCTAGTTTTAAGACTGAATAATAGTCCATTGTGTGTCTGTACACACCACATTTTGTGCATCCATTCATCTGTTGGACATCTGAGTTGGTTCCATCTTTTGGCTATCATGAATAATGCTGCTATAAATGTGGGTGTTTATTATTGATCTGAGTTCTTGCTTTCAGTTATTTTGTAACCTGTACCTGGAAGTGGAATTGCTGAATCATAAAGTAACTTTATGTTTATCTTTTTGAGGAACTATCATGCTGTTTTCCATAGCGGCTCTATCATTTTCTATATCCCATGCACAAGGATACCAGTATACCAGTTTTTCCACATCCTTGTAAACATTTGTAATTTTCTTTTTTCAAAAAAGTAATAGCCCACCCAATGGGTGTGAAGTGGTATGTCAGTGTGATTTCCCCAGTGACTAGTGATGTTGAGCATCTTTTTGTATGCTTTTTTGGCTATTTATCTTCTTTGAAGAAATGCCTATTTAAGACCTTTGCCTATTTTTTAATTGGGTTTTATTTTTGTTGTTGTTGGTGTTAAGTTGTAGGAATTCTGGATGTATATAGTCTGGATTTTTTCTTTTGATACAGGGTCTTGATCTGTCATCCAGGCTGGAGTAGAATGGCATGCAGCTCACTATAGCCTCGACCTCCAGGGCTCAAGTGATCCTCCCACTTCAGCCTCCTGACAGGTGCATGTCACCATGCCTAATTTTTAAATTTTTTGTAGAGATGCGGTTTTGCCATGTTACCCAGGCTGGTCTTGAACTTCCGGGCTCAAGTGATCCTCCCACTTCTGCCTCCCAAAGTGCTAGGATTACAGGAGTGAGCCACTGTGCCTGGCCTATTCTGGATGTTAATCCCTTATCAGATACGTAGTTTGCAAATATTTTCCCCCGTTTTGTGGACAGAACAGCCATATATTTAACTCAGTCACTAACTTGACATGGTTGACAGGCCAATTTCTCTAGACTTCAGTTTTCTCAAATATAAAGTTGAAGGTATTGGACTAGATAGCCTTAAGGGTTCTTTCAGCTTTAAAAATCTATGAAAAGCTGAGTGTGATGGCATGTGCCTGTAGTCCCAGCTACTCAGGAGGCTGAGGTGGGAGGAATGTCTCAGCCCAGGAGTTCAAAGGCAGTCTGGAAAAAATGGCAAAACCCCATCTCTCAAAAACAAAAACAAGAAAAAACCTATGGAAGAGAGTCCTTAACAAGTAAGTTCATGTAAGGAAATCAACACTTCTACCACTATTCCCCTTCCATGCAAATTTGTTTATGCTATTCACTAGCTTAGCAAAAAGTTTACTGAAAAGCCAGATCCTTAGCTAAAAAGGCCTGCTCATAGGCCGGTGCGGTGGCTCACACCTGTAATCCCAGCACTTTGGAAGGCCGAGGCAGGTGAATCATTTGAGGTCAGGAGTTCGAGACCAGCCTGACCAACACGGTGGTCAAAAAACTAGCCGGGCATGGCGGTGTATGCCTGTAACCCCAGCTACTTGGGAGGCTGAGGCAGGAGAATTCCCTGAACCCAGGAGGTGGAGGTTGCAGTGAGCCAAGATCACACCACTGCACTCCAGCCTGGGTGACAGAGCAAGACTGTCTCAAAACAAAACAAAAACAAAAGCAAAAACAAAACAAACAAACAACAACAACAAAAGGCCTACTCATTATAGTTTGAATTATTTGTGTTGAATTCTACCAGGGTCATTACTTGAGAATTTTGCTACATATGTGGTAACTAAAGTTTGGTTCCATAGAACTATTTAATACAACGAAGAAAAGTATATAATCATTACCTTTCAATCAGTGAATTCATTATCTCACTATTTTCTTGAAAAAGGCAAATAAGGTTGTTTGGTAGGGAAAGATAGTTACATAAATGTTCAAAATGGCTTGTTCCAGGAACTGCAAATGAAGAACAAGAAAAGAGTACATATAACAACTAAGGGCATATTCTGCATGACAGTTAAGCAATAGCAGAGCTTAAAAAAAAGGATGAAAGAGTTCCAATTTGCCAGGTACGTAACTTGTAGGAAGTTAACAGAATGGCACGTGGAAGGAATCCATGGAAAATAACGCAATGCATCGAGTGCAGTCAGGCGACTCCTACATTAAACTGGTCCCAATGTCCTGGTGTCTCGGCTTTATCATTTGCAAAATGGTGTGCCTGCACAATCTACTGCACAGGGTTATTGTGAACACTAAATCATAAAAATAACATATGGGTGCTCTGGAAAAGGATCAACCAATACAGAAATACAAGATGGTTTTACCACGAGACACGGATTTAAATACCAACTCTAATCATCACTGCAAATAATCTGGAAGACTAAACTCTTTTGTATGGTTCCTAGGCAACTAGCTGAATGGAAATGCCAGTGGACAAACTTTCAGAGAGTAGCACTGCATGCAGGTACTCTATGGCCAGTGCCAGGCACTGTGGGATACAGAGATACAGTCAAGTCCACCTTCATACTACTTTTATGAAATGAATCAAAACAGAACATGAAAAACAACTATGAAAGAGCAAATCAATTCCCAAATTAAAATCAGATTTATGTGCAATTATGGGTATTCTAAATTTTAATGCTATGCATGTTTCAAGTTAAAAATCACTTGAAATTGTCAGTTTTCACCTTTTCAAATCTGAAGAACCTTGTTTATGAATAATACATAACTGAACATTTTAACATCTGAAAGCACAACTACGATCTTTACGGGAGAAGTGCTTTGCAGGTGTAAAAACATTTACATAGAAGTTTAACAGTCATTTACTGAGATCCAAATAAATGGAGACATATGCATAAACATACATTTTATGCTATAAATATGTACATCACCATAGTAAATTAGCTATGCTTTGAACTTTTAGTCAATTTTCATTTTTGCAAGTGATCTTTATATTTGCTGGAGTAAAGGATTACAAACTCTCCCTACGTTTTGAAAGAAAGTATAAATTACCTTGAATGTCAGGTGGGGAAGGAACCCCATTTAAGTAATGAAAAAATAAAGCAGAACACTTCAGGAAAGGCATGATTCCAGCTCTGACACTCCTCCACAGATGCCAGCCGGATGGTATTTCTTTCAAGGCACTAAAAAAGAAAAAAAAGATTACTGGGAAATCTACTAAGAAAAGGTCACTGTACTTATAGCATAGTGTGAAAACAGACTTGACTGTCATTTGGAACTGATGGCATCTATGCTTAAAAGGAGTGAGTTAACAGGCAAGTGGGTGTTTGTTATTATAGGACGCCAGGTGTAAGTGGTGACATAGCCTCCAATGCTGTTATTAAATTTTTTGAGATGGAGTCTTGCTCTGTCGCCCAGGCTGGAGTGCAGTGGCGCGATCTCAGCTCACTGCAAGCTCTGCCTCCCAGGTTCACGCCATTCTCCTGTCTCAGCCTCCTGAGTAGCTGGGACTACAGGCGCCCACCACCACGCTCGGCTAATTTTTTGTATTTTTAGTAGAGACGGGGTTTCACTGTGTTAGCCAGAATGGTCTCGATCTCCTGACCTTGTGATCCGCCCACCTTGGCCTCCCAAAGTGCTGGGATTACAGGCGTGATGTTATTAAAATTTATAAAAGTAACATAGTGACATAAAGAGAAAATGTAGAAAATGAAAAGTTGTCCAGGCTGGACCCAAACTACTGGGCTCCAGCAATCCTTCCACCTCAGCCTCCCGAGCAGCTGGGACTACAGGCACATGTCACTGCACCCAGCTCCTAGGGCCATATTTTAAATAGATTTATACTATTTTGGAACACATTCATCACTATATCAAACTATTCCCCTGCAAACACTTAGATTGCCTTCAGTTATTTGCTAATATAAATAATATCAGCATGTACATCTTTTTCTTTTTGAGACAGGGTCTCACTGTTTTGTCCAGTCTGGAGTGCAGTGGTGTGATGGATAACTGCAGCCTTCACCTCCGTGGGTGATCTGAGAAGATAAGACCACAGGCACATGCTACCATGCCTGGCTAATTTTTGTATTTTTTGGTAGAGACAGGGTTTTACCATGTTGGCCAGGCTGGTCTCAAGTGCCTGGGCTTAAGCAATCTGCCAGCCTCATTCTCCCAAAGTGCTGGGGTTATAGGGGTGAGCCACCGTGCCTGGCTGGAGTGTCCATCTTTATATGCCTGTATGTTTTTTTTTTCTATATGTTGAATTATTTTGTTAATGTAGGTTCTCAGAAATGGGATAGTCAAAAACCATTTTTATAGGTTCCTGACTTTACAGATTCTTGACATATATACTGTTGAAAGCTAAGCAAACTACTGAATTGCTATTTGTAGCAAATCATGACTCTAACCATACATGAAATTCTTATTATTTCATTTTATTCCTGCCACTACTGAATATTACCTTAAAAATAAATTATGCCAATTTAACTTGCAGTTTTAAATTCCCATTCTGAATGAGACAACATAAGTTTTAGAGTATCGCCTTTCCAAAGTACATTTGATCTATCCTCTAGTCTCTGCCAGATCCTCTGAGCAAATGAAGGGTTCCACAGTCAAATAAATGTGGGAAGCTCTGCATAATATTATCACCTTTCTCCCAGATTTCCAATTATGTTAGTATATGAATAGTTCAGAAAAGCCCTGCAGATCACTCCACATCTTATTTTAAAAACATGTCAACGGACAACAATTTCCCCTAATTAACAACGAATTCCTTTCTCACGCTATCATCGTCTAGCAATATTTAGGGAAATGCGTTATCATGTAAAGATGACTAACTCACCTTCCCGTATACTGGTGAAGTGTTTTATACAAAGCAAGAACTGCTGATTCTTCTTCACAAGTGGGATTTTCTTGATCCATGCCATTCTCTTCTGAAAGATAAGGAAATACTAGTACTCTGTATTTTCCAATTAAGTGTTATCAAAAGGACTGAAGACATTAAGCTTGCAAATATATTCATAAACTCACATATAACATGAAATATTCCTAGAAAACATGCAAAATTGTAATCCCTCAAGTGGGAGCACAGTATTGATCTCAATCAAACCAAACAGCCAGCTGGCATGTTTTAAGTAAAATCAAATAAATATAGTCTTAAAGTGTATGAAAAACAAGAATTTTGAATGCAAAACATAATTTAATGATGAATTCATGTGGGCATTAACAAACATGTAAGTTAAAACAAAATTGGCATTCTAAAATGTAAAATTCTAAAAGATTTAATTACTATTCTACACAAATATTACTGAATGTATGAAATTAACACTAGAAACATTCACATTACTAGAAATTTTAAGAGGAGAAAGAAATGTTTCAAAACTTTTTGTATAAGGATACACAGAAAAAAATAGCCTTATTCATGTATTATTCTCATCCAAATACCTTTTCCTCTCATACTTTTTTTTAAACTCAGAAAACTCAAGTATTTCCTTCAAGAAACTGACAAAAAGGCAAGAGTTACCTGTACATGAGGTAAGTAAGATCTGTATGATGTGTGCCATAGTAACCAGATGGAAAACGTGAAGGTCTCCAGTGCCAAGGCTGATCCCTGAAAAATCCTGACACTGCAACGCAGGGAATGCAAGCACCAAGCCCACCTAGGCACCAAACACAGGACATCAGACAGATCACCTTTGCTTTCACAGCTAAGCACATTTCCATCTTCTTACTTTTACTTTTATTTTGATTTTTTTTTTAGACAGTCTTACTCTGTTGCCCAGGCTGGAGTGCAGTGGCGCAACCTCGGTTCACCGCAACCTCCACCTTCTGGGTTCAAGCGATTCTCCTGCCTCAGCCTCCTGAGTAGCTGGGATTACAGGCGTGTAACATCACGCCCGACTTTTTGTATTTTTAGTAGAGACGAGGTTTTGCCATGTTGGCCAGGCTGGTCTCGAACTCCTGACCTCAGGTAATCCGCCCACCCCAACCTCCCGAAGTGCTGGGATTACAGGCGTGAGCCACCGCACCTGGTCACATTTCCATTTTCTTACTGTGATCCCTCCTGAGTTCAGCTCCTCCCTTTAAGAAATCTTTGTTCTTAAAGAAAGGGTATCCATGTTAGAAAATCCAATAGGACTGGCTACATGAAATGACTTAAGAGTTACAGGACTCTTGATGGGTACTATGATTTCATTAATCCAGTGGGTCCCCTATACATAGCTTATTGTTAACAAAAACAATATCTGAACTCTCTCCAGGGAGTAGGCAGTTGAAAAAACATGGGTTTTGGACCTATAAATATCTAGATATGAATCCTACCTCCTCCTCTTATGAGCTTTTTTACACAAATTAACATCTCTGATCAGGCCTCAGTTTCCCTATTGGTAAAGTAGACAATATGTTACATGTAAATTGTAGAGATGTAAGTGTGAATGTATGTAAAAGCTGGCAGGTACACAAATGCTAGCTCTCTTGGCCTCCTGCTGTCTGCATGGCAGTATAGGTGGTGGTGGTTTTAGTTGCAGCAATGAGAACAGTAATAGCCAGCATTTATTAGGAATATATTGCTCTAAGTGCGTTACACGGATTAACTCATTGAGTTCTGACATAGTCATATAAGTAGGTACTAACCAACTTAAAGGGGCAGAATCTGAGGTCCAGAGAATAAGGGCACAGCACTTGGGGCTGCTGGGTGTGGTAGTACACTCTGTATCCTGTGCAAGGGAACCCAGTTGAGGTAGGGCTGAGATTTGGCTACCCACTATTTGGATAGCTGTGTGTCTTAGCACCAGGATGTCCCGGCTCAGAGGACATACCTTGCCCTGAATTATAAGGGGCTCTCTGCCACTAAGTGTGACCACAGGGCTGTATCTGCCAGATTTTCGAAAATGTACAAAAGCACTGTATGGGCCAGCAGCAGTGCTTCTGTTTTTTTTTTTTTTTTTGATGGGGTCTTGCTCTGTCATCCAAGCTGGAGTGCAGTCGTGCAATCTTGGTCACTGCAACCTCCGCCTCCTGGGTTCAAGTGATTCTCCTGTCTCATCCTCCTGAGTAGCTGAGATTACAGACGTGTGCCACCACGCCCAGCTAATTTTTTGTACTTTTAGTAGAGATAGGGTTTCACCATGTTGGCAAGGCTGCTCTCAAACTCCTGACCTCAAGTGATCTGGGGTGAGCCTCGCAACGTGCTGGGATTACAGGCATGAGTCACCACACCTGACCCATTGCTGGTGTTTTTATCTCTTTACAGGTTAAAAGCACAGAGAGGTTAAAATACTGACCTCAGCCATAAAGCAAAATAAGAGTCAGAGGATGTCTCAATAACCAGGTGAAGTCTCTCAACTAGGTTCCTAAATAATTTCTTTTTGAGGTTTCTCATAAAAGAATTATACTCAGAAGGGGTAAGGAAATCACATAACTCCTTCCTGTCTGCCACTACACTGCTCACCAAACCTAAGGTAAAGTTACACAGTATGACATAGAAGTCCAAACAAACTGCACAATACCCACCAATAAATGAAACATGTCAATATCTAATATGCATGGAAGTTCCTCATGGCTGTCATTAGGCACCAGTGCTAAAGATTTAAAGAGAAATACATTAGCATATTTCATATGCCAACATACGTTAAAATGCATATAATCTGCTTTAAATTTATCTTCTTACAAGACACATGAGAGTTTATAAGCTAGAGCTTATATATAAGAAAACCAGTACTACTAAGTATTTAATTCATTATTGAGAGAAGCTGTACCATTAAAAACAAAATTTCAGAGGACGAAAAATTACAACATGTTATAAATGTATTAATACTCACATGCAAAAAGTTTACAAAAATGTCCTTGCACCACTGAAAGTGATGCCACTGTCCAGTGTGCTGCGGCAAACCTCGTCAATGATCTAAGACAGTCATCCTAAAATAAAGAAACCAAACCAACACAATTAACAAAAAACCAACATGCAAAGCAGTTCTCTTTCAGGAATGCTAGTTCAGAGCACAGCTGGATGCACAATGAAACTGCTCTAGAAGGTATGGAACTAGATCTATGACATCTCAATGACATGCCTCTAACACAGGATAAATGGAATGGGAAATGTCTAAGTGTATGCTGAATAAATGAAATCTATCTCTTTGCCACCATGTTGCTGCTTTTCTCTGGAAAAGAAAAGAATATAGAATATATGCATCTGACAGAAAGCAAGGGACACTCCCAAGATGTGGAGGCAGGCCGGGAGCGGTGGCTCACGCCTGTAATCCCAGCTACTCGAGAGGCTGAGGCAGGAGAATCGCTTGAACCCTGGAGGCAGAGGTTGCAGAGAGCTGAGATCACACCACTGCACTCCAGCCTGGAAAACAGAGCAAGACTCCATCTCAAAAAACAAATAAACAAGCCAAGATGCGGATGCAGTATTTCTCTATGTTTATCCTAAAGAGATACTCTAAACATGTATCTCTTATGTTTATCCTAAAGAGATACTCTAAAATGTGGATACTCTTCCTTAAAATGTAGAGTATCCTAAAGAGATACTCCAAATATTGGAGAAACTGTCCAAGAAGATGGTGGCACAAATGAGGGTGCCCGCAGCTATTAAAAATTGTTATGAGGACTAAGTAGCAGTAATAAGAAAACTGTTGATTCAAAGAATACAGCAGAAACAAAGCTACATGTGAGTACCAATTGTAATCAAGCATAAATATGCTAATGGAAAAAGATGGATATGTGATAAGTTGATGACTTTTTTCTTCCTGCTTGTTTTCTCATTTTCCAAATTTTCTGTAATGTTTGGTTCAATAAATATTGAGGTCCTACTATATACACTAGGTCTTGGTTCTGAGGATCTTCAAATAAAACCCATTCTCCCTCCTCCTGCTCTCAAAGAGCTTAAAGTCCTGGGGTGGGAAAGGAAGAAAGTGGGGAAGGAGGCAGGCATCACAGATGAGAGGTCTCTAACTCACAGTACATGGCTCAGAGGGCTTTCTAAGGGAAGAGAAAACTTGAACAGCATCTGAAAGAGTAGCAGTCTTCTTAGGGTACTCTAGGCAGAGGAAATGGAATGTGCAAAAGCGTGGGAACTAGCATTGAGGAACTGGCAGTGATTCTACAAGTCTGGACCACAGGGGTAGGAACTGGCAGCAGGTGATAATGGAGAAATAGGTTAAGAAGTTTGTAAAAGTATGAAGAATATGAACAGGATTGCTTTTGAGGAGCCCCTCTAATAATGTATTAGATAAGGGTGAGATTCTGGGTACGATAATCTAGGCAAGAAATGATATGGGGCTGAACCAAACAAGTAGAAGAAGGAATGGTGAGAATTTGTCAGACTCTGCTGACCAACTGAATGTGAATGCCCAGGCTAAATAATGTATCTAGGACGGGAATGGTGGCTCATGCCTGCAATCTCAGCATTTTGGGAGGCCGAGATGGGCAGATCACCTGAGGTCAGGAGTTTAAGACCAGCCTGGCCAACATGGTGAAACCCCATCTCTACTAAAAACGCAAAAATTAGCTGGGCGTGGTGGCGTGCACCTGTAATCCCAGCTACTCAGAAGGCTGAGACAGGAGAGTCGCTTGAACCCAGGACACGAGGCTGCAGTGGGCCGAGATTGTGCCACTGCACTCGTCTGAGCAACAGAGTGAGACTCTGTCTCAAAAAATAAAGACTTCAATTTTCTGGTTTCTCCTGGATGAATAGTGGTGAAATTAACTAAAACAGGGATTATAGGAAGAAAAATTAATTTGGATTGAATTTTAGGTATGTGTAGGAGATACAGGTTAAAAAAATAAAGCAGGCAGAGATAACCTAGGCCTAAGATAAAGATCTGGGTTGGAGATACACAGGTGGGGATCATTTGGATATAACTGAAATCAGAGGCATAGATGGGGCTGATCAGGGAAGAGTATTAGATGGCAGAACTCTGGAGGTTTAAAAATGACAACTGCAGGATGGAGGAGGGAGACCGGGCTTAGAGGCAGGAGCCACAGAGGTAGAAAGAAAGCCAAGAATGTCATAGAAATTAAGAGAAAAATGAGTTTCAGAATGAAGAAGGAATGGAGAGAAATAAAAGTTTCAGAACAAGCAATTAAGTAGAGGTTTCAAAGACAAGGGCTAAAAAATGCCCACACAAAATGATAATCAGGAGATCATTTGGTGAACTTGGAAAGAGATATTTCATAGAAGTCAGAAAGTGTTAGAAGTGGAGCCAAATTGCAGGAGTTGAAATATGAATGGTTAGCAAGAAAGTGGAGCTAGAATATACATTCTTCTGCTGCGTTCTTTTTTTTTTTTTTTTAAGATAGGATCTTGCTCTGTTGCACAGCCTAGAGTACAGGGGCACAATCATGGCTCACTGCAGCCTCGACCTCCCCAGCTCCAGTGATCTTCCCAACTCAGCCTCTTAAGTAGTTGGGACCACAGGTACATGCCACGCCACCACTCCTAGCCAATTTTAAAATTTGTGTAGAGATGAGGTCTCGCTATATTGCCCAGGCTGCAATATATATATATATATATATTTTTGAGATGGAGTTTCACTCTTGTTGCCCAGGCTGGAGTGCAATGGTGCAATCTCAGCTTACTGCAACCTCCACCTCCCGGGTTCAAGCGATTGTCCCGCCTCTGCCTCCTGAGTAGCTGGGACTATAGGCATGCGCCACCACGCCTGGCTAATTTTGTGTTTTTAGTAGAGACGAGGTTTCTCCATGTTGGTCAGGCTGGTCTTAAACTCCCGACCTCAGGTGATCCTCCTGCCTCGGCCTCCCAAAGTGCTGGGATTACAGGTGTGAGCCACCGCACCCGGCCTCCTGAAGTTTATTTAAAAGAAAGATTAAACCACAAACGTTACTTCTTTAATATCCTTACAGAAAATGGGTTTTTACTATGAAAGAAGTGAATGTAGTAAGTAACTACTGCAGGTCCATAAGATTAAAAGCAGCAGAACCACCTAATTTCCATGCCCCACTATCATGAACTGAATAAACTGAGAACTTACCAGTCTGCAAGGTAAAGGACCAAACAATGGTTTATCTTCATCACTCAAAATTCTTTCTACAGATTAAAGATGGTTAAAATGGTAAATGTTATGTTATGTATATTTTAATATAATTTTTTAAAAAGGTTAAAAAAACCCCAATTCTACAGAAAGTACAATATTGTCAAGTTTCAGAATCTTCAAAGTAATTTCACAAAAATTAAATTTGGTTACAAAGTAAAAACGAACAGTACATTCCTTCAACTGACAAGAAGCTATAACCACCACCAAGAGTTCTCTGTTGCTGTGGTTAATTTATGAACTGTCAATCTAGTATTTTGTCAGTACACTACATTTCTTGCTTCTAAGTCTTTTTCTTATTTCTTCACATTGTTACCCACTTTAAACATTTCATTTAAAAACAAGATTCTATGCCTAATTAGTATCAACGAATGCTTGTGACTCATAGAGAAATAGCTGTAAATCTCTTACCTATGCTTTGGATGGTGTATGCGCAGCTACCCCAACACATTATGGGAACACGAGGATCCTCTTCATTGGGATGAACCTTTAGTCCCACCTTGTAGGTAGCAGTTCCAAATGTCGTTAGCATTTCTTTTATGCTCTCAGAATAAGGGTTCCTGAAGTAAACATGTATAAAATTAGCTCAGAACAATGTGCACATATCAATCAAATGGTTCGGTTTCTTAACAGCTCTTTGCTATATTGAAATTGAACCACTTAACATATATCCAGAGATAATTGTATACAAAGTGATCAGAGATAATGCAAACTGCCCCTGCCCAAGAGGAGTTAGACTCTTTGACTTAGCAGGGGTGAGGCACAGGGCTGAAAACAGGGTGCTGGGCACAAGCCTACATACTACACAGTGAGGTCCTTGACCCTGTTTCCCATCCTGAGAACATCAGCAATGTATACCCACTTCCACAGAGATTAGTTTTTCCAGTGAACAATCCTCAGGGGAAAGTTGTTTTTACACACTGACATTCGGGGGTCACCCAAGCAAAAGACTGGAGGTGTCCTTATCACCTTACTGTGAGGCTTACAAATCAGCAAGCTCCAACCTGTCCACCAGGTATCCTTATGCTCATTGCCTTATGCTTAAATAGTTATCCAAGGACTAATAAACATTGAAGGAAAGCATCAAAGAGATAAAACAAAACAAAGAAGCAGAGAAACAGAACTCAGGGAAAACAGAGACGATGTAGAAAGCAAAAAACTCTTAAGAAAATTAGGTTGTCAGTTCAAGAGGGGCAACAGTGAGCTAATAGAACTACCTCAAAGAACAAAATCCAAGAGAAAACGATTTAAGAAACAACATAAAAAATTCTCAGAAATGAAGGACATAAATGTTCAGGTTCAATAGGTTTATTGAACGCCTAGCAAAATGAATAAAAAAAGATTCATATACCAAGAAATATCATAGAAAATTTCGGAACACTGAAGAGATACAGAGAATATCTTACAGTTTTCAGAAGTAACAGAGTTACAAGCCCGGGTGTGGTGGCTCATGCATGTAATCCTAGCACTTTGGGAGGCCAAGGTGGGTGAATCACTTGAGGTCAGGAGTTCGAGACCAGCCTGGCCAACATGGTGAAACCCTGTCTCTACTAAAAATACAAAAAATGAGTGGGGCATGGTGGTGCATGCCTGTAGTCCCAGCTACTTGGGAGGCTGAGGCATGAGAATCCCTTGAACCTGGGTGGCAGAGGTTGCAGTGAGCTGAGATCATGCCACTGCACTCCATCCTGGGTGACAAGAACAACACTCTGTCTCAAAAAAGAAAACAAAAAAAAGAAGTAATAGAAAATAGAAGTATAGTAATAGAGTTATAAAGGAACCAGGCATGGTAGCTCACACTTGTAATCCGAACTACTCAGGAGGCTGAGGAGGGAGGATCGCTTGAGCCCAGGAGTTCAAGGCCAACCTGGACAACATAGAACCCATCTCTAAAAAAGTTAAAAAAAAAAAAATGTGGCTGAGTGTGGTGGCTGATGCCTGTAATTGCAGCACTTTGGGAGGCCGAGGTGGGCAGATCATCTGAGGTCAGGAGTTTGAGACCAGTCTAGCCAACATGGTGTGAAACCCCGTCTCTACTAAAAATACAAAAATTAGCCAGGTGTGGCAGCTCATGTCTGTAATCCCAGCTACTCAGGAGGCTGAGACAGGAGAATCGCTTGAACCCGGGATGCAGAGGTTGCAGTGAACTTGTGCCACTGCACTCTAGCCTGGGGGACAGAGTGAGAACCTGTCTCAAAAAAACAAAAATTTACAAAGGAACAAGAATTAGAATGGGATTAATTTCTCAATGGATACAGAATTTAGTAAAATAATGCCTTCAAAATCTAGATAAAAAGTTACTTCTACCCTAGAATTCTATACCCAAACTATCAATTGAGCATATGAATAAAATAAACATATTTTTGAACATGAAAATATACCATCCAGGTATCCTTTCTTAGGAATCTGCAAAAAGAGCAAGTACTTAAGAAAGAGGAAGACACTCAATCCAGAAAATAAGAGGAGCAGGGCCAAGAGAAGTGACAGCTGTGCCCCCTCCTGACTGCAGGAGAACAGAGGCTGTGTGGGGGAAGGAGGGACCCAGCAACAGATCATCTGACAGATCTGAGCACTTAGAAAAGTTGTTAGGAGGCCAGGTGTGGTGGCTCACGCCTGTAATCCAAGCACTTTGGGAGGCTGAGGCGGGTGGATCACCTGAGGTCAGGAGTTCAAGACCAGCTTGGGCAACATGGAGAAACCCCACCTCTACTAAAAATGCAAAAATCAGTCGGGCGTGGTAGTGCGTGCCTGTAATCCCAGCTACTTGGGAGGCTGAGGCAGGAGAATTGTTTGAACCCGGGAGGGGAGGCTGCAGGGAGCTGAGATCACGCCACTGCACTCCAGCCTGGGTGACAGAGCGAGACTGTCTCCAAAAAAAAAAAAAAAAGAAAAAAGTTGTTAGACATTGGACAGATCTACTGCACCATTCAGAAAAAAAAAAAAAAAAAAACATAGAAAACAAGTACATGAAAAAGACAAGGTAATTATTAACTGTAAGAAAGACAAAACTGAGCCTGGGCGACAGCACGAGACTCTGTCTCAAAAAAAAAAAAAAAAAAAAAAAAAGAAAGACAAAACTGTATAAGAAAGGAAATATAATTCTAATACGCAACTTGTATCAGCAGACACACAGTTATTATAATGTAAAAACTGACAACTAGATTTAACCAAAAATTGTGGAATAATTTACCAGTCAACAGTGAAGATACTGTCTAATTAGAAATATGGAAGTAAACACTAGAAGTGACAAATAAAATGACAGGACTGGGGGAGTGTGGCAGACAGAAGATTGAAGTTTTTTTTTTTTTTGAGATGGGGTCTTGGTCTGTCGCCCAGGCTGGAGAGCAGTGGTGCGACTTGGCTCATTGCAACCTCTGTCTCCCAAGTTCAAGCTATTCTCCTGCCTCAGCCCCCCAAGTAGCTGGGATTACAAGCGTGCACCACCACGCCTGGCTAATTTTTGTTATTTTTAGTAGAGACAGGGTTTCAACATGTTGGCTAGACTAGTCTTGAATTCCTGACCTCAAGTGATCTGCCCGCCGTGGCCTCCCAAAGTGCTGGGATTATAGGCGTGATGTTTTTTCTATTCAAGTCTTCTAGGTCTCTATTTATTGAGTTACTTGGTACATGCCAGGCACAGCTTTCAGGTGGCTCTACGTACGTTATGTCACTTTATCCTAATAACACCTATGAATTATCCTCACTTGACAGATGAGGGAATTGAGGTACAGAGAGGTCAAGCAATTTGCCCAAAGTTGCACAGCTAGTAAGTGGTGGTGCTGGGAACTGAATCAACCAGTCTAGCTCCAGAATCTATGCTATACCTTGTAACTAACTGGCTATGGGGTAAAATAGGGTGGAAAATATTCTGGTTTTAATCCTGGGTTACTAAGAGCTTGGTTAGGTCATTAATATAAATTTTGAAGTCAGACGGAAGTGTGGGATTCATTGGGGAGGCTGAGCAGTTTGTATTTAGAATTACTGATTAGATGTTGTCAAGGAGAGCCAGGTAAAGAAAGGGGTGTGGCAGGGGTCAGCAATGCTGACTAGGAGAGGGTGGTGAGAGTTAAACATGCCACATGGTTCTTAGATTTTTTTAATGTATTGCAATGAATACCATCATGTAATGCTGAAACTTTTTTTGTTGTTGTTTTGAGACAGGGTCTCACTCTGTCACCCAGACTGGAGTGTAGTGGTGCAATGAAGGCTCACTGCAGCCTCCACCTCTGGGGCTCACACTATCCTCCTGCCTTAGCCTCTGCTTAAACCTTAGAACTAAAGATCACTATCCTATAACATTTTGCTCCCTCGCTTGCCAAATCATATTCCTCCTAACTGCTGACTTAATCATTCATTTCAAATGGGTTAAATATTAAAGGAGTAAAATAATATACTCACTTAGGACGAAAATCAGGCCTGAACCCTTCAGGGAGCTGTAATTCATCCACATTTTCTGAATTCTTTGTAGAGGCATTATCTATAGAAACAGGCATTTTATACTATTATTCAATAGATGACAATATTCCTAAAAGTACAGCCATATAGGTCAAAGAAATCAAAAACAAAAGGAAAAAAATTCCCTAATAAAAACTGGCATAACAACCATATGAAGCATGAAAACATTATTGCTCTAGTTGACCAAGGCCCTTTCTTAACTATGCTTTTTCTTATAGTACAGCCACTAAAACAAAAACAAGAGTAGCTATTCTATTTCTATGAAAACCAATGATATAAATCCTGTTCATACTACGTTCCCACAAGGTCATAAGTGCAGTGCATGGTCTATGAAACTTGGGAAGCCTTTGGTAATGCCAACAGTAAGGTGAGTTAGCCCACCGAGAACTAAAGCTAGCTCTGCAACACTCAGTTACATCTCCCCCACCTCCAGAAGCTCTTCGATAAAATGGGGGAATAAATGAGAAGTGTTTATTAGAAACTTCACATGAACTTGTGTGTTTAAGGAATAAGGAGTAATGCAGTAAAGTCAAATTTAGCTTATTAAGACAAGGAAAATTAGAATGAGTCAAAATTTTAAATGGGAAGTTTCACTTTTAAACAATTTCTTCTGGAAATACATTTTCTGATGACCTCGGACTTTAGGGAAAAATGAAAACAGGTTACCAGAACTTACTAGGAGTACTTTCTTCTTTCCTAAGAAACTGTAATGCTTTTATTTGCTGAGATATTGTTCTAATCCACTGAGTCAGATTTGGTTGGTCTGAAAAATTTAACCTGCTAGAAAAGATTATAGAGAGTATTTAGTGTTTTATTATTGTTCCTTAAGATACAAAAGACTCCTTAAATGATCACAGGCATATTTTAGACACACTCCAAATATTAAAAACAAAAAGGATAAGGGAAAATGTGTTGCATTAAAAAAAAATCAGGATATTGGCCAATGGAAATGAATATATTATTTGTCAATATGATGGTAATAACACTGTGTATTAAAAATCTCACTCTTCAGTACTGGAATTTGATAGAATTTCTTAAGTATCATAATCACCATCACTATTAATATCTACCAAGTGCTTATTATGTTACAAGCACTTAGTAAAGAATTTTACTGTAAATATCTTATTTATTTAGACTTAATCCTCAAAATATCCCTACATTTTGTTTCAGGTTGTATTATTATTTGCATAAGTTATATTCCTATATTGTATTATTTGTATAGGTTGTATTCCTATATTTTGTAATAGGTTTTATTGTCCCCATTTTACAGATGAGGAAACTGAGGTTTAGAGCTATGTAACTTGACTAAGGCCGAATAAGGGACAAAGCTAGCATTCAAACTTGGCTCTGTCAGATTCCAAAGCCTGTGTTCTTTTTATGATTGTATTCGAATATGACTAAACCATAATTGAATCTCATGGGCAAAACCCAAAAAGTGGACCAATAAAGTGACAGGTGAAATCCAACAAGGCTGATTTCTTCTTATACACAGTTAATCCTCCATCTAACAATAATTAATTTCTTTATCAGTTCAAATGCAGATAAGTCAGTACCAGGATATTCTTTTATAATTAAAAAGCATGAGCTTACACTCAAATCTACTAATATTTTAAGAACATTTTGTGGTAGCATAGGCTAAGAACACCAAAGTTTGAACTCCTAAAACTGACAAGAAAAAACTGACTTTGCTTTGAACTGAATGCAAATAACACAGAAATGGATCATTTATACTCACATAACTTAGTATTTGTGCATGCAAGTAGATAGCATAATTCTACATTGAGAAATGAAGTTCAGATTCGAATAGCAGACATTATCAAATTCATACTTGAAATGAGTATGTCCAATACTCATAACTAAAAGCATCCAAAAAACTGTGAAGTTACAGAAATTTTCCATTTTCTTTTATTTTTTTTAGTCTGCTAGACAAATTCTAAAAGAGCTAAAAATATGGAACACTTCATGAATTTGTGTGTCATCCTTGTGAAAGAGCCATGCTTATCTTCTCTTTATCGTTCCAATTTTAGTGTATGTGCTGCTGAAGCAAGCACTTATTTTATTTTTGAGACAGGGTCTTGCTCTGTCACTCAGGCTGAAGTGCAATGGCATGATCAAAGCTCACTGCAGCCTTGACCCAAGCGAGCCTCCCACCTGAGTCTCTGAAGTAGCTGGGACTATAGGCATATGCCACTACATCCAGCTAACTTTTTATTTTTTGTACAGACAGGGTCTATGTTGCCCAGGCTGGTCTTGAACTCCTGGGCTCAAATGATCCTCTCACCTTGGCCTCCCAAAGTGCTAGAATTATAGATGTGAGCCACAATGCCCAGCTGAGATTTTTCCATTTAAAATATACCAACAGATTTTCATTTTTTTTTTTGCCTGGTTCTTCAAACTATGAATGGCCAGTACATTACAAAAAGTTTTATTCGATTTTTAGACTGTCCCATAAAGTCAGTTTGAGTTGTTCCATCTCCCTCTACCAGTTTACTGAGCATCTCTTGAGAAGTGTATGGGAGATATTAAAAGTAGGGTCCCTAGAAATAAACCAGATACTTGGTTTTCATAAATACACAGGAATTTTATAGCTTAGAAACTGTTAAATTTTCACCTGTTCCTCTCTAAAAACTAAAATCACATTCCACAGGTCTGCTAGAAGAAAATGACTAGAGTTTGGAAAGTATCTGGAAAACACCATGCAATTGCCTAGACTAAGCTTTCCTCCCTGATTTATTATTTCATTATCTTCAAAGCAAACTATTGCTTTGTAATAGGTTGTCATGAGCCAAAACTTACTTGTTAAAAATATTCCTTGGAGGAAGCAGCAGAGGAATAACAGTATTACTCAAGCATTCACAAAGGGGGCAAAGGAATTCTCCGTTTTCTACATCATAGCTTGTATGTAAGCGTAATCTCTGTTGCCTTCGCTGTTCTTTAGCTTGAACGGAATCAAAATACCTTTACAATTAGAGAACATGAGGTATCAAAACAATGGTAATTTATATAAATGACAGCCACAAGTTTCAACATTTTAAATAATGTTTCCACAAATAGTTCAAAAACGAAAATCTTAAACTAAATTATTTTTAACATGATTTTTGAGTGATTTTAAAAATCCAAATGGATTAAAAGTTCTAAAACAGGAAAATAAAAAAAAAGACTGCCATATAAAAAAGCATTCACAAAGCAGCAACAAAAATTTCTTGGTGCCATTGTTCTCTTGCCACTTCCCCAAGGCTGGTGGCTATTTGTTTTTTTTGTTTGTTTGTTTGAGATGGAGTCTCGCTCTGTTGCCCAGGATGGAGTGCAGTTGCACGATCTTGGTTCACTGCAACCTCCACCTCCCACATTCAAGCAATTCTCCTGTCTCAGCCTCCCAAGTAGCTGGGACTACAACGTGGTGGCTAGTTGTTAGGGGTAGTTCATGATAACTGGGTGAGCACAGTTCTAGAATAATAGTATTATTGATTTGCTGGTTTTGCAGAAGCATAGGAAACACCAAACTAGAACAAATTCAGGACATCTCACCACAGGGAGCCATTACAATTTTGGGAAGTAACAAAGCAAGTACTAACATCTATGGAATCAAAAGTTGTCCACCCTGGACCCAAAGAAAGACAACATTACCCTTCTAGAGTTTATCCTACTGTAAAAACCCTTTTCTTCATCCACAGACTGATACAGATCCACTTCCTTCTTTGGAAGATATAGAAGAGACTTGGACATAAAGCTAAATTAAAAAATATATCTGACATATACTTTACATCTATGACAAGGCAAATAACTTTTGTTATTTATTAGGCAATGATACAGATTTTTTCAACATTTTTAGTTCTTTTCCTTTTTTCTAGAATGCAATTTCCTCTATTTTAAAAATATTGAGCCCTTAGATAAACTGCTTTTGACAAATATTAAGAATATACATTACCTTTGCCAACAATGGGCATGCATAATGTGCCCACAGCTACTAGTGTGTGTTCCACAAGATAGATCAGGGTGCATGAATAATGGATCATATTTTTCTGCATTACAAAACAAACAAACAAAAAAACAAAAAAAGTGAAGCATTTAATTTTCCTATAACAAATGTGTAACTTTAAATTGTAAAATCCTTGATAAAGACTTGTAAATTTGAAATGAAATGCTAGTTTATTCCTCTGAGATACCAATAATTTATGCAACACCTTGGATTATTTATAAAGTAGGACTCTCTAATTTTCACCATCCACAGCAAATTAATTAAACATTCTCTAATTGTAAACTGAAATTAGAACTATGAATTTAAATATATCCAACCTTTTGAACATTTCACACTTTCAGAGTACTGAGATATTTCAATTCCTCCCATCGTACCCTGAGCTCCAGGTAAAAGAGCTACTCTCTTCATGGGGCTGCCTTGTGCGCGTTCAGGGCAGCTGGGTTACAATGATCGCTAATAAAAAATGTTTTGGCAGTAATGGGGCGCCCCCTAGAGGACAGACTGCCTAACAACACTCATACAGCAAATAATCACATCAGAGCCAAAGTGACAACAAAAAATCTAAGCACAGACCAGATCAGATGGGGGAAAAAAAAAGTAATTCAGAGTCTCCTGTCCTGGTGCTAATTTTTATATTCAAAGGGGATGAAAAATCACGAAAAACAAGATGGATGTCTGGCTTCTTTTGGAATTTTTTGAATTCTTTATATAAATTAGTATAATCTTAGAAATTTCCTAGCACTCTAGAAAGAACTACTTTTAATTTGTTTTAATAGTTTTAATTTGCTTTAACACTAGAACAGTGCAAATGTCAAAGCATTAAGAAAATCCACTTATAGCCAGCTAATGCTTTTTCTTCAGGAAGTAATAAGTTAAATAAAATTAGCAACTTTGTCTTTGGCCTTGAATGAAATTTATAAAGCACCTAGTTTAAATGACTATCTTTTGTTTTTTTAAAGACAGTCTCGCTCTGTCGCCCAGATTGGAGTGCAGTGGCGCGATCTCGACTCACTGCAAGCTCCGCTTCCTGGGTTCACGTCATTCTCTTGTCTCAGCCTCCCGAGTAGCTGGGACTACAGTAACTGCCACCATGCCTGGCTAATTTTTTTTTGTATTTTTTAGTAGAGATGGGGTTTCACCGTGTTAGCCAGGATGGTCTTGATCTCCTGACCTTGTGATCTGCCCGCCTCGGCCTCCCAGAGTGCTGGGATTACATGCGTGAGCCACTGCGCCTGGCCTTTTTTTTAAAAAAAAAAAAAACAAAACAAAAAAAACAAAAACACACAGGGTCTCGCTCCGTCACCCAGGATGGAGGGCAGTGGTGCAATCTCGGCTCACTGCAACCTCTGCCTCCCAGGTTCAAGCAATTCTCATGCCTCAGCCTCTTGAGTAGCTGGGACTACAGGTACGTGCCATCAAATTTGGCTAGTTTTTTTTTTTTTTTGTCCTATTAGTAGAGATGGGGGTTTCGCCATGTTGGCCAGGCTGGTCTTGAACTCCTGACCTCAGGTGATCCACCTGCCTCGGCCTCCCAAAGTGCTGGGATTACAGGCATGAGCCACCATACCCAGCCTAAATGACCATTTTTAAAGATGAAACAGACCAACCTTTCATAAGTAGGATGCAAAGACTTTCTTTATAGAGAGAAGGCAACTCTAAAAGTGGGCTCTCAAACCTCCTTTCACGCTGCAGTGTGAAAGGCACTGGTTAAAGCAGTGCTCTGGGAATTCCCAAGACACAGTTCCTACTCTCAAGAAGTTTACTGGGTATCGCTGAAGCACATGCACACAGAGCACAACCTACGAGCAGAGAAATAAATGTGTCTGTGGTGGACAAAATCATGTGCAGACTGGATCTCCCTGCTTTACTCCCTCAGTTGCTGAAAGAGGGCCCCCAACCGTCCTGCACGGTAATCTGTATCCCAAGAATCTGCTTTCTGGGGAACCCGATCTGTGGTGGTATTACTATTCTAAATCAGAATTTGGCTTAAGGATTGCCTCTTACATAGGTAATTCTCCATCACTGTTCTTAGGAGATTCCACTCAGGCTCTATCAATAAGACAAAACAATTATTATTTCAGTGTGTCAACAAATGGCCAGGACTCTGCAAGTGTACTGAAAGATGGAAAAGACAGTGAAATGCCAAACTATGTAATGTCAAATCACAAAGAAAAGCTTTTCTTTGAATCCCTGCTATTTATCAGCTATGTGATTCAGGTATAACTTTCTGGAGTGCTTCCACATCTGCCAAGTGGGGAATTCCTGCCTAAGTTACCTGTCAAAGATACCATCCAAGTCTACGGAGTTATTTTTAGGTTTAAAAAATCTCAATGTATCACCAACCACATTAACTGGCAGTTGTTATGAAAAGGGAAGATGAGAATCTAGCTATGACTTACCTGGATCTTGAATAAATTTACTTCTGTTTTTTGATAATACAGTTGATCTCTGAACAAATGCTGCCAAGACCATTGCCCTGCTTTCCACTTTAACTTCTTGCTCCTCTTGGCACAATATACATGTAACGAATTGTCTTTGTTCAGGAACCTGAGTTTGTGTGGGGCCCAGTGCTGTAAGTGTTATATCTGAAACCACAGGGCTGCAATACAAAGGTTATGAATATAATTAATGATCCCAAGAACTTTCTATATAATCATAAAATAGCAAACTACAGGTATGTATGTATGTGTGCGTGTGTGTGTATATATATATTTTTTTTTTTTTTTTTGAGACAGAGTCTTGCTCTGTCACCCAGGCTGGGGTGAGTGGCACAATCTCGGCTCACTGCAACATCTGCCTCCCAGGTTCAAGCAATTCTCCTGCCTCAGCCTCCTGAGTAGCTGGGATTATAGGCGCGCACCACCACGCCCGGCTAATTTTTTTTTTTGTATTTTTAGTAGAGATGGGGTTTCACCATGTTGGTCAGGCTGGTCTCGAACTCCTGACCTTGTGATCCGCCCGCCTTGGCCTCCCAAAGTGCCGGGATTACAGGCATGAGCCACCACGCCCGGCCAGGTTTGTATATATTTAACACATGGTTTTGATAACTTGGATTGTCAAGTCTTTGGTATGTATCAAAACCATCTCCTTTAATCCTCACAGTAATCTAATCTTCAATACAGATGTCATATGCTGTAGGTAACTGAGTGTAGTGTACTCATTCTTTCATGAATGTCCAAGGTCTTCTGCAGAAAATACCCTACCAGGTATACACAGGACTTACCATATCTATATTCCGAGATTTCTAAGATTAAATCTTCTAAATGGAGGTCACAAAATTTACCTATGAATTCTACTAAATTACTTTAGGATTAAAAGTATACTTACAAGGAAAAAAAGCAACACTGCCCCCTAGTTGGGAACAACTGGTCAAGAGATTAATTTTTTTTTCTTTTTTACCTATTATCAAGAACAGCAGAGGTTGAGGCATCCAGTTCTAATGTCTGCTGAAAGAGTTCTTTGTTTTCATCAATAAAATGCCGCTGCATTTCAGACATCTGAGCCATGATCTTTTCTCTGCGCAGTCTGGCAATCTCTGCTTTTCTCTTCCTCTCAGCTTTGTCTTTGTCCCTTGAACTCTGAAATTATGCTCCATTCAATTAGACCATTAGATGCTAAAATGCACATTTTTTTCTGAAGCAGAAATATCTTTATTGTAAATACCAGTTAAAAAACTATTCTATAATCTCACTTATTTAAACAAGAGAAAAGACTCTTAAATTGACCTGTTTTAAAGCAAAAAAGCAGACAAAAAATTGATATAACAAATAGAGATAAATAGTGGCATATTTCTTGGAATTTAAATGTTGTAAGTAACTGGCAACTTAATGTAGATAAATTTAATTTTTTCATACTGAACTTGCTATAATTTTTTAGTATTATCACACTTTTTACTGTTTATACCTCTTCCATTATGGTTCCTTCTGTCTCTGCCACGGGACTGGTAGGTGAACTCTCCCTCATCTTTTTAACAGCATTAAAAGTCTACAAAAAAAAAAAAGTATCAGTATCCTGTATGAAATATCATCACAATGTACACATAACAAATATTTAATATTTCTCACAAAAAGCAGAGGAATGTAGAAATTTTACCTTTAATATCCACCGAATCATGTCTTTGTGGACTTCTAGGTAGGGAGCATTTTGTAGTGTTTCCAGCATAGCTAGTATGCTAGGAGAGTTTTTTGGTGCTTCACCAGGTTCTACAGCAGAAAAATAAAAGGCACAATAACAATAGCTAACACTTCATAGTACTTATTCCTATGCACAGGAACATAAATGCAGTTGCTTATAACACCTATTGCCCATAATTTGATAATGGCTCTACCAAAATAGAGATTTTCAATACTTCTTGAGAACGTGACATATTTGTCTTTTACAACAAGTAGCCAACAACTAGAATTCTTTAAGGATTCAAAAGTGACTTTTTATAGCAAATGATTATTTTAACTTCCCTTTAGCAAAATTACATACAAATTCAGCTAAAAATAACTGGTGTCTCTGAGATTTTACAGGTCTAAAAATAAATTAGCATTAAGAGGTGCATATATGTACAAATATGTTTATTTGCTCTGACCATCGCCTTTAATAAAAACTAGATTCAGAATAAAATGAATTTCTTCCCCTAGGAATTCACTGTTTATTTGAATATGAGTCAAGTCCATATCTTCTATTAGTCTGCAGCCAGAAATGTTCAATTATTGATTTTCTTGATTTTGGTGCTGCCATTCTGGAAAAATGTCCCTTTTTCCTAAGAGCGGAAGAGATTGACCTGTGTGATCTTTAATATTTCATCACATCTAAAACTCTGTGGCATGCATTAGGGATGTGACTCTAGATAAGGGAGAGGTTTCTTTGCAAATAAATTGTGTGTCTTAATTATGTAGAATGTCTAAAGACAAGTTAAGAGTAATGTTGAGGGAAAATGATGATTGTTTAATAAAAAGGAAAGAGAAAGTAAGAGAGAAGCTAATTTTTTTTTTTTTTTTTTTTTTGAGACAGTCTCACTCTGTCGCCCAGGCTGGAGTGCAGTGGTGTAATCTCCGCCCACTGCAACCTCCACCTCCTGGGTTCAAGCGATTCTCCTGCCTCCGCCTCCTGAGTAGCTGGGATTACAGGTGCCCACCAGCATGCTCGGTTAATTTTTGTATTTTTGGTAGAGACAGGGTTTCGTCATGTTGGCCAGGTTGGTCTCGAACTCTTGACCTCAGGTGATTCACCCACCTTGGTCTCCCAAAGTGCTGGGATTACAGGAGTGAGCCACCGTGCCTGGCCAAGAACCTAATATTTTATAGTGATGAGTGAATGAAATTAGGGAGTATTCTGTATGGTTATTCTAAAATAAACACACCAGAAACAAAGAAAGCAAAACAACAGTATTAACCCAAAGAAACAATATGGCAGAGAAAAAGAATAGGTAAAAACTGGCATCCAAGAATAAAGTCTTCAGTGGGAAAAGGTGGTTTCTCCTCTTTCTCTCATTTACTTGGATGAGGGCAAAAAGGAAAACTAGAGATCTAGCAGCAAACAAAATTACTTCCTCCTTGTCCCCTGGTAGCATAATTCTCACAGTTATCGTTTAGGAAGAAATGGCACTGAACACAGTTACAGAAATAATCCTTTTCAATCAAAGCATTTATAAACTCCTATCATAGCACCATCAATTCATTTAAAAACACCTCAGCAAATGGCTGACTACAGGTCTGTGGCAGGGAAAGTACAAGATGAGCTTGGGCATCTTTTGGGCTGGAAAGCGAGGTGGTACTCAAATACAAATGGGGCTGGGTGAAAAGGACACAGAAGCTGACTAAATAAACTCCCACTGACCAAAATGGGCATGATTTGAGCATCAAAAGGAATAATCATTATAAGTGACTATAAAACACTGAATAAATAAAAATCCATGAATAATATTTAAAAAAACTCTAAACAAAAAATATTCAAAGTTGCCACAATTGCAGGTAACTATCAGACCGATGGCTGATTCTGAAAATTAGTAAATGAAAAGCTTTTCTTTGACATGAAATATTATGTCTATAACAAATGGTTCAAGAAAGTATGTAAATATAAAAGCAAATATAGCAAACTACTGAATCTAGGTAGTAGGTATATGAACGTTTACTGGACAATTCTTTCGACTTGTCTATATGTTTGAAACTTTTAAAATAAAAAGCTGGAAAATCTCCCTGGCCTTCTTTTAAAAAGTCACATTTCTTTATATGAAATGACAATCTAATCCCCTATAATTTTTATTTATTTTCAATACTGTAGAACCTTATGTCAACCACAGCCGATTGTAACTTTGAACTTAGCCCTAGATATTTTTATAAAAATATATCAGGGTTTAATACAGTACCTTTACTACACAGATGAGTACATATAGCCTCAAATATTTGGATTAAATATTACCCTTTTAGAATCCATATGATCAAATAAAAGAGGTTATTAAGTGATTTCTTAAAATCATTTACATCTTGAGTTAGTTTAGTAAAAAGATATACACATACTTGATATCTTCTGAGTGAAGGTAAATGTTACCACATGCTCTTCCGTGACATTCTCTAAATGTTGTTTTTCTTCTTGTAGTGCCATTCCAATTAAATGTAACACCTTGAATAAATGTTTTGTAACTTTTAGTAAAAATTTAAAAAATTAAGCACATATATTAATAAGAAATAGGAAAAAAGAATTATTGAAAAAGATAAATCAAACTATTAAATACAAAATGCAGTTAAAACCAATTTGAAGTACTAATTTTTTTTTCTTTTTTTTTTTTTTTTTTGAGATGGAGTTTTGCCCTGTCACCCAGGCTCACTGCAACCTCTGCCTCCTGGGTTCAAGTGATTCTCCCGCCTCAGCCTCCCCAGTAGCTGGGACTACAAGCGTGCCCCACCATGCCCAGCTAATTTTTGGTACTTTTAGTAGAGATGGGGTTTCACCATGTTGGCCAGGCTGGTCTTGAACTCCTGACCTCAAGTGATCCGCCCACCTTGGCCTCCCAAAGTGCTGTGATTAAAGGCGTGAGCCACCATATCCGGCCCTGAAGTACGAATTTTTATTAAATGAAAAGACTGAGATTTATTTTCTAACAAAAATTATTGGCAAGAAAAACAAAATTTTCTACTTCAATGAGGAAGAAATTTCAATTGCAAATTTTCGGGGTAAGCTAAAATTACCACCAGCTGTGACCAGCAAGTCACATAATATGTAAGTTTTATTCTATACCTATACTACAGACTTAAAAAAACCTTCCAAGAATCAGTGGTCAAGTAATTATAAAGCTAAACGTATCCCCCATGTAATTATCCAGTCTATGACACTACCTAATTTCTCTAAGGACTAAATCTTCATCATCTGAGAAAGACAAACTTTTATCTCTAATGCCTTATCATTTATAAACTTTATAGTTCTTCAATGTATCTCACAAAGTATTCCTGATCAGACTTCTAAGAGACTGTATCAACCTATTTGTTTTTTTACTGCTCTTATCCCATGCCCAAGTTTTTTTTGTTTTTTTGAGACGGAGTCTCCCTCTGTTGCCCAGGCTAGAGTGCAGTGGCACAATATTGGCTCACTGCAACCTCTGCCTCCCAGTTTCCAGTGATTCTCCTGAGCCCTCCTGAGTAGCTGGGATTATAGGCACGTGCCATGATGATTGGCTAATTTTTGTATTTTTAGTAGAGACGGGGTTTCACCATGTTGTACAGGCTGGTCTTGAACTCCCGACCCCAAGTGATCCACCCGCCTTGGCCTCCCAAAGTGTTAGGATTACAGGGGTGAGCCACTGTGCCGGGCCCACACCCCAGTTTTTGAGGAGATATGTGTGTGATGTCTCTGTATCCTTCCCTCCACATGGGATGACTGTGGTTGTCAGAGACTTGGAAGAACTAGGTGACATAAAGCAAATGTACACGTAAGGTAAATATTGTTCACAACTCTTTTCTCCATTATTTCCCACAAACCTTTTGTTCATGTAATGCTGACAGTACATGACAGCTAGTACAGCTGTACTAGTAATGAGCTAGCACACCACAGCTCCATGATTTTACACTTTAAATATGCTTATGGATAAATAGGAGGTCATTATAAGAATACATACATCTTAGCCAGTGAGACAAAAAGAAAGAATGATAGCTACTCAGCCTCCCGAGGAGGGCTCCAAAATTTGAATCTGAATCCTGGTTTTACTGCTTTCAAGCTATTAACATATACCCTAAGGGAATGCCTTTGAGCCCATGTCATCATCTTTAACATTGGAAAAAAACAGCTTCCCTCTAGAGTTCTGAGGATTACAAATACTATATGCAGAGTGCTTAGCATGGTCGGGCACGGTGGCTCACGCCTGTAATCCCAGCACTTTGGGAGGCCGAGGTGAGTGGATCACCTGACGTCGGGAGTTTGAGACTAGCCTGGCCAACATGGTGAAACCCTGTCTCTACTAAAAACACAAAAAATTAGCTGGGTTTGGTGACAGGCGCCTGTACTCCCAACTACTTGGGAGGCTGAGGCAGGAGAATTGCTTGAACCCGGGAGGCAGAGGTTGCAGTGAGCCGAGATCACGCCATTGTACTCCAGCCTGGGTGACAAGAGCAAAACTGTCTCAAAAAAAAAAAAAAAAGTGCTTAGCATGGAATAAGGCATAAAGTAGGCATTCTATTTAACGAATAATTGTTATATCACTTAGTAGAGTAATATGGGAAGTTAATGGAACCTCACTGAAACTTGGCTTCCTCATCTAACAATGAGAAAAAAGTTGTATCTATTCATGGGGTGTTGTGTGAATTCAATGAGATAATGTAAGAATGGCTTACATTAAAACTATAAAGTAAAATATAAACAAGGGGCTGGGCATGGTGGCTCACGCATGTATAATCCCAACACTTGGGGAGGCTGAGGGGGGAGGATTGCTTGAGTCTAGGAGTTCGAGACCAGCCTGGGAACATGGCAAAACTGTCTCTACCAAAAATACAAAAATTAGCCAGGTGTTGTGATGCATGCCTGTAATCCCAGCTACTTGGGACACTGAGGTGGAGGGATCACTTGAACCCAGGAGGCAGAGGTTGCAGTGAGCCAGGATTGCGCCACTGCACTCCAGCTTCCTGGGTGACAAAGCCAGATCCTGTCTCAAAAACACAAAAACAAAAATAACACAAACAAGGTTCCAGACTTGCCACTTAACTAGCTATAGGACCATAAGTCTATGAGTGTCAGTTTCTTCAACCACAAAATAAGGATACGGATGATTCAAAACAAATTTTTGGTTTTGGAAAATAATTAGATTAGAAACATATATAAAAGATAACACATTATATCAGTATCAGAGTACTACATATATAAAGACCAGGACCAATCAAGGAGAGAACGACTGCCCAGTGGGACTGAGGTAATAACAACCATGTGGTATAAAAAAATCTGTCTGGCACTTGTTTTCACTGTCAGACACAAAAGCAGTAACAACATATTCAAGTTAGGAAGACACAATACATTTCGGCCTAGTTTTCCTGTGTATAGATACAGACAAGAATATTTTGCTTGTACTATAAAATACTAAAATATAAATAATAAATGTCTTCAAACCTACCCTTTGAAGCATGGACTCTGACCAGGCATATCCATTATGTTCCACAGCCCATTGCAGAATTGTTCCCATGATGCACAACATGACATCTGACTGCAAAATGTTAACTAGGCTTGCAAACAGAGGGCAGAACGGAGGCAACACCGGAGGTGGGAGTGCTGAAAATACAGTTGTTATTATTGGTTTCTTTCACAGAACATGCTTTAGAAACTATCTCTGTTACTTTTGATAGTTTTAACTCAAAGAATATTCATTAACACACACCTTAAAGCTATTATTTTATCTTCTCAAGGTCAAATGCATAAAAAGAGCCACATAATTAGCAGCAGTACAAAAGAAAGTCTGTCTTTTCCCCCAGAAAGGTCTTAAGATCTCAGATAAAATCAACCCAGAGGACTTAGCACAAACTATTTCTATGTTAACATATTTATTATTCCTTTGAATAGGAGGTTGTTCACTAGGAAAGCTTACATTTAAATATTCATTCCACCAAAGACAATCATCATAGTTAATAGAAAACAACGTTTAACAAGTAAAAAAGATGGGTATGACATTTTTAGAAAGATTAAAAATACCTGTATCTTCTCTATTTTGTCTTTTCAATTTCCGTTGAGCTTCTTCTGCCTAATAAAAAATAAAGTTATTTGGACAGGGAATTAGTAATGCCCGCTACCACACCCAGCTAATTTTTATATTTTTAGTAGAGACGGGGTTTCACTATGTTGGCCAGGCTGGTCTTGAACTCCTGACCTTGTGATCTGCTCACCTCGGCCTCCCAAAGTGCTGGGAT
>NW_026652295.1:41008684-41018669 GCF_009828535.3 Hylobates moloch | reverse complement strand
CAGCCTCCATAGAAGCTGGGATTTACAGGTACCCGTCACCATGCCCAGCTAATTTTTGTATTTTTAGTAGAGACAGGGTTTTGTCATGTTGGCCAGGCTGGTCTTGAACTCTTGACCTCATGTGATCCACCCATCTCGGCCTCCCTAAGTGCTGGGATTACAGGTGTGAGCCACTGTGTCTGGCCAAGGATGAACATCTAAAATCAGAAAATAACACAACAGAGGCCGGGGTGTGGCAGCTCACACCTGTAATCCCAGCACTTTGGGAGGCCAAGACAGGTGAATCACCTGAAGTCAGGAGTTCGAGAGCAGCCTGGCCAACATGGAGAATCCCCATCTCTACTAAAAATACAAAAATTAGCTGGGCATGGTGGCACACACCTGTAATCCTAGCTACTCGGGAGGCTGGGGCAGGATAATTGCTTGAACCTGGGAGGCAGGGGCTGTAGTGGAGTGAGCTGAGGTCTGCACTCCAGCCTGGGTAACAGAGTGAGACCCTATCTCAAAAAAAAAAAAAAAAAAAAAAAAAGATATCTATCCTTAATGTTCTAGTCCTCCCCCAAACTGATACATCAAGGTTAATTTTTCTTCAACTAAAAGAATCTCCAAACGAGTTCTCTATTACTTCAAATTAGAAGGGAAACATGTACAACCCCAAACCAAAAAAACTTATTTAAGCTTGAACTCTATGACTTCATCAAAAACTTAATAAAAGCTTTATGTTTAAGTTTTGTTCAATGCTGTTTATTGAAAAACCATTTTAAGAGAAGATTGCTAAAAGGCAGATTTTTTTTTTTTTTTTTTTTTTTTTGAGATAGGGTCTCACTCCCATCGCCCATGCTGGAATGCAGTGGTGCAATCATAGCTCACTGCAGCCTTGACCTCCTGGGCTCAAGTGATCCTCCTATCTCAGCCTCCTGAGTAGCTGGGACGAGAGGTGCATGACACCATGCCTGGGAATTTTTGTATGTTTAGTAGACGTGGGGTTTCACCATGTTGGCCAGGCTGATCTTGAACTCCTGAGCTCAAGCAATCTGCCCGCCTCAGCCTCCCAAAGTGCTGGGATAACATGCCTCACCAAAAAGGCAAAATTTAATTACCTAGGAATGATCGGAAAGCTCCACGAATCTCTGTGAGAAAGTGTTAAATAATACCAATTCTGAAATGTGCATAAAGTGGATTAACTGATTATAATACAGGTTGAAAATTTGTTTTAAAAAACTGTACCCATATATGTATAGGTATGTATTATATAGATCTTATATATATATGCACAAAACGCTAGGGGGAAACTCCAAAATGTTAGGTGGGGGTATTTTAAGTAACTTTTACTTTCTTCTTTATATTTTATATTTTCCAAATTCCCTACAATAAAAGTGTATCATTTTTCAATCTGCAAAAGCAGTAAAAAGTTGTTTAGGAAAAAACATCCAAGCCAGATACAGTGGTGCATGCCTCTAATCTCATCTACTCAGGAGGCTGAGGTGGGAGGATTGCTTGAGCCCAGGAGTTTGAGGTTGCAACGCTCTATAATGGCATTGTGAATAGCCACTAAACTCTAGCCTGGGCAACATGGCGAAATCCCATCTCTTAAGAAAAACAATGCAACCCTTCCCTGCTACATTTTTAATTTTCCCAATTACCTTGGACTGTTCTGCCCTTGAAAAGTGATAGAAATACAAGTTGAACTCTTTGGCACATTCTGGTTTCAGTTCATACATGCCTCGTCCTGTTAATCCAGGTTTCCTATGAAAGAAAGGACCTTAGAATATTATTACCAAAGCCATACACTAATTTATGAGATAGTCTTGGATATTAGAACAAGAAAGCAGAGCTCTCATATACTGCTGGTGGGTGTTAAGCTACAACTATTTTCAGTGGGTTGATTTGGCAATCTAAATCCAAGTTCTACATGCATCTGTTTTATTTAGCATGCCCACTTGGAATTTATCCTAACTAGACAAGTGAACGTGATGGACACTGCAGTGGCAACAATTAAAAAGTCTATTAACGGGAAATAAGTAACAAATTACAACATCTCCAAACAACTGAACACCATTAACAGTGATGATAATTTCTCTATTTTCACATGTAAAGACCTCTGTGTTAAGTTTTATTAAGTGGAAAAAAGCAAGTACACTATTGGGGTTTAGGGAACTTTCCTAAGCAAATTATAAAACCCAGAAGCCAACTGAGACAGAGTTTTAAAAACAGAAAGTTAAAAAACAAAGTTAAAAAACAAGGGACAGACTGGAAGAAAGTACTGTGATGTATTAAATAACAATTGATATTTCTAATATATAATACTTTTGGAACAATGAGATAGGGACAAACAACCATAAAGAAAAATGCATTAAAGTATGAAAAAACAAACAGCCAATAAACACACGAAAAGATGCTCAACTTCACTGTTATTAGAGTAATGCAAATTAAAATAAGGTACTAAAAGACTGCTCATATTAAAGTGTTGACAAAGTTGCAAGGCACTCTTTATACACGGCTAGTCAGAGTGTAAACTGATGACTTTTTTGGGAAGGGAATTACGAGGTATGTATCAAAATGTAATACAAGCTTTCATTTTGATCTAGCTAATGCTCAAAGAAACACTTTCATAGTCAAAGATACACTTGTTAATGCTGTATGTACAAGGATGTTCAATATTTGTTTATAAGAGAAAATCTGGAAGTTATGTATTATACTTATAGGGAAGAGGTCAGATACATTACAGTACATGACTACAAGGAAGTGAAAAAGGGCCTGGCGCCATAGCTCATGCCAGTAATCTCAGCACTTTGGGAGGCCGAGGCGAGCTGGATCATCTGAAGTCAGGAGTTTGAGACCAGCCTGGTCAACATGGCGAAACCCCATTTCTACTAAAAATACAAAAATTAGCCAGGTGTGGTGGCGGGCACCTGTAATCCCAGCTACTTGGGAGGCTGAGGCAGGAGAATTGCTTGGACCTAGGAGGCAGAGGTTGCAGTGAGCCAACACTGTGCCACTGCACTTGAGTCTCGCTTTGTCACCCAGGCTGAAGTGAAAAAGGATGAAGTATGCCTATATGTACTGACAAAGTATATTACATAAAAACTAAAAAAACCCAATAAAAATAACAACCCCCCCCCTCCCCCGCCACTAAGGACACAAATACATGGAAACATTCTATTATTTAATTTTAAAAAAGGTTATAGAATAGTAAATACAAAATGAGCCCATTTTTTGTTATAAATATAAGATATTTAGAAAGATACACATCTAAACATAATAGAAATCATCTGAGGGGTTGGATTACAGGTAATATTTTTTCTTTGTATTTTTCCATATTTTTTCTAAAAGCAAGTATTGTCTTTATGACCAACAAAAAATAAAGACATTATCTTCAAAAATTTATAATGGGTTAAAAATAATGAATACATTGTCATTGGGGTAGGAAGCAAAGAAAAAACAGGCTTAAGAAACTGCGTCAATATCTTTAATAAGCATTTACTAAATGCTTATAAATTTATTAAATTCCAGGTCCAAGCAATAAATTCCCCAGTTTATTGACTGGGGAAGACTGTGGACACTGGAGAAGGCGGCATTGAGAGGCTATCCCACAATTTAGGTGGCACATTCAAATGGAAACAAAGAAAGCAGTTTTAAGAAATTACAATGCATTTACTTAGCTCACTGCTGAGGTTAATTTTTACTATTTGAAACCATCAGCTATGAACATCTATTCTGAATGTGACAAAAACCCTCACAATGTCACTTTATGTTGCTGAGTACAGGGTGAGATCAGAAAAGTGAAATGTCAGTGAGAAATCTAATTCAGAACTATAATTTGAAAATGTCTGTCAATCTCTGAAAGCTGCAACTTCATTCTCAGTTGCATCAAAGAAAACACTCTAAGAAAAATGAATGTACTGGAAAAGTAAAACAGAATGTGAAATAATAGGAAGTAAACTCACTTGAAATGGGCAACTGCTTCGATTACACTCTCCATGCCAGTCTCCTTGTTCTCCTAAAGGTACAGGACACAAGTGTGTTTCATGTTAATAATAACTACTAGCACTCTGAGCATTGTGTTTTATCTCATTGACCCTCATAACAACCTAAGATAGATACACCTTATCTCCATTTTTACAGATGAGGATTCCATAGCAGATACAATAATACAAAACCAGACACACTTACTTGGTAAGCTGATGTTTATTCAAACTGATATATTATTTTAAAATACATAAGATAGATAAAACTTTATGATTTTTAAAAAGTCACTACCATACAGAATCAAGGTAAGAGCTTTCTAAAGGAATTAAATGAAAACACAAAGTATATAAAACATTTAAAAAATTTATGTAAAATACTTCTGGTATTTTATAAAATAGTTGCACTAATTTCTTGTCTACTTTCAGTACAACAGCACTTCCCAAATCATATCTCATTCACGATAAGATATTAATAGGAATTCTGTGAATAAATAATTCTTTAAAATGTTTGGGAAATACAGTTACAATCACTTTATTTTTTATTTTTTTGAGACGGAGTCTCGCATTGTTACCCAGGCTGGAGTGCAATGGTGTGATCTTGGCTCACTGAAACCTCCACCTTCCAGGTCCAAGCAATTCTCCTGCCTCAGCCTACCAAATAGCTGGGATTACAGGCGCCCGCCACCACACCTGGCTAATTTTTTTTTTTTTTTTTAGTAGAGATGGGGTTCCACTATGTTGGCCAGGCTGGTCTTCAACTCCTGACTTCGTGATCTGCCCACCTTGGTCTCCTAAAGTGCTGGGATTACAGGCGTGAGCCATTGTGCCCAGCCGACAATCTTAAACCACTTTAAAAATGCTTTTTGAAATTTTATTGTTCCTTAAAGTTTAGGCTAAATTATAACTGCTTCCCAATTGAACAACTTGGGATTCACTTCCTGCATTAAAGCAGTACAAGTAATTTTTATCTTGACTAGATATTTAGTGACATTAAGGAGTTATTCATCATTCGGCCAGGAATGGTGGCTCATACCTGTAATCCCAGCACTTTGGGAGGCTGAGGTGGGCGGATCACTTGAGGCCAGGAGTTTGAGACCAGCCTGGACAACACAGAGAACCCCCATCTCTACTAAAAATATAAAAATTAGCCGGGCATGGTGGCGTGTGCCTGTAATCCCAGCTACTTGGGAGGCTGAGGCATGAGAATCACTTGAACGCGGGAGGCAGAGGTTATAGTAAGCCAAGATCATGCCATTGTACTCCAGCTTGGGCGACCGGGCCAGACTCTGTCTATCTCTCTCTCTATATATATTTAGAGAGATACATATATATATATAGTTTTTAAAAGTGTGATAACATAAAGATAGGGTTTTTTTTTTAAGAGTCCTCATTTTCTAGATCAGAGTTTTTCGACCTTAGCACTACTGACATTCAGATCAGATATGTTGTGGGGGGTTGTCCTGGGTATTGTAGGATGTTTAGCAGTATCCCTGGCCTCTACCCACTAGATATCAGTAGCACCCCACACCCTGCCCTGAGTAGTGATATTCACAGATGTCCCCTGGGGGGCAAAATTGTCCTCAGTTGAGAATCACTGTTTTAGATACATATAGTCCTATTTATAGATGAAATGGTAAATACAGTATTTTCTAGGAAATAATACAGGGGGCACAGAGATTAGTGGTTGGGGTATGGATGAAACCAGACTGGCCTCTGTTGAAGCCGGTGATGGGTTTGTTATACTACATTTTTTAATCTCTATAGATGTTTGAAGTATTTATAATACAAAGTTTAAAAGTATTACTATGCAACAAAGACAGGTTGAAATCTCAGAAAAATAAATGTTAATTAAGGTTGAAAGTTTTGATCTATGTTTCATATTAGGGCAAACATTTTGAAAAGCCTCAATGAAAATAAAGTCCCTTCTCAATTACAAGGGTTGAGTTTCTGAAAAGCCCCATGGCTGAAATATAGGTTGCTGGGGAACTTATCACCCCTGGAAGGAAAAATAGTTGCAATTTAACCTATGAATGTCCTTTTCACTATTATTTTACATTCACTAAAATGAAACAAGGGCTCGTCATTAAGAAGACTCTCTGGAGGCCAAGAAGGAAAAAGCTTAGGAAAACATTATTTATTCTACTCAACATAGGTGAGTAGGCACTTCTGACTCCCTTCCTCAATATACTAGGTTACAAAGCATTATCCATACCCATAGCAACTCTGTACTAAAGACCCTATAATGACCTCTTTCTGTGGAGTACAAACCTTAGTGCCAAGGTTTGCGCTTACTTTTTGTTTAGTGCCCTTATCTTCTTCAAGGCTTTATTGTAAAAGATTCTATTACTATTCTGTTTTCTACTCCTATTCTCTTTTCCTAATTATTTATAATAAGAGTGACTGGAATTATACACATCCCATGACAATAGATTTTACAATTGTGAGAAAGGTATACAGAAGTAAATCTATAGATACTAGACTGATAGGGAAAAGTTTCTACATTTTTTTTTTTTTTTTAGAAATGTAGGTACTTACATCTTCAGGTAAAGACTTTACCAATTCACTATGAGCCATAGGCTTGATACTCAACTGATGGATAATCTCTCGCTTGATTTCATCTGTAGCATTTACCTGTCCAACTCCAGGACTAAATCTCTCTCCTGTCAAAAATGAAAAAGTATATATACATACATTTAACATAATCACAATATTTTCGTGATATATACTTATAATTCATGCAGCATGTTATATTTCTCTAAGTCTGCCTGAGCAATGGGAAAGTAATGACTGTTCTGGCAATAAGCCAGGGAGAGAGCAGCTCCTGACCATGCTTCTGCATCTCAGACCCAACATGTGAGGGCAGGCTTTAGGCAGTGGAGAGAGCTCTTGCTGCTGTTTTGAAAGAATGGGATCAGAAACGTGGGAAGGGATTAAATGTGGTCAAGGAAACTACATTTACCCCATTCTCCTTGTGGCAGCAAGGAGGGAGAGCCTTCCTTTCCCCTACTATCTAGTGGCAAATAAAATATCAACTTCAGAGACCTTCTTCATTGGTGTCATCTCCTGACAGTAGCCAGGATTCTCTGCTGTATGGACTACAGGGGGTCTAAAACAATAGTAAAGGACTGAAGATATAGGTAATAAGGAAAGAAATCCACATCTATTAGCCATAGATCTAAAGGTAGCTTGGAATTATTGTATCTGAAGTCAAGAAGATACTTTTGTACCACAAACCCATGGAGAGAAACATAGTTAAGATATAAATCAAGAGTAAACAGATCTTAAATATCCTATTCCTTGCTTGCTAAATTCTCCTGTCACCCACTCCCCCCACCACCTCCTCACAAAATACAGAGTCTTCCAGTTTATTCTGCTTCAGTAGTTGTATTTTCTCCTTCTTCCAAAGCACCACAGTGCTGTTACTCTCAATATTACAGTAACCAGAGGGGAGAAAAAGAGAAATATTCCAATTCTCTTCCCCTAAGACTGAGTATCCTCTCAAAACAAGGGAAACACAGACCAGAAATTCCAAACTATTTGCTACTATAAACGTCAGTGTAATTTATTAAGTGCCTCAAACAATTTAAACTTACCAACAAGCATTATAATGAGGTATAGCATTTCTTCTATTAGAGTATTGTTCTGCTGAACAACATCCTATAACAAGTGAGGGAAGATAAAGTTCAGAGATAATAATAGGCATATTGTATAATCTCAAGAGGATTAACATATCCAAAAGGAAGGAAAGATGCTTCTTTAGCAATGTGTTGTGGTTTCATAAAACATGTTCTTACCTTATGGGTAATCTCAGAACTAAATCTTTTTCCATAGTCTGGAGTACTGAAAATCTGATAAAGTTCAAAGCGGCTGAGCATGATCATCAGGAAATGATTTGGATCCATCATGGAGACACCTGTCTTTTTTTTTTTTTTAATGTTTGAGGTAAAGGAAAAAAGGAAGGTCAAAGGGGCCACTATTGAAACAATTAGTGAGAGATAATTTGGCTTGCACAAGAGAAAGCAGTTTACCAATCCTAAAACGTTCACCAATCCCAGTAAAAGATGAAAACCTATTTAACCTCAATCCCTACTTGTGGTAGCAGACAAGTATGGAAAGGCATCTAAATTGGTAAAACAAAATACCAACAAACAAGCCCCAAACCTAAGCCCACCCAGCACAGTAACACGAACTATGAGTTCTCTTTCCTTCTAATACTTTGAAATACTTGTATTCCTATGAATTCAGTGCCAAAATTTTATTTTGGGGTTCTCTGATCACTGTTTGGACTCGGAAATGTGGTATATTAATTAACCTTCTAGTATTTTAAAAATATAGATCATATTAAACTATTATCAAGATCTCCTAACCTATTTTTTTCTGGTAAGCATTATACTGACTGAAGTGACAGCTTTTAAATATTAGTTTCAATTCTCTTTTAATTCCATTTGTATAAATTATAAATCAACTTAGATTTTGTTCTGAACTAATATTTTTTTGAAATATACATTTCTTGACTTTATTTTTATTTATTTATTTTTTGAGACGGAGTCTCACTCTGTCGCCCAGGTTGGAGTCCAGTGGAGTGATCTCAGCTCATTGCAACCTCCGCCTCCCAAGTTTAAGTGATTCTCCTGCCTTGGCCTCCCAAGTAGCTGGGACTACAGGCGCATGACACCACGCCAGGCTAATTTTTCTAATTTTAGTAGAGACAGGGTTTCGCCATTGTTGACCAGGCTGGACTCAAACTCCTGACCTCAGGTGATCCACATGCCTCAGCCTCCCAAAAGGCTGGGATTACAGCTGTGAGCCTCTGTGCCCAGCCACCTTTATTTTTCTATAATGACTAAATCCATTCAGCAGTAACAGAGAACAACTACTATGTGACAAGCACTATGCAAGGCAAAAGGGACAAAAAAAGAAACAAGATACAACTGCCATGGTTTGGTGGGGTGGGGGTAGGATGCTGAAGAGTAAACAGTAATCACAATCCAGGGTTGTGAGTGCTATGGCAGGGTTAAATACCATGCTAGGGTCCTCACAAAAGGGACATGTAGCCAAGTTTTAGTGTGTCAGGGAAGGCTTCCTGGAGGAAGTAATGCTAAAGTAAACACAAACAGGAAAATAAGTTAGCTAGGTAAATGGAAAAAGAAGGGGTGGGTAACTTAGGGAGAAAAGAAATCAATATGTAGAGTTTAAGATGTATGAGAATATGGCAAATTCAGGGAACTTCAATGTAGTTAAGTATCGCAGTCCTTGAAAATTAGTTTAAGGGGTTTAAACTAAGAGGTTTAACATTAGTACATTAGTTAAAGAACCAGAAGACAATGAAGAAAGGATGGCTTTCAGGTATATGACTTTAGCAACTAGGTAGACTGTGGAACAATTCACCAAGGTAGGGAAGTGAAGACAGGAAGAAGGCATGGAGGAAACATGAGGAGTTATTCTGAACACGTTTAATCTGAAGTGTCTCTAGGAAATATAGATGGAAATGATCTGAAGGCTGTTAGCCATATGAGCTTGGAGCCTAGGAGACAGGGCTAGGCTGGAGTTGTAGATTTGGGTGTGATCACAGGTGACTGAATTCTATGGAAATAACAAGAAGCAAAGATTCCCCACAACCTTTAAGTTCAATGCTTTTAATTCATTACCTGAAGCATTACTACATCCTTGTCAAACATCTCACGTCTGCATTTCACATTATGGTAGTAATAAATCTAAAAAAATAAGTAATTATATTGAGTAAATAGTTATGGGTTCAGGCTCTCTCCTAAACCTTCCCTAAAAGCACAAGCTGGTACAAGAATGTGTGCATGTGTGTGATGTGGTTTCTCTAACAATTAACATTATCTTAGTATAGATTAATTAATTACAGATTTTCACATTACAGTGGTCATGATATGGTTCACATTTTGCAGCTAACTTGCTGGGTTTCCGAATAAAGTAAAAGGTTGTGGTCTCAGGAAGGTCAGGAGCTACCAAACACAGGAGAAAAAAAAAATCCGTTTACGGCTATACCA
>NW_026652295.1:40849478-41008584 GCF_009828535.3 Hylobates moloch | reverse complement strand
CCCCAAAAAAACATAGACTCTGAGTAAAGCAGATTACCCTCATGGAAGAAGGAATTCTGCCTTTATGACAGCCACTGTACTCAAGGCTGCAACATCAACTCTTCCTTGGGTCTTTCCAGTCTGCTAGGCTCCCCTGCAGATTTCAGACTTGTCAGATTTCAGCCCCCACAATTTCATGAGCCAGTTCCTTACAACAAATCTCTGTCTCTCTCTCTATATGTATCTATACACACACACACACACACACACACACACACACACACACACACACACACGCACACACCTTACTGGTTCTGTTCCTCTGGAGAACCCAAACTAAAAATGTGTTTCAAAGTGATTTCAAATACAAGGAACATAATAAATAGGTATTCACTTTTAAATGCAAGCACCACTTACTAGAGGTAGGAGCTCTGGAAATTTATATGCCACTTCACTTTTGCTTAATAATACATGTAAACCTGCATGAAAGAACAAACAAAAAACAGTATTTCTATCGGTAAAAATCATTTGGAAAAATACCCTAAATATTCACTCAACTTTATATCTAACTTCTTTTATCTTTAGGAACCTATCAAATTACCAATTAAGATAGAAAATGAACTATATTCATAAGAGGCTTTTTATTATTTTTTTGAGATGGAGTCGTGCTCTGTCGCCCGGCTGGAGTGCAGTGGTGCAATCTTGGATCACTGCAAGCTCCACCTCCCGGGTTCACGCCATTCTCCTGCCTCAGCCTCCCAAGTAGCTGGGACCACAGGCGCCCGCCACCACGCCTGGCTAATAAAAGAGGCTTTTCAATGCTTCTCATGAATCTGTTATCAAAGGCACACTTAGAACTAGTCTTAGTTGTATGTACTAGTACACACTGATGACATTTTAAAAGCTATCAAAACAATTTATATACACGTTATGCCAACTTTAAGAGTTGTATTTCACTGGGCCATGGAATTTGTTCCCATTTAAAGTATAGCAGTGAGAGATCCTTCTGGCCACTGAATGGAGAAACTGGCCCTGGAATTCACAGTCTTCACTGATACTGACCTTTGAATTAAGTTCCCCAAAACTTTCGGTTTAGGATCAAAGCCTCCTTAGTTTCTAACCTCAAGGGATCTTGGCTGACTGCAACCTCCGCCTCCCAGGTTCAAGCGATTCTCCTGCCTCAGCCTCCCGAGCAGAGCAGCTGGAACTACAGGTGCACCCCACCACGCCCAGCTAATTTTTTTATTTTTAGTAGAGACGGGGTTTTGCCATGTTGGCCAGGCTGGTCTCGAACTCCTGACTTCAGGTGATCTGCTGGCCTCGGCCTCCCAAATTGCTGGGATTACAGGCATGAGCCAACATGCCCGACCTTCAGTTCATTCTGGGTGTGTTCTGTTTATGCTATTGCTTAAACAGAGGACACCCTTTAAAGTCTTATCGATATATAATGGCCACTTACTCAAGCCTGGTTTGAAGCTTTCTTCATCTAGGAAAACTTGCATTACTAATGCCATTCTAATAGCTTATTCTAAACATTTACTGCTCAAACTCCATTACCACTTGCTTCAAACTGTCCATGAACTGTTTTATGTTGGTTTACTTAGATTTCCAATTAGATTATAAGCAGTTAGGCTAAGGTTTATCAAATACAATGAAATGAATACTCAAAAATATTCATACAACAGCTTTGAGGGAGGTAAAAACCTAGGCAGAAATTAGTACATTTTTAGAGTATTGACTTTTTTCATTGTAGATAACTATCAGCATCAGCTTCCTCCCATAAAATTAGACTTTTTTTTTTTTTTGAGACAGAGTCTCACTCAGATTTTTAAAGGCAGAAGAGATCAGTGGCTCAGTTGGAGACAGGACTCATTACTCAATTTCTTGCCTTATTTTTTTTTTAAGCGCATGTGCAGGGCACGCCATGCTGTACCTGTGTGCTACTTCCCCACGCATGCCTCACTTTCTTGCCTTCTATCCAACACTTTTCCACAACACCATGCCATCAACTGCCTGTGTTGAGGATCGACAGTTCAGTTGCTCAAAATACTTATAAAAACACAACTGGGCCTGAACAAGTTATAGAAATAAGAGAGATTTCTTCTTACGATCATGATTTCATTCTAGGTAATGGTCTATTGTATCATTTTAATATTCATATGTCTAGGAATAACAACTTTATAAGCCTCAGAGTAGGTAATTATCTTAAATTACCATGACTTCAATAATATATCCGTGGCAAGGGTCTATCAGTGGGATAATGTGATAGGTCTCAGAACAATGAAACAAAAAATGCCTTCAGAATGAAAGAGGAACCATTACTACTGACCCCATGTACATTAAAAGGACAATGAAGGAATATTAACAACTCTAGGCCCACAAATCTGATAACTTAGATGAAATGGATCAATTCCTTGAAAGACACAAACTACCAAAACTCACACAAGGAGAAACAGATAACCTAAACAGGCCCGTATCTGTTAAAGAAATTGAGTCAATTATTACTAATCTTCCAAAAACTAAAGCATCAGATGAGATGACTTCACTGGTGAATTCTGTCAAACATTTAAGGAAGAAACGAAACAAATTCTCTACAATCTCCTCCAGAAAAAAACAAAACAAAACAAAAAACACACCCTCACATCACATTAAGCTACTGAGCTACAAACTTCACATAAACGACATATTTTACAATGAGTAAAAATACCTTCAAAATTTCTTTCTGTTCTCTGAGTTAAAACGGAACTAAAGAAAACAACAGTGTATACCTAGAATCAAGAAATATGAAAGCTGTACCGAAACGAGTCTGCAGAGATGGATCAGTGCATATTCAAAGTCTTTGGCCACGTAAGATGGCAGCTTCAGACATTCTACCAATTAATTATAAGTGGCTTATAAATCAACTACTTGAAATTAAAAGAATTATCACCCCATTATGGCCTTGTTCTTGACCTGTTGTGTAAAAAGCTATCAATAAATATATGAAACAGTTCAGAGGGAGAGGAAAAAAAGGAGAATAGAAAACCTAGGGTGGCTTCAAGTGATTAGTAATTGCTTAAGTGACAGATTAATTTGAATGGTAACAACACAGACTTTGAAGCTGGATTCGATGAAATGATAAAACATGTGGTATCTGTAGTTAAGTCTAAAGAAGCACTATGGTATAACGGCTATAAACACGGCCTCTGGTGCCAAACTTCCTCATAATGCCAATGATTCTTTCTTGTTGTGTGACTTACTAAGCAAGTCACTCTCTATGCCTCTGTCTTCCCATCTGTGAAGCAAGCTTAATAATAATACCTACTTCACAGGACGATGTGATGATTGGATAAGTTAATGATGTAGAAATCGCAGAATAACGTCTGGCACAAAGTAAGTATTCACAGATATTAACCACAAACAACAATTTAAAAGATAATTTTAGGGTTTTATTTTAGGGGAAATGCTTTACCTGCAAGTAAGCGAGAAACTGGGAGGTGAATGCTAACTTTTTCTTGGGAAACACAGTATCTGATAGTTTCCACTGAATGTCCACAAATGCTTAGTGTGATTGGCTGTTCACCATCAGTATAACCACCATGACACTGCATCAGTACAGCGAGACATTTCTTGTAAGCTTCAATTAACACTTTTTCCTAAAAAAGAGGGTTTTTCTGTAAGTTACTCAAAAGGTTGAGTTTCTACAACATTGAATGAGCACCTTAAATTCAATGAGTAAGTACCTCAAATAACAATATGGGCAAAACCAAACTCAATCCTCCCTCCCAAATTTGGTCCCTCTTCCAGTGTCCCTCATCTCAGTGAATGATACATTTACCCATATAGTGTAGAAATCTACAAGTTATTCCAATACCCTCCTTTCCCCCATTCCCCATTGTCCAATCTATTACCAAGCTGGCAACTTCATCTTCTAAGTTTCTCTCATTATTGCTACTTTTCTCTATCTCTAGTAACTCCAAGGCATTGCCAAGCATCTCTCTATTAAATTCCTGCTTTGACTCTTGCCCCCTTCATCCATTCTCCATACAGAGCAATTTTAAAAAACATGTAAATTGAATCATGTCATTGTATGGAGAATGGATAAAGGGGCAAGAGTTGAAGCAGGGAATTTAATAGAGAGATGGTAATCTCTAAAGGCATCCCACTTCAATTCAAATAAAATGCAGGCTGAGTGTGGTGGCTCACGTCGGTAACTCCAAGACTTTGGGAGGCCGAGGCAAGCAGATTGCTTGAGCCCAGGAATTCAAGACCAGCCTGGGCAACATGGCAAAACTCTGTCTCTACAAAAAATAGAAAAATTAGCCAGTGTGGTGGTGTGTGCCTGTTGTCGCAGCTACTCGGGAGGCTGAGGTGGGAGGATCACCTAAGCCCAGGGAGGTCGAGGCTACAGTGAGCTGGGATTGCACCACTGCACTCTGGCCTGGATAACAGAGTGAGCTGTGTCTCAAAAAAAAAAAAAAAAAAAAGAATTACATTCAAAACTTCTTTCCATGGCCAAGGCCCTGAAAAATCACTCCTGTGCCCAAATCTCTGTTCTCTACTTCTGTGCTCCAACCACAAACCTTTCTATAGCTCCTAGGACTACTCTAGTCCCTGTCATCACAGACTATAATGCAGCTGTCTTCTCAGTCAGGAATATCATTTACTCTTTGTTCCGTTAACTTTTACAGATTGTTCAGACCTTACGGAAACCTCCCTAACCTCATAATGTATACAGGCTCTCATCTAGACTTCATCGCCAAAGGAAGGCCAAAATAATTTTAAGACACAGGACAAATGTACCAATAATAAAACTTTATTTTTGAATAAATTTATAAACTACCATTTTTATATTCTCAAAGTCTAGAAGGGATTATGGAAAAAAAACAAAGATAGTTATATTAGGGAAGAGACAATTTGGATTGTTTCTTTCTCTATTTTTCAAGTTTTTCCTAAGGCTATAGAATTTTAAAATTTTACTAAGTTTATAGGTGGAGAAGGAAAATATGCTGTTTAATGAACTAAGTATCACCACTGTTTTCTCCAGATCTCCTTGAAATTTACTTAGGATTCTGCTTATTCCTCCCTCTTCCACTTTCCTCCTATTCCCCGCACCTAGAAGAAACTCACATCTGAAGCACACCAGTCCTGCATCATTGAAATGACATGTGTTAATTTCATTTGTAGTGTGAAGGCTGCTTCCCACTCTGGTTCCATTTCAATATGTTGTCCTACTTGACGTGTAATTGGATCCATTCCCTTAAAGGAAGTGAAAAAATTATATATGAATGAAAATTATAGTTGTTCTTTTATATGGAAACCTAAGAAGTAATGTAGAAGAAATATATATTGATTATAAAAACATAGAAGGTATAAGTTATAACACGAAACTTCAAGTACTATGAGAATAGCTTTTAAAATTATGTGTTTATATAACATTCTCTAAAATATAAATTTAGAAATCCCAATAAACGCATTATTTCAGAGGTATCATCCAAGATCTGTTTTAGGCAATAAAATACTTCAATATTTCACTGCAATAATCCTTCCTTTTTAGCTGTATTGTCTATAGAAAAAATTGTTAAAAGAAATGTGACAAGCTTTTAAAATGTTATTGAATTTATAACTGTATTTTATAATAAAGTTTTAATATTATGTCCTAATATGCAGTTAAGTTTTCACAGAGCCTGAAAGAAGGCAAAACAATAAATAGCTTTTAATTAAAATTACCGTTCAGAAACTAGCCTAACTATTCTAGTATGTCAGAACTTATTAAACAATAGAGAATACAGAATACTTCAAGTATCAAAAATGACCAAAGTAGCTATTGTTTTTACAGATACATGAAAAACATAGTAGTATTATAATAAATTAAACACCCATGAACTACCACCCAACCTAGGAACTAGAATGGTAAGTCAGGCCAGACATGGTGGCCCACGCCTGTAATCCCAGCACTTTGGGAGGCCGAGGCGGGTGGATCACTTGAGGTCAGGAATTCAAGACCAGCCTGGCCAACATGGCGAAACCCTATCTCTACTAACAATACAAAAATTAGCTGGGTGTGGTGGCGTGCACCTGTAATCCCAGCTACTTGGGAGGCTGAGGCAGAAGAATTGCTTGAACCTGGGAGGCAGAGTTGCAGTGAGCCAAGATTGTGCCACTGCACTCCTGCCTGGGCGATAGAGCAAACCTCCACCTCCAAAATAAATAAATAAATAAAAATAAATTCAAACAAATAAAAATAAAAATGGTAAGTCAACTTTGGTCATTCCTTTTCTTAAGAAAGCCAGGTGGCTACTAAAGGAATCATAATAGTACTTGCTCAGATTTTTAGAGACGTCACCTATCTTCTTACAGTTATAACTGGTTAAATATACCTGTTCGTTTCTACTTCTAGATTCTGTTTTGTATATAGGGATGTTTCCTAAAAAGAGAATTAAACAGGGGAAAAAGGTCTACACTGTATTATATAAATATCACATGAAGGAGAGAAAAAGAAACATGGAAACATTAAAAAGCAAAATCAAAAACGACTACAGTTTCTCAAATAACTTGACTATACTTCCAAGAAAGCATATTAAAAAAATAAACTTGTAACCTCTAAAGAAAGAACATTAGTGGAAACCAAAGAAATACAAAAGTGGCTGGCGCAGTGGCTCATGCCTGTAATCCCAGCACATTGGGAGGCCGAGGTGGGCGGATCACTTGAGGTCAGGAGTTTGAGATCAGCCTGGACAACTTGGTGAAACCTCGTCTTTACTAAAAGTACAAAAAATAGCTGGGCATGGTGGCAGGTGCCTGTAATCCCAGCTACTCAGAAAGCTGAGGTCAGAGAATCACTTGAACCCAGGAGGCGGAGGTTGCAGTGAGCCAAGATTGTGCCATTGTACTCCAGCCTGGTCAACAGAGTGAAAAACTATGTCACAAAACAAAACAAACAAACAAAAAAACAACCCCCAAAACTGGCCAGGTGCGGTGGCTCACGCCTGTAATCCCAGCACTTTGGGAAGTTGAGGTGGGTGGATTACTTGAGGTCAGGGATTTGAGACCAGCCTGGACAACTTGGTGAAACCCCCCTCTCTATTAAAAATACAAAAATATAGCTGGTGTGGTGGTGTATACCTGTAATCCCAGCTATTTGAGAGGCTGAGGCAGAATATTCACTTGAACTCTGGAGGTGGAGATTGCAGTGAGCTGAGATTGCGCCACTGCACTCCAGCCTGGGTGACAGAGTGAGACTCCATCTCATAAACAAAACAAAACAAAAAAACCAACACAGAACCCAAGAGCAGTAGATGCCGGAATCTTTGCTGGGATCTCCTTTGCTCCATACCTTTCTAAGAATCTCCAATTAAAGAGGAGCTTCCTGGTCAGAATTGTGGCCATTCAAATTGATCTTTTGGAAATGTGCACGAAATGAAAAGATGTGCAGACAGAAAGCTGTTCATTTCAATGAACAACAACAACAACAACAACATAGAAGCCAGGCCTGGGCCTGTGCCTGCGCCTCTAGTCCCAAGCAACTTAGGAGGCTGAGGCAGGAGAACTGCCAGAGCCCAGGAGTTCAAAGGTATAGTACACTATGGTTGTGTCTATGACTAGCCACTACACTCCACCCTGGGCAACACAGTGAGACCCCCATCTCTTAAAAAGAAAAATTTAAAAAAAAAAAAAAAAAAAAAGAGAAAAGAGAAAAAAAAAAGGAAAAAGAAAGTGTAACAGTTTTTACATACCTGCATACATTTTAGTAATTCCAAAAAGGCATCAAACCCTTCTAGGAACTTTTGCCTCAGCTCATCTGACCATTCAGTTGGTTTGCTAATTAACACATACCTGAACAAGATAAAAGTGACAGTGGCAATTAACATAAACATTGACTTTCTATAAATTGCAACTGGTTTAATAATTAAACGAAAACTTACTTGAGATCTAAAATAAGGCTCTGTACTCTCCTAAATTTGAAGGCTTGTAAAGCAGTGTATCGTTCAAACTGAAATCTGCCCTGGGCATCTCGATGTCTCAAATGATCCATAAAAGTCTTAATGATAATGCTCATCAGGTTTTCTTCTGTGATGAGCATTCGAGCCTAAAAACAAAGTTTATCAGAGTGCATGGTAATCAAAAACTATGTACTAGGAAGACTAAAAGAAAAAAGTCACCAACATTGTTTAGCTCCTTCAGTTTAAACCTTTTTCAACACAACTATACATCATAAATGCATTACTGTGTATTTCTAAATAACAATTACTTACTCCAATTGCCACGTGTATGAAGCAACAATTATACCAGATGCCAGAAAGATGCCAGAATGTTAGAAGACAGTTCCAAGGCTCATTACTCAAAGATAATTCAGGGTGGGGGCTCTGAATCAGGCTGCAAATTTTCCTTAACTGAGACATTTAGACACCTATAATGGTATGGTATAGTTATTCTAGGATCCAGAGGTTTATGACATAGATTCTCTAGAACTCAGTATGAAACAATATTTTCTCTTAATTTCCTTAGTTGAGATTTATTTTTTCTTTGTGTGTGTGTGTGTGTGCATGTGTGTACATATATACATATTTTTGAATAAGCAAATACATGTAAATGATACTAAATGCAACAGAGAGTCTCCTAGCTCCTGAGGTCTTCTTTCTAAAGGCAAACTCTGTTTTTTTTTTTTTTTTTTTTTTTTTTTTCCTGAGGCGGAGTCTCACTCTGTCACTCAGGCTGGAGTGCAGTGGCGCAATCTCGGCTCACTGCAAGCTCCGCCTCCCAGGTTCATGCCATTCTCCTGCCTCAGCCTCTCCGAGTAGCTGGGACTACAGGCGCCCGCCACCACACCCGGCTAATTTTTTGTATTTTTAGTAGAGACGGGGTTTCACCGTGGTCTCGATCTCCTGACCTCATGATCCGCCCATCTCGGCCTCCCAAAGTGCTGGGATTACAAGCGTGAGCCACTGCGCCCGGCCAGCAAACCCTGTTAATCGTAGTTCCTTGCATATTCTTGTAGAGATGGTATATGTATGCGTATTTTACATATGTATAATTACAGAGCCTGTATTTATATATATATATAATTATATAGTATATACTACATAATACACACACATATATAAAATGTATAAATAAAGGGTGTATTAAGTATACACAAGTATGTATAATTATATCTATCTTTTTCCTACAAAGGATAGCATATTATACTGTTTTGTACATTTTTTTACTTGATATGGGACAATGTCCCATATCAGTTCATACAAATGCTCGTCATTCTTTTTAACCAGGTCTACTTTTGTATCAGATTTTATTTAGCCAAGCTTTTACTGGTCAGACATTTGGGTTGTTTCCAGTTTTATGCTATTAAAAAAGATGTTGCAACAAATATCCACTGTGTATAGTTGTAGGAATATTTATAGAATAATTTCCTGAAAGTGGAAGTAATCGGTTAAAGAGTATGCACATAATAAATTTTAATGATATCACCAAATTGTTTCCACAAAGAGGCTTAACAATTTCTCTTTCTACCTACAATGTGGGCCATGCCCTCTCATGCCCTCCATAACACAATATAACTTCAAACACTTTGCTCTTTGCCCTTTTGATGGTGTTAATCTGCCCTAGTAGAGCAGAAAGTCTAACGTTACTTTGAATACTTCATTTTGCACTCTGATACAAAAGATCATGGATCCTCCCCCTGACATTTTCCAGCCTCAATAGCTAATCTCTCCTAGGATTCTAGAGTGTTATTGATGCTGGGCGACAAACAGGTCTCGCGTAAGTCAAGATCAGGTAATTAGCAACAGAAAAAGTTTCATCAAAAGGTAGAACAAGGCCAGGTGCAGTAGCTCACGTCTGTAACGCCAGCACTTTGGGAGGCTGAGGCAGGCGGATTATTTGAGCCCAGTTAGAGACCAGCCTGGGCAACACAGTGAAACCCTGTTTCTATAAAAAATAAAATAATTAGCTGGGTGTGGTGGCATGTACCTGTATTCCCAGCTACCTGGGAGGCTGAGGTGGGAAAATCACCTGAGCCTGGGAGGTCAAGGCTGCAGTGAGCCATGATCACACCACTGCAGCCTGGGTGACAGAGTGAGACTCTGTTTTAAAAACAAAAAACAAAAAAAACCCCAAATAAGTAGGAACAAAAATGCAGAAGACAGAAGTCTAAGAATATACTAAAATTGTATTCTAATATAGATGTTAAATTCTAAAGTCAGCAGATAAGTAGAAAATCTATAAATATAAAACTGAGTTTGAAAACTTCAGGACTTAAAGCAGGCAGTAAGAGGAAGTTTGGTGGAGAGACAACTTAATATTGTTAGAATGTAAACCCCCACCAAAAAGGCACTTACTAGCATTTTTAGTTTCAGGTGAATGTTAACAGAGATGGTTCACATACTGCACAATTTTGGATTGGATTCTAATTGTCTTTAGGGGTGTCAAAAAAAAAAAAATAGGCTGGGTGCAGTGGCTTATGCCTGTTATCCCAGCAAGGGGGGCCGAGGCAGGTGGATCACCTAAGGTCAGGAGTTCGAGACCAGAGACCAGCTTGGCCAACATGGTGAAACCATGTCTCTACTAAAACACACAAAAATTAGCTGGGTGTGGTGGTGGGCTCCTGTAATCCCAGCTACTCGGGAGGCTGAGACAGGAGAACTGCTTGAACCCAGGAGGCAGAGGTTGCAGTGAGCCGAGATCATGCCATTGCACTCCATCCTAGGTGACAGAGCAAGACTCTCTCAATTAAAAAAGTAAATAATAATAGAGTGGTTCATTACTACTACTACTACTACTACTACTACTACTACTATCACTAGGATGGTTCATTACTAATGTCCCATTAAAACAGGAAGTAGCTTGCCACAGTGGCTTATGTCTATAGTTCCAGCTACTAGTGAGGCTGAGGTTGAGGACTGCTTGAGCTCAGGATTTCGAGGCCAGCCTGGGCAACACAGCAAGGCCTTGACTCTTAAAAACAAACATAAACCCCCAAAACCAAAAATAAAACAAAAACCAGGGGAGTTATTCAGGCATTTCTACTTCTAAAAGATAACAAAAGCAGCATAGTTTTCAAAGTTACAAACAGAAAAGAAAAATAAAAGACCTTAGGTTCTCAGCTTTATCACCTTATGCTAAGAAATTGTTGCTAACCTTTCAAAGTAATTTTCAACATTAAATACCAAACATTATTTGGTATTTATTCTTGGTATATATTTCTTGTACTTAACACTTACCCTAAAAAATTAATTTTTTTTTTTTTTGAGACAGAGTTTTGCTATGTCACCTAGGCTGGAATGCAGTGGCATAATCTTGGTTCACTGCAATCTCCTCTTCCAGGGTTCAAGTAATCCCCTCACCTCAGCCTCCTAAGTAGCTAGGATTACAGGTGTGTGCCACCACGCCTGGCTAATTTTTTATATATATTTAGTAGAGACAGGGTTTCACCAAGTTGTCTAGGCTGATCTTGAAGTCTTGACCTCAAGTGATCTGACTGCCTCGGCCTCCCAAAGTTCTGGGATTACAGGTGTGCGCCACTGTGCCTGGCCTTTCTTAATTTTTATGCCTACAATTCACTTTACTTTAAAAAGCACTATCAGCCGGGCACAGTGGCTCACACCTGTAATCTGAGCACTTTGGGAGGCTGAGGTGGGCAGATCACCTTAGGTCAGGAGTTCCAGACCAGCCTGGCCAACATGGCCAAACCCCCTCTCTACTAAAAATTAAAAAATTAGCCGGGCATGGTGGCGGGCACCTATAATCCCAGCTACTCGAGAAGCTGAGGATGGAGAACTGCTTGAACCCAGGAGGCGGAGGTTGCAGCGAGCCCAGATCATGCCACCGCACTCCAGCGTGGATGACAAGAGCGAAACTATCTTAAAACAAAAAGAAAAAACCACTACTACTTAATTATATTAATTACAGTTTTTATTCATTTTATATGATTCATATTCAATTTTGTATTGCAAGGCTCATTACCTATTTAACAGCATATTCAAAATGGGCCAAATTCTCCCGTAAGACTCTGAAAAATACAACTGAATAATAATAATCATCTATGCCTATACTTTTAAACTAAACACGCCATAGCATACAGGGATAATGCTGACTGAACACATATTTAATAAATTAGAACAACTATCATACTCTAATCACTTGAATTATAAGCACTTTTTTTTTTTTTTTTTGAGTCAGAGCCTCACTCTGTCGCTCAGACTAGAGTGCAGTGGCATGATCTTGGCTCACTGCAACCTCCACCTCACGGGTTCAAGCAATTCTCCTGTCTCAGCCACCCAAGTCACTAGGATTACCAGCATCTGCCACCATGCCCAGCTAATTTTTTGTATTTTTAGAAGAGACAGGGTTTCACCATGTTGGCCAGGCTGGTCTCAAACTCCTGACCTCAAGTGATCCTCCCACCTTTGCCTCCCAAAGTGCTGGGATTACAGGCATGAGCCACTGTGCCCGGCCAGTACTGGGTCTTGACCAAACTAAAAATGAAGACTGTGTTAATTGTAAGGTAATTGTGATTCGAAAGGTACCACTGCTATAAAACATTCCACTAATATCTAGGGCAAGTTATTTTTAACCCGGGATGTGCATAATAATTATTAATGGAGTTTTTGGTTTTTTGTTTGTTTGTTTGTTTGTTTTTAAAGAACTATAAAAGTACTCTTCTGCTTTCAGTCATGATGAAGTAGCTCGAGGCTGACCAACATTTCCACCAAGAACAACTAGAAAAGCTTAATAAAAGTAAAAAAAAGTTTGAAATCACTAGAGAGCTGCTGAGACAAGGACTCCGGGAGATAAAACCAGGGAGAAAGAGAACTGCACAAGGAGGTGAGCCAGCATTCTGCAGCTGCTTTTCCCTCAGCATTTGTCTATTCTGGGAGTGGGGTAAGAGGGGATTAAAGATCCCAAGAAAAAAACAAAGCTACCTTTGCAAAAACTGTAACAGTGAGAAAATTATGACAATGAAAGAGATCTGACCTAACTGACTTCATCTTGCCTTTAATCTCCAAAACTGCCCGTATTCATTCCTGGGTGCAGGCCAAACTAACTTTGGGAGGAATGTGGTTTACAGTTTAACTTTAAAACAAAGGCTGGGTGTGGTGGCTCATGCCTGTAATGCTAGTACTTTGGGAGGCTGGGGTGGGAGGATCATTTTGAGCCCAGGAGTTCAAGACCAGCCCAGGCAACATAGCAAGACATTGTCTCTACTAAAAATAAGAGATAAAAAAAACTTAGCCAGGTGTGGTGGCGCATACTTGGTAGTCCCAGCTACTCAGGAGGCTGAGGCAGGAGGCTGGCTCGAACTTGGGCGGTCGAGGCTGCAGTGGGCCACGATTGCACCACTGCACTCTAGCCTGGGTGACAGAGTGAGAACCTGACTCAAAAAACAAAAGAAACCAAAAAAACAAACAAAGATGGTAATAGCCTCTCCCTGAAACAAACTCCCTCCTTGCTTGGGAGCCAGACTGCATTTGTAAAACCAACAAATTAGCCACTAGATTAGAAATTATGGCTCAGAAGTCATGCAGCCACAGGCCAGAAGATCACTAACCTCCCCGACTTGCTCCTACAGATAACGTTACTATTGTAAAACCTAAGATTGGTGTTTGAGGTATTTTTCAGACCCTGCATTCTGAAGGACCTGCTGGAGACACCCAGACTGGTAAACTGGCTTATCTGGTCTTATGGCCCCCACCTAGGAAATGAATCAGCACAAGTGGACAGTTTCAACTCCCTGTGATTCTACCCTGGACCCAACCAATCAGCATCCCCTATTTCCTAGCACCCTGCCCTCCAAACCATCTTAAAAAAACAAAAAACAAACAAACAAAAAACTAGGCTCTAAATTGTTGGGGTGGCTGATTTGAGTAATAATAAAGCTTTGGTCTCCCACTTAGCCAGCTCTCTGTGTACTAAACTCTTTCTCCATTGCAATTCCCTTGTCTTCATAAATCGGCTCTATCTGAGCAGTGAGCAAGATAACCCACGGTGTGGTTACAAAATCTGTACAGAACTGCTATTATTAGGGAGAAAAACTTGCTGAGACTATAGCCGTCCCAGGGTGTTGGAGAGGCCGGAATCCCTGTAAGAAAAAGAGCAGAGGGAACTGAGTTCAATGTTCTTCCTGTTTTTCCCTAAAGACATTTACAAAATTCTGAAGTTACATAAGGAAGCAAGATTAGTGTTCAAGTTCCTACAGAGTGAAAGACCTCGAATTCTAGAGAAGAACTCCGGGCTCTCAATTGAGAACCCTTAGGGAGTTATGTGTCAGGGGTGGGGATGAAGCAGAAGTAAGACTGAGTCTTGTCAAAACAACCTGGAGACATTTAAATCCTTGACTGGACTAAAGTGATCCACCTCACTCTATCTGCTGAAGAGGACTCAAATATGCCATCCCAAAATATGCCACTTTGGCATAAGGACTATTTTGAGCGAAGGCAACTGAGGATAGCAGACACAAGAAAAGCTGTAAAAACAGCATACATTTCCCTTCTGTAAAGTGTCCTCTCACTTTCCAGGAAGGCAAGGGGCATCCTTTGTTACCTAAGTTCATTTGAACTTGCAAAACAAACCTTTCTAAACAACCCTCATTTGCCACATAACAAGATTGTGAGATGCAGTTAAAATTATGCTTAGATGGAAACCTAAGCCTTAAATCATCAGAAAAGAAGAAAGGCTGAAAGTAAATGATCTAATAATCTACAAAGAAATTACATTGGTGGTCACGAAAGAAAAGAAACTACACAAGAATGGCAAAATAAATCTAAAGAAAATACAAAAAGGGAAAGAATAAAACAAAGCAAATGTATAAAAGGGAAAAAATAAGGCCTGGCACGGTGGCTCATGCCTGTAATCCCAGCACTTTGGGAGGCTGAGGCAGGCGGATCACGAGGTCAGGAGATCGAGACCATCCTGGCTAACACAGTGAAACCCCGTCTCTACTAAAAATACAAAAAAATTAGCCGGGTGTGGTGGCAGGCACCTGCAGTCCCAGCTACTTGGGAGGCTGAGGCAGGAGAATGGCATGAACCCGGGAGGTGGAGCACGCAGTGAGCCGAGATTGCGCCACTGCACTCCAACCTGGGTGACAGAGTGAGACTCTGCCTCAAAAAAAAAAGGGTAAAAATAAATCAATGCAACTAAAGGTTGGTTCTTTGAAAAAACTAATAAGCATATACATCTCTAGGCCGGGCATGGTGACTCATGCCTGTAATCCAGCACTTTGGGAGGCTGAGGTAGGCAGATCACATGAGGCCAGAACTTCGAGACCAGACTGGCCAAGATGGCAAAACTCCGTCTCTACTAAAAAAACAAAAATTAGCCCAGTGTGGTGGTGCATGCCTGTAGTCCCAGCTACTTGGGAGGCTGAGGCACCAGAATTGCTTGAACCTGGGAGGTAGAGATTGTAGTGAGCTGAAATCATGTCACTGCACTCCAGCTTGGGCAACAAAGCGAGACCCTGTCTCAAAAAAAAAAGTATACATCTCTAGAAAGACTGATAAGAAAAACATAAAAATTTAAATTTAAAAAAGGATTACAAAAAATACTACAAAACCTACATATCTGAAATGTATTAAATAGAAAATAAGATAAATATTAGGTGTCATTTAAATCAATATAATTGGAAATTTAAATGAAATTAGCAAGTTCCCAAGAAAAAGCATATGTTATTAGAAGGGAAACAAGAAACAAAAAATCTGAATAGTCTTATTAAAAATTTTAACTGGCTATAAAATCATTTCCAGAAAGAAATCTTGAGGCCCAAATGGTTACACTAGAGAATTCTTCCAAATATTTAAGTGGGTAAAGTGCCTTTGCAAATTTATGGCTGTAAGAGAAATCTGATACAGTTGACTCCATCTTTCTAACCTCCAAGCTGTCCTTGGTCATTCTGGGGTGTAGGCCAAACTAACTTTGGGAGAAATTTAATTTGTAGATTAACCTTAAAGCAAGGAATATAATAGCCCTTTCCAAAAGGAAACTGCCTTTATAAAACTAATGAAAGTCCACAAGGTTAAGATGATGAAAGGGGCCTGAATTATGCTAAGATGTAAGTTAAATGATAACCAGCAATCACAAGATTTGTAACTTCCACAATTACTCCTATAGATAACAACACTACTGTAGAACCTAAGAGTGGCCTTTTCGAGATGCCTTTTCAGAGTTTTGCATTACTTGTGATCCATGATTCAACCAGTCCTTTGACCCTCAGCCACAAGTGGACTCAGCACACACCCTAATGATGCCCTCCTCAACCAATCAGCATCACCTACTCCCTAGTTTTCTGCTCACCAAATTATACTTGAAAACCCCTAACCTCCAAGCCTTCAGGGGGAGATTTTGAGTAAAAACTCTGTCTCCCATGTGGTGTGGCCAGCCTCATGTCAATTAAACTCTTTCTGTACTACAATGCTGTGGTCTCAGTGAATTGATTTTATCTGTACAGTGGGCAGGAAGAATCTGTTGGGCAATTACAAAAGCAATAAGGAATAAGTGGTTCACACCTGTAATCCCAACACTTTGGGAAGCCAAGGTGGAAGGATCACTTGAGGTCAGGAGTTCAAGACTAGCCTGGGCAACAAACCAACACCCCCACCCCCCACCAACTCAACAAACACTAAAAAAAAAAAAAAAAAATTAGCCAAGTGTGGTAGTGCATGTCTGTAGTCCCAGCTACTTGGGAGGCTGAGGCAGATCACTTGCACCACAGGAGGTCGAGGCTGCAGTGAGCTGAGATCGCACCACTGCACTCCGGCCTGGGTGCTAGAGCGAGACTTGGTCTCAAAAAACGAACAAAACAAAACAAACAAACAAAAAAACAAGAGCAATACCTATCTTACATAAAATTTTCCAGAAAACAGAACATACTTGCCAATTTAATTTATGAGTCCTCTTTAATCTTAATACCAAAACCCCAAGAGGCTATAACAAGGAAAGAAAATTATCACTTAATCTCTCTCACAAATAAGGGTGCACAAATCGAATCAAGCAATATAGAAAAAGGATAATATACCACAACCAAGTTTGGTTTATTTCCTTAACGCAAAAGTAATAAAACATTTGAAAAAAATTTACATAACCTTATTAACAGAAAAAGGGAGAAAAAAAACGCTTGATCATACCATCCAATGCCTCTCCTGAATTCATGAAAATTAAACACGTACTCATGATTTAACACAAACAAAAACTGGCCGAGTGCAGTGGCTCACGCCTATAATCCCAGCACTTGGGGAGGCTGAGGAGGGTGGATCACGAGGTCAGGAGTTCAAGACCAGCCTGACCAACATGGTGAAACCCCATCTCTACTAAAAATATAAAAGTTAGCTGGGCGTGGTGGTGCACACCTGTAATCCCAGCTACTCAGGAGGCTGAGGCAGGAGAATCGCTTGAACCCGGAAGGCAGAGGTTGTAGTGAGCTGAGATCATGCCGCTGCACTCCAGCCTGCATGACAGAGTGAGGCTCCATCCCCAAAAAAACCAAAAACCAAACAAACAAAAACCAAGCTGGGCTCAGTGGCACATGCCTGTAGTCCCGGGTACTTGGGAGACTGAAGTGGGAGGATTGCTTGAGCCCAGGAATTTGAGGGCAGGCTGGGCAACATCACAAGGCTCCCTCTCTTACCCTTTCTTAAACAACACTACCACCTTAGAGCAAACTAGGAATAGAGAAAATTTCTCTAATTTGATAAGAGTATCTATAAACAATCGAACAAAAACCAAGCAAACAAAACTCCAAAGCAAAACATCATACTTTATGGTAAAATATTAAAAGTTTTCCCCCTGAGATCAGATATGAGACAAAGATTTCTGCTTTTATCTACCACTTGTATTTAACACTGTAGTTGAGGTCCCAGCCAGTATAATAAAGAAAATGAAATAAAATATATAAATATTCGAAATAAGAACTAAAACTGCTGTTACTCATGGATGACAAGTGATATGATTATGTACACAGAAAAATCCAAAAGAATCTGCAAACTGACTGGGCACAGTGGCTCATGCCTGTAATCCCAGTACTTTTGGAGGCTGAGGCAGGATGATAGCTTGAGCCCAGGAGTTTGAGACTGGCCTGAGCAACATAGACCCCATCTTAAAAAAAAAAAAAAAAATCTATAAACCATTAGAATAAATGAATGTGGAAAAAGTGGCTGGATACATGGCTGATATACACAAATGAATGTATTTCTATAAGCAAATACAAAGTAAAGTTAAAAAAAATTTCCCATAGAATCAAAAGCCAAAAATAGGCCAGGTGCGGTGGCTCACGCCTGTAATCCCAGCACTTTGGGAAGCCGAGGTGGGCAGATAACCTGAGGTCAGGAGTTTGAGACCAGCCTGGCCAACATGGTGAAATACCATCTCTATGAAAAATACAAAAAAACTAGCCAGGTGTGGTGGCACGCACCTGTAATCACAGCTACTTGGGAGGCTGAGGCAGAAGAATCACTTGAACCCGGGAGGTGGAGGCTGCAGTGAACTGAGATTGCACCACTGCACTCCAGCATGGGGAACAGAGTGAGGCTCTGTCTCAAAAAAAAAAAAAAACAAAAAAAAAACCAAACCACCAAAAAACCCAAAAACAATGTCTCCCCTCCCCTCAAAACCAAACCAAACCAAACTCCTAGAAATAAATCTAACAAAAGAAGAATGGGGGCCAGGCGCAGTGGCTCACGCCTGTAATCCCAACACTTTGGGATGCTGAGACGGGTGGATCACCTGAGGTCAGGAGTTCGACACCAGCCAGACCAATATGGCGAAACCCCGTCTCTACTAAAAATACAAAAATTAGCCAGGCGTTGTGGCAGCAAGTGTCTGTAATCCCAGCTACTCGGGAGGCTAAGACAGGAGAATTGTTTGAACCTGGGAGGCAGAGGTTGAAGTGAGCCAAGATTGTGCCACTGTGCCCTAGCCTGGGTGACAGAGCAGGACTCCATCTCAAAAAGAAAAAAAAGAAGAGTGGGAAGCCCTCTATAACGAAAACTATAAAGTACTGAAAGAAATTTTTTAAACAAACTAAATGAATGAAGGAATACATCAAGTTCACGGGGCAGAAGACTCAATATTGTAAAGATACCAATTTTTCCTAAACTGAAGGAGAGATTAATTTCAATTTCAATCAAAATATATGAAGGCTTCTTCGTGTGTATGGAAGCTGATATGCTGAATCTAAATTCATACAGAAATACAAAGGATTAAGAATGGCCAAGACTGGCCTGGCGTGGTGGCTCACGCCTGTAATCTCAGCACTTTGGGAGGCTGAGGGGGATGGATCAACTGAGGTCAGGAGTTCGAGACCAGCCTGACCAACATGGCAAAACCCCGTCTCTACTAAAAATACAAAATTAGCCAGGTGTGGTGGCGCATGCCTATAATCCCAGCTACTCAGGAGGCTGAGGCAGGAGAATTGCTTGAACCTGGGAGGCGGAGGTTGCAGTGAGCCGAGATCGTACCATTGCACTCCAGCCTGGGCAACAACAATGAAACTCCATCTCAAAAACAAACAAACAAAAGAATGGCCAAGGCACTCTGAGGAATAAAGCTGGAAGATTTAACTATCAGATACTGAGACTCACAAAACTACTATAATTAAGGCAGTGTAGCAGGGGCACAAAGATAGTCAAGACAGACACACATATATAAAGGTCTTGATTTATGACAGAGGTGCTCCTGAAATGCAACAGGTGAAAAAATATCTTCAATAAACACTTCTGGGTTAACTGAATAACTATGTAGGGGGAAAAATCAAGACCTTACTTCTTAGATACACAAAAATGAATTATAGATGGATTGGGAATTTAAATGGAAAAGGCAAGCTTTTAGAAAACGCGGGAGAATATCTTTGTGACCTTGGGATACACAAAGATTATTTAAACAATATACAAAAAGTATGGCCGGGTGCGGTGGATCACCTGAGGTCAGGAGTTTGAGACCAGTCTGGCCAACATAGTGAAACCCTGTCTCTACTAAAAATACAAAAAAAAAAAAAAAATTAGCCGGGTATGGTCACGCACACCTATAGTCCCAGCTACTCAGGAGGCCGAGGCAGGAGAATCGCTTGAACCCGGGAGGCAGAGGTTGCAGTGAGTGGAGATCATGCCACTGCACTACAGCCTGGGTGACAGAGCGAGACTCCGTCTAAACAAACAAACAAACAAAATTAGTACACGTTATAATTATGAATTCTGGCTCATTAAGAGACACCTGGCTGGGTGCAGTGGCTCATGCCTGTAATCCCAGCACTTTGAGAGGCTGAGGCAGGTGGATCACTTGAGGCTAGGAGTTCGAGACCAGCCTGGCCAACATAGTGAAACCCCGTCTCTACTATAAATACAAAAACTTAGCTGGGCACGCATGTAGTCCCAGCTACTCCGGAGGCTGAGGTTGCATTGACCCGAGATCACGCCACTGCGCTCCAGCCTGGGGGATAGTGAGACTCTGTCTTAAAAAAAAAAAAAAAAAAAAAAAAAAAAAGGAGACACTTAATATTCAGGAAGTAAACCAGACAAGAGTGGAAAAAATATTTGTAGTATATATATCCAACAAAGAATATGTATGCAGAATCTATGAAAAACTGACAAATCAGTAAGAAAAAGGCAGACAACTCAATAGATAATCAAAGGACAACTTTAACAGGGATTCACAAAAGAGTATATCCAAATGACAATAAACATATAAAAAGGAATTCAGCTTCATCATCACCAGAAGAATGCAAATTAAAACCATAATGAGAAACCACTATGTCCCACTAGAATAGATAAAATCTTAAAAGACTGGTAAAACCAAGTGTTGGTGAGGATGTGGAGCAACTATCACTTTGATACGTTATTAACAGAAGCATGAATTGGTTCAACCATTATGGAAAAGAGTTTGGTAGAATCTATTTAATCTGGATACATATATATCCAGATAGACCAGATAGATATAAGATGGACATAAAAAAATCAGTAGTTTTCCTAAATACTACCATAGCCTGTTTAAAAATATAAAAAGTTTGCTACAGCATCAAAAATATAAAACATATAAGCTTAATTAAAAAATGTTAAGACTAGCTGGGTGTGGTGGCATGCATCTGTGGTCCCAGCTACTTGGGAGGCTGAGACAGGAGGATTGCCTAAGCCCAGGTGGTCAAGGCTGCAGTGAGCTGTGATCGTGCCACCTCACTCCAGCCTGAGTGACAGAGCAAGAACTTTTTTTTTTTTTTTTGGATACGGAATCTCGCTCTGTCGCCCAGGCTGGAGTGCAATGGCTTGATCTCAGCTCACTGCAACCTCTGCCTCTCGGGTTCAAGTGATTCTTCTGTCTCAGCCTCAGGCGTGCACCACCACACCTGGCTAATTTTTCTATTTTTAGTAGAGATGGGGTTTCACCATGTTGGCCAGGCTGGTCTCAGACTCCTAACCTCAGGTGATCCACCTGCCTTGGATAGGATTTCAGAGGTGAGCCACTGTGCCCAGCCGAGATCGAGAACTAAAAAAAAAAAAAAAAAAATATATATATATATATATATATCTGTGTTTATATATTTTTTTGAGTTTTATCTCTTATTTATTTCCTTAGAATGTAAGTTATTGAACTAAGCTAACTGAATTATTGTATCACTTTTTTTTTAAATTTTATTATTATACTTTAGGTTTTAGGGTACATGTGCACAATGTGCAGGTTTGTTACATATGTATCCATGTGCCATGTTGTTTTGCTGCATCCATTAACTCGTCATTTAGCATTAGGTATATCTCCTAATGCTGTCCCTCCCCTCTCTCCCCACCCCACAACATGCCCCGGAGTGTGATGTTCCCCTTCCTGTGTCCATGAGTTCTCATTGTTCAGTTCCCACCTATGAGTGAGAACATGCAGTGTTTGGTTTTTTGTCCTTGCGATAGTTTACTGAGAATGCTGATTTCCAGTTTCATCCATGTCCCTACAAAGGACATGAACTCATCATTTTTTATGGCTGCATAGTATTCCATGGTGTATATGTGCCACATTTTCTTAATCCAGTCTATCGTTGTTGGACATTTGGGTTGGTTCCAAGTCTTTGCTACTGTGAATAGTGCCGCAATAAACATACGTGTGCATGTGTCTTTATAGCAGCATGATTTATAGTCCTTTGGATATATACCCAGTAATGGGATGGCTGGGTCAAATGGTATTTCTAGTTCTAGATCCCTGAGGAATCGCCACACTGACTTCCACAATGGTATAACGAGAGAACTATGAAGTTTTTACTAAGAACATAAAATAATATTTGAATAAACAAGGACAAATTATATTCCTAGTTGGGATATTCAGTATTGCAAAAATGTTAGTGCTTCCTAAATTAATCTACAAATACAAGGTCTTTTCAGTCAAAATTCCAATGTGGTTTTTGGTAACTGACAATCTGATTTTACTTCATCTTTTTGAAAAAGGCCTAAGAATAAGCGAAAACATTTTGGAAAGTAATAATGAAAGGAGATTTAAGCTATCAAATGAAATGGGATTTAAGATGTCAAAATGAGGCAGGGCGCGGTGGCTCACGCTTGTAATTCCAGCACTTTGGGAGGCCGAGGCGGGCAGATCACGACGTCAGGAGATCGAGACCATGGTGAAACCCCGCCTCTACTAAAAATACAAAAAATTAGCCGGGCGTGGTGGCAGGCGCCTGTAGTCCCAGCTACTCGGAGAGGCTGAGGCAGGAGAATGGCGTGAACCCAGGAGGTGGAGCTTGCAGTGAGCCGAGATCGCGCCACTGCACTCCAGCCTGGGTGGCAGAGCGAGACTCCGTCTCAAAAAAAAAAAGATGTCAAAATGGAATATTAAGCTATAAATAATTATTACAACTGTGGTACTGGCATGGAAATGGATCAATGGAGGAGGGAAGCACAGATACGAATACATATAGGATCATCTCAGAGGCTTCTGGAACTCAACCCTGACTAAACTAAAAGCATCGCTTTCTCTCTTTACAAATGCTAATCACTCAGCAAGTGGCACAACATCTACTCAGCTGCAAGCCAGATGCTTGCGAATCATCCTTATACTTCTCCTTCAAACCCGACACCCAGTTCGTCAGCAAGTCCAACAACCCTCAGACCCACTTGGCCAGTTCTGTAGATTTCACGACCTAAAAATATCCCTCATGATTCATATCCACTTTCAGCATCCCAGTTCAAGTTACCATCAATTTTTCCCTGGGTCATTGCATTAGCATCTGATTAGGTTTCCCACACTCACTTTTACCCCCGTCCAATTTGTTCTCCAAATTACAGACAGCATGATCTTTTAAAATCACAAATGTAATTATGTAAATACCACTTAAAACTCTTTAATGCCTTCTCATGTTTTTAAGACAAAATGCAAAATCCTTAATTTGGCCTATCATACTAGCTCATTAATGGGTAAACAGACTCCAGTCAGCTTCCACTGTATTAAAATATATCCTTTAACATAAAAGTAATATGGGGAAAAATTCAGTTATATTTAATATGCCTTATTAATAAAGTAGCTATAAAATGCTCTTAAACCTATACAATTTCACTCCAGGTTCAAGGATCTTCAAGTGTCCTGGTTTTCCTCTATTTGCCAAGAGGTAATGCTCCGCCCGACTCCTCCAGGTTTTCTCAACTGCTCATCCCTTTGCATGGACCTTCTCTCATGCCCTTGCATAAAGGCACCTTTCTTAGAGAAGCCCTGAAGTGTGGGAAAAGGTCAGGTCTCTTGTTATTCTCTCTCAAACCAACGGAATTTTCATTGTGATTCTGATTAACTATTTATGTGGGTCTTTCCCACTATGGTAAGTTTAATGAGGGAAGGGTCACATTTGTTATTGTTTACTGTTACATTCTCAAAGTCTAGAACTGTGCCCAATAAATAGGTGCTTCTTAAATTTGCTGAACAAATTAAATATGAATTTTAATTATGTATATAGCGCTAAAACATAATGATGCCTTTATGGGCAACTCGTGAAGCTCAGTAAAAGACCACCCAATCATCATGATTCAATTACCTTACCTACACCTCCCCTTTTGGGAGGGAGTTGGGAGAAGGACTTCTCAAATTGTGAGATGGGGTACCATATGCTGTCTAATTCTAATGTCAAGGATAATTTGTGAAATCAATCGGCTTAATGTGAACTAATCAGTTCAAAATCTCAGGGAAGTACTATGAAAAATTGTAGATTGTTTCTCTCTCCTTTACTCTGAAGAGAAAGTATAAATTAAGTTTAAATGACTTCCCCTCCACCAGATGACTTTGATATTCAAGGTTATATTCTAGTAAAAGAATAGTGAAGGTGTTTGAAGTCTAATTACCCATTAATAAAATACTATTATTTTTAGGAATATACAGACTTCAGTTCTCTATTATTTTAAGGCTTCTGTTAATGGAAAACAAGAAAGTTCTTCTAGTCTTTCAGTACTTACAAGTGAAGGAACCGTGAATATCTGAACCGAGAGGTCTGCGACTGAAAACTCTCTGTCGTGGTCATCTGTCACATAATCACTCTGCAAACGCTCATAGTTCTATTAAGAAGGCAAAAAAAAGGCAAGGAGTGCCAGCTATCAGTTACAAACAAAAGGCAAGCACTACTCACCAGAGTAGGTGCGGTGAAGAACTGGACAGATAGAGCAGTCACCGACACTGCTCGCTCGTGATCATCCTCCATAAAATCTCTCTGCAACTGCTGGTAATTCTAAACAACAAGGGGGAGATTCACCTCTAATCCACAATGACCAAATGTTTAAGGATTATAATGAAAAGTCAGTGCTGGAGGAAGTCAATAAGATAACACTGCTATGAGAACAATAACTGGAATGATTTCTACCAATAGAATCCTGTATAGATATTGATTCACTATGGAAACTGTGGAATCCTGTATAAATATTGATTCTTTCTTCTGGAGCACAATGGCAGTTTACCAGCCCAAATAGGCAGTAACAGCTACTAAGCTCCCAAGATGTCATTGTACGCTGGTGGAGCTAAACCACAGCAGCATTACACTGTTTCTGATGAAATCAGACTTTCATTACTTCTGCATCATATCAGAATCATCTGATGACTCTTCCAAAGCATACATGCTTGGGCCCCCATTCTTGGTGAATCTGTTTCAGTAGATTTGAGAATGGAACACAACACATGTATTTTGAAAGAGCTCTCCAAGTGATTCTCATATACTTCCTAATTCAGGTGAATGCAAAAAAAAGTAAGTGGTTAGCTTATGCACATGCTGCTAAAAGGGAGAACTTAACTATATTAATAACCTAGAGTTCTGAAGAGACCTTCTTTCTTAAAAAAAAAAAAAAAAAAAAAGCAAAATACATGTTTTCCTTAGCACGAAATAGTTGCAATCTAATTATCTATAAAATCAAAGTTTTCTAAATATAATTTTCTAACAAAATATACAAGCTATTTAATTTGGATCATGCCCCTCCCCCCCAAAAAATCTATTTTTTTAAAGACTAAGACTGCAACGCTAATTTTAAAATGCACAAATATATTTATTAAATCATATTCATATATATGTCATTTAAACTGAGATTAGTTTCCTTATATGAATTTTAATAGAAAAAATACCATAGTTCACAATGGCATAGGTTTAAACTCTTCATTTATTATTTCATAAACATTGTATAATAGATACTCATGTTATCATAGGAGGTGATGAACAAGAAGTCTCACTGCTATAATTTTATTCTATTGATAAAGAATGAAAAGATTATTTATGAAGTTTCTTAGAATTTAATATCAACACATTGACATATTACTATTAGATGTTAATTTTTTGAAGCCTAGATATAATTATGGGCATAGTTACTCTATATATAACCTATTTTCAAAATCAAAAAGCCACTTACTTTTGCAAATCGAACAGCAAACAGTTTCTTGTATTTCAAATCCATAAGCAGACTGCTCATGAACAACTGATGATATACACTCCTAGCACCTTGTAGAAAAAGATCATGGTACCAGATAAGGACAGGACAAACAATTACATTTCTCAAGTTTTATGTGATCCACAGTGGGTTTTGTTTTCGTTTTTTTTTTTTTACTTTTGAGACAGTGTCTTGCTGTGTTGCCCAGGCTGGTCTTAACTCCTGGGCTCACGCGATCCTCCTCCCTCGGCCTCCCACAGTGCTGGCATTACAAGTGTGAACCACCATGCCCAGCCAACACAGCATTTTTTTTTTTTTTTAAGAGATAGGGTCTTGCTTTGTTGCCCAGGCTGAACTCAAAATCCTAGCTCAAGTGATCCTCTTGCCTCAGCCTCCTGTGTAGCTGGGACTACAGGCACACACCACTGAGACTGGCTTGTATTTTAAGTCTCAAAAACAAAGAAAGCCATACATGGTGGTATGCACATGTAGTCCCAGCTATTAGGGAGGCTAAGAAGGGAGGATTGCTTGAGCCCAAGAGTTGGAGGCTGCAGTGATCAATGATCATGCCACTGTACTCCAGCCTGGGCAACAGAATGAGATCCTGTCCCTTCAAAAAAGGAGCAAAATACATGTTTTCCTCAGCACAAAATATCTGCAACTTGTTTATAAAACCAAGTTTTCTAAATAAAATTCTGTAACAAAATATAAAGTCCATTTAAGTTGGATCATGGACCCCTCCCCCACCAAATCTATATTTTTCAAAGACTAAGACTGCAATGCTAACTTTAAAAAGCACAAATATATGTATTAAATATCTTCCCAAATGATAAAAACCTTTCACATCCCAATTACTTATATAGGTTCCTCTACACCTTAAAAGTAGTTAAGAGATTCACCTTTCCATAATTTGGAATCACTAAGCATCAGTCTGTCCACTAGAGAAGAGTTTTCACCATCTGGCCCTTCTTGTAAACCAACTTGACATAAAATCCGGCGAAGGCCATCTTTAAATAGAAGGAAAGGTAGTAATGAGATAGCAACTTCAAATATTAAAATAAAGTGACATTTTAGTAGATGTTCAAATGGATCTGTAGAGTTTTAAACGTTTTCTTAAAGGTGAAATTTATTCAGAAAAGGCAAACATATTAACTGTTTTATTAATATTTTAACAAAAAGGAAATAAATTTCAAATCTCACATCAACACCATTACTCCTGAAAGTCAAAATATATGCCTATCATAAAGGCAATAACCTCTTGTGCTTTAATGAATTTAATTAAAGAGAAAAACATCCAAAAAACCACTCAATATTGTTCTTTAAGCACTTATGCTAATTAAACCAGATTACAGTGAAAGTGTTATACATTCCACAACTGAAATATAAAATGTGCTACCATTTAAAAGGAGGAATGCATGACTTCTGCACTATAATATATACCAGTGCATTTTATTAATGCTACATAAAAAATTCTTCATTCATTAAACAAAAACTTATTGTGGACTTGGCACGTGAGAGACCCTGGAAAACATATTACTACACCCTTTTAAATGTAAACTTCAGAAATGTTTTTCAAATATTAATATAAGCATTAAAATAACCAAAGCTTTAACACTTATTTGTTCCATACATATATGTACATATATACACACATACATATACACACATACATATATACACATACACACACATATATGTACATACATACATATATATGTACGTGTTTGTGTGTGTGTGTGTGTGTGTATATATATATATATATATTTTTTTTTTTTTTTTTTTGAGACAGAGTCTCCTCTGTTGCCCAGGCTGCAGTGCAATGATGTGATCTTGGCTCACTGCAACCTCTGTCTCCTGGGTTCACGCAATTCCTGTGCCTCAGCCTCCCAAGTACCTGGGATTACAGGCATGTGCCACCACACCTGGCTAATTTTTGTATTTTTAGTAGATAGGGTTTCACACCATGTTGGCCAGGCTGGTCTTGAACTCTTGGGCTCAAGTGATCCGCTTGCCTTAGCCTCTCAAAGTGCTGGGATTACCGGCATGAGCCACTGTGCCTGGCCCCATACTTCATAATTTAAATCACTGTTTTCATCTTTTTCAAGCATGCAAAATAAAAAAAAATGGAATAACTTTTAACTATAAAAGCTGCCAAACAGAAATCCTTTAAAAGGCTAAAGAGAAGACCTATGTAAGTATTAAATAGGAATATAAAAATTATTAGTGATAAATATCTCAAAGAAAATTTTCAGCAGGACATTACTTCCATTATTCTCTTCATTAATACTGTAGCACAACACTTGGCATGCAGGTATCCAATGGAAAACACCAAATAAAGAATATAGGGCTAAGAAAAATAACTGGAAAGATATTTGTTTATTTTCTTTTAAAAAAAATTTTAGATAGAGATGGGGTCTCCCTGTGTTACCCAGGCTGGTCTATGAACTCCTGGGCTTGAGGGATCCTCCCACCTCAGCCTCCCAGAGTGTTATGACTAGAGGAGTGGGCCACCGTGTCAGCCTGGAAAGGTAACTTTTAAATTATCTTTTAAAGTAAACGTGTTCTCTTAATCTTCCACACCTTCGTATTTTCAACTCTCAGTTCTGTGTAGTAATGCTCTTTTCTAAAAGCCCTTTAATACAAATGTATTCAAATTTTTCTTTACAGTAAACATCTGAATGTCACTTATCTACAGTGTTGCCTGAAGAACAGCATAACAGCTTATATCTATCCCTGTTTTACCCTTTAGTGTTACACACCAGGCTTGTATTTTTGGCTGCAGATATGAGGATTCTTAATTCCTACCATTACATAAAGAAAAATGACCGAATTTCTAGACTCCGGAATTTTTTTTTTTTTTTTTTTAAAAAGGAGTTTCACTCTTTTGCCCAGGCTGGAGTGAAGTGGCGTGATGTTGTCGGCTCACTGCAACCTCTGCTTCCCGGGTTCAAGTGATTCTCCTGCCTCAGCCTCCTGAGTAGCTGGGATTATAGGCGCATGCCACCACGCCCAGCTAATTTTTGTATTTTTAGTAGAGACGAGATTTTGCCATGTTGGTCAGGCTGGTCTTGAACTTCTGACCTCAGGTTATCCACCCACCTTGGCCTCCCAAAGTGCTAGGATTACAGGCATGAGCCATGGCACCTGGCCAAAATTTTTTTTAAAAACACAAATTGGTAACTTCCAATTTGCAAATTTTCAGAGTTGCAAATTATTGGTAACCAAAAGTTGTAGGAGTCAAAACACATAAATCAACATTAGTGTTTTATCGTTTAAACAGCTAATCACTTAGGTTTTTATTTACAGCAGCATTTTTCCAGCTTACTCAGTAGAAGAGTTCTGCAAAATGCTCCACTAAAAAAGTTTAAAAAAAAATCGTTTGTGAAATGTACATTGCATTGCATTAGCATATTAATGTCTTTTACAATTGTTTAAACCAACGTTTCCTGAATTTATTTGAATACAGAATCCTTTGTGTGCCTATAAAAAATATCCAGTATGACAAAATTTGTTAATAGGTTTTCTTCTATTCATAAAGATATTTTGAAATGGTATTTTAAAATGTAAAATTAAAGCAGGAAAGTATTCCAGTTGATATTTTTTCCAGAACAGTTTTGCAACAGCATATTGAGCTCATTTTTAATAGACAATTGGCATGAACTTTTATGAACCTACCTGAATATCCAATAATACTTCCCAGCCAAGACAAAAGTTTCAAACCAAAATTCTGATGTGCGACGATAGACGAATGCATAACTTGAACTTTGAGTGGCTTTGTCTGTCTACTGGTATTTCTCTTAAAAAGAAATGGCAAGATTTAAAAATTAACTTAAAAAGCTATTCTATTGGCAGAACAAAGTTATTATTTGTACTTAATATAACCACACCATCATGATCATAGGAGAATTTTTCATGGATGTAAGAAAAACACCATTCTCCTTGCCTTACTTGATTCAGATCCTAATTTTCTAGAGGAAATCTTAGGATTCATATAAAAAAACACGAAGGTTCAGCTAGTTTATGAGTAATCTGAATCTTTTTTTTTTTTTTTCTTTTTTTGAGGTGGAGTCTCGCTCTGTCACCCAGGCTGGAGTGCAGTGGAGCAATCTCGGCTCACCGCAACCTCTGCCTCTTGGGTCCAGGTGATTCTCCTGCCCTTAGCCTCCCAAGTAGCTGGGACTACAGATGCGCGCCAGGACGCCTGGCTAACTGTTGTATTTTTAGTAGAGACAGGGTTTCACTATGTTAGCCAGGCTGGTCTTGAACTCCTGACCTCAAGTGATCCACCTGCCTGGGTCTCCCAAAGTGCTGGGATTACAGGTGTGAGCCACTGCGCCTGGCCAGTAATCTGAATCTTTAGTTCTATATTTGAAAATCTGCTGTACCAACAATAAATGATTTAAATGTTTTAGCTTGCTTTGTCTTTAATTTCTCAATATAATTATGTACTTATTTAAGTAATTTATTGCATCGATGTGATCATGTTATCAGCTTTTTTTTTTTTTTTTTGAGACGGAGTCTCGCTCTGTCACGAGGCTGGGGTACAGTAGCACAATCTCTGCTCACTGTAACCTCCGCCTCCCAGTTTCAAGCGATTCTCCTGCCCCAGCTTCCCGAGTAGCTGGGACTACAGGCGTGCACAACCACGTTGGCTAATTTTTGTATTTTTAGTAGAAACAGGGTTTCACCATGTTGGCCAGGATGGTCTCGATCTCTTGACCTCGTGATCCCCCCACCTCGGCCTCCCAAAGTGCTGGGATTACAGGCGTGAGCCACTGTGCCCAGCCCATGTTATCAACTTTAAAAAAAAAAAAAATCATGGCTGGGCATGGTAGCTCACACCTGTAATCCCAGCACTTTGGAAGGCTGAGGCAGGTGGATCACCTGAGGTCAGGAGTTCAAGATCAGCCTCACCAACATGGTGAAACCCCGTCTCTACTAAAAATACAAAAATTAGCCAAGCGTGGTGGAGCATGCCTGTAATCCCAGCTACTTGGGAGGCTGAGGCAGGAGAATTGCTTCAGCCCGGGAGGTGAAGGTTGCAGTGAGCCGAGATCGCACCATTGCACTCCAACCTGGGCAACAAGGGCAAAACTCTGTCTCAAAAAAAAAAAAAAAAAAAAAAAAAAAAAAGGTAAAATACATGTAAAACTTTCATCTTAGCCACTTTTACGTGTACAGTTCAGTATTGTTAAGTACATTCATACTGTTGTGAAACTAGTCCCCAGAACTCTTTATCTTGCAAAAGTGAAACTCTACATAATACCTAATAAAGAGCAAGTCCCTGCTACTTTCTTCCCCTAGCACCTAGCAACCACCATTCTGTCTCTTTCTGTTTCTATGGATATGACAATGCTAGGTAGGTCATATAAGTAGAATCATATGGTATTTATCTTTTTGTTACCAGCTTATTTCACTTAGCATAATGTTCTCAAGATCCATTCATGTTGTAGCATGTATCAGAACTTCCTTCCTTTTTAAGACTGAGTAATGTACCATTGCATGCATATACCACATTTTGTTTCTCCATTCCTTCATTAGCAGACACTTGGGTTGCTGCTACCTTTTGGCTATTGTGAATTATGGTGCTTGAACAGGGGTGTAAAATATCTCTTTGAAATCTGTTTTCAATTATTTTGCATATATACCCAGAAGCAAAATTGCTGGATCACATGGTAATTCTATTTTTAATGTTTTGAGGAATTGCTGGACTGTTTTCCACAGCGGCCATACCATTTTACTTTCCTACCAGTAGTGCACAAGGGTTTTAATTTCTCCATATCCTTGCCAACACTTTTTTTCCCTTAGAGACGGAGTCTTGCTATGTTGCCCAGGATGGAGTGCAGAGGCTATTCACAGGTACCATGATCACATACTACAGCCTTGAACTCCTGTGCTCAAGCAATCCTCCTGCCTCAGCCTCCAGAGTAGCTGAGACTATAGGTGCATGCCTATCCATTTTAATTAATTAATTAATTTATTTGACAGAAGCCATCCTAATAGGTGTGAGGTGGTATCTTAGCTGCTTGTACATCTGTTCTGGAGAAATGTCTATTCAAGTCTATCAACATCTTTTTTTTTCCTTTTCTTTTCTTTTTTGTAACAGGGTTTCACTTTGTTGCCCAGGCTGGAATGCAATGGCATGATAACAGCTCACTGCAGCCTCGACCTCCCAGGCTCAAGCAATTCTCTTACCTTGGCTTCCCAAATAGCTGGGACTACAGGCATGTGCCACCACGCCTAGCTAATTTTTGTTATTATTATTATTTTTTGTAGAAATGGGATTTTGCCATGTTGCTTAGGCTGGTCTCAAACCCTTGGGTTTAAGAAATCTGCCTGCCTTGGCCTCCCAAAATGCTGGGATTACAGGAGTGAGCCGACGTGCTTGGCCAACACTTTTTAAAGAATGTGTTTACCCCTTTTTATTTTTTTTTGGATCCTCCTTTTACTCTCTGCTCCATCCCTTCTCTATAACATACATTAACGTAATAAGTTTTTGTATATGTTCTCCATTTACACATATTTACACACACATTTCTAAAGATTTGTTAGTTTGACTTATGAAAATCAAATACTACACATGCTTTTGTGCATCTTAGCTTTCACTGATTTTTTTCTGTTAATGACTGCATAATATACTGTGGTGTGGACTTATTAAAACATCCTTTGGAGAAGGGCATTCATCTTCTCTGTTTCCAGTCCTCTGTGACTACAAAAAAAAGCAGTACTGTACTGAACACACTGTATATACACTTACTGGTACTTGTATTTCTGAGATAAATTCCTAGGTAAAGTAAAGCTTTAACATGTTACTAGATTGTTTTCCCTAAATGCTGTAGCAATTTATTGTTAAGCATGTATTCCTAGTCTTTGCATCTCTGCAAGATATTTTATCACTCTAACTTCATGTATATTGACAAGCTAGATTTTCTGTTATGATCTGTCTTTTCATATCCTTTGTCCATTTTCTATTTTGTTGTTTGTTCCCTACTTGATAATCTGTAAGTACAGTTTCTGATACGTTATTAAACTGAATATGTTGAGACATTAAGGACGAATTTCTTAAACAAGACATAAAACATACAAATTATAAAGAAAAATATATCTTTTGCTACATTAAAATTTAGTTTTTGCTCAATGAAAGGCACCGCAACAAACTTAAATGAGTAAGAAAAAGACAATCCAACAGAAAAAATAAGAATATGAATAGGAAATTGGCCAAAAAGAAAACTTAAATGACCAATAGAATAAATATAACATACTTAAAAATCAAGGAACTACCATTTCACACACATCAGATTGGCAAGTTTTTTTTTTTTTTTCTTAATACAAGATCTTGTTCTGTCACCCAGGCTAGAGTGTACTCGTGTAATCAAAGCTCACTATACCCTTGGACTCCTGGGCTCAGGCAATCCTTCTACCTCAGCCTCCTGAGTAGCTAGGACTACATGTGTGCACCATTATGCCTCGCTAATTAAAAAAAATTTTTTTTTGTAGAGTTGGGGTCTTGCTCTGTTGCCCAGGCTGGTCCCAAACTCTTGGCCTCAAGCGATCCTCTTGCCTCTGCTTTCCAAAGTGCTAGGATTACAAGATTACAGGTGTGAGCCACAGTGTCTGGCCCAGATTGGCAAAATTTAAAAATTTGACAATATATAGTTTTAACAAAGATGTGGAGAAATAGGCCCTCATATACTGCTGGTGGGAAAGTATATTGGTACCACAGTTTTGGAGATGAACTAGGCAAAATCTAGTAAAGCTGAGAATGTCCATACCCTAAAAACTCAGAAATTCTATTTCTTGGTATATACCATAGGGAAACTTTTGCATCTATGTAAAAAGGAGACAAAATAATGCACATAGCTGGAGTATTTGTCACAGCAAAAAACTGAAAACATCCTAATTGTCCATCAACAGGAGAATAAATAAATTGTGGTTTAATCATCATGAAATATTATACAATGTTTAAAAAATGAATGAACTACAGCAACGCTTATCAACACAGATAAACCTAAAAACAACACTGAAATGAAAAGGCAAGCTGCAGTGTAATACATTCAATATGTATCTTGTTATATAATGTTTAAAGACCCCCAAATCAATCTATATAATGTTGATAGATATTTAATATATGAAATATAAAGGAACACACAAGAATGAAAAAAGTAAATTAAGCAAAGTAATTATTGCTAGGGAAGGAGAAAGGATAATGGGGGAAACCCCTTCTCTACTAAAAATACAAAAAAAAAACCAAAAAACAATTAGCCGGGAGTGGTGGCACATGCCTGTAGTCCCAGCTACTCAGGAGGTTGAGGCACAAGAATTGCTTGAACCCAGGAGGCGGAGGTTGCAGTGAGTGGAGATTGTGCCACTGAACTCCAGCCTGGGTGACAGAGTAAGACTCTGTCTCAACAACGACAACAAAATGATAACAATACAGGGGCCTCCATACTATTTTATATATTTAAAAGAAATTTGAGGCCAGGTGTGGTGGCTCACACCTGTAATCCCAACACTTTGGGAGTCTGAGGTGGGTGGATCACTTGAGCCCAGGAGTTTGAGACCAGCCTGGATAACACGGTGAAACCCCATCTCTACTAGAAATACAAAAATTAGCTGGGCGTGGCTGTGCGCACCTGTAATCCCAGTTACTTGGAAGGCTGAGGCAGAATCACTTGAACCCAGGAGGTAGAGGAAGTTGCAGTGAGCCGAGATCGCACCACTGCACTGCAGCCTGGGCAACAGAGACTACTCGGAAAAAAAAAAAAGAAAAAAAGATAAAATTATTTTTTAAAAAGAATATTTACATAAAATTCAGTTACATGGAGTGGTGAAAAATAAATTCTAATTTCTAAGAATAAATCCAAATGTGGAGAATAGTTTGCTTTTAGAAAGATGATACACTACTTGCTATGACGATATGGAATATATTTTGCCATAAGGTACCAAGAAACAACTTCGCTTGCATTATAATCACGGTGCTTAAGGCCATTTTAATTTCTAAAAAGTAACATAAAATTCTAATTAAAAACAAAACAAAAAGCAAAAAACATTCTAAGACTGCTTTGATGGAGAAATGGGAACATATCTTACCTAAGTACTCATTTTCTATATCAATCCTACACAGCTTTAAAAAACTAGATAAAACAATAATGCAATATTTAAGAAACATTATCTTTAAACATAATTTTCGGTTTTCATTCGAGAAAGCAGAAAGACATGTTCATAAATGCTGAAATATGAAGCTAGTTTTAAACTAATAAAAAATAATATAGGCATGTTTTTAAATTACTTACTACAATTACTGATTTTGCTTGCTCACAATACTGAAAATCTCCATATCGAACAGACCTACGCCCCTGTAAAGACATTTAAGATTAAGCTGTAAAAGTATTGTATTCAATATTAATAACTTTTAAACCAGTAAACAAACATGTTTAAGCATATAACAATTCTGATCAATTTTCAATATTTACAACATTCATCCTACTCATTGATAAATAAGTTAAAATTTTCCTTCAAAGCTATGCTAACTTTTCCAAGCCATTAATAAATATTTCCTTGAACAAAACATTTATTCTTCTAGGCATCTATAATTTCCATTTTAATAACTATATGTCCTCTCAAACTTTCTATTGGCAATAGCTTATAGTTATACCCAATATACATTTGGGCCAATATTCAAATGAAATTTTTTTTTTTTTTTGAGATGGAGTCTCGCTCTGTCACCCAGGCTGGAGTGCAATGGCGCAATCTCGGCTCACTGCAACCTCTGCCTCCCAGGTTCAAGCGATTCTCCTGCCTCAGCCTCCTGAGTAGCTGGGATTACCGGCTCATGCCACTACACCTGGCTAATGTTTGTATTTTTAGTAAAGACGGGGTTTCACCATGTTAGTCAGGCTGGTCTCGAACTCCTGACCTTGTGATCTGCCTGCCTTGGCCTCCCAAAGTGCTGGGATTACAGGCATGACAAATGAAATTTTAAGAAAAGCCTAGATATATACATCTTTAACTCAATTCTCCAGTTACCTATAGTAACTTACCTATAGTAAAAATTCAATTTATTATCAACATGGTAAAATTACTTACATCTCGATCTACTGTAGTTGCAAAACCAATAGCTTCTTTTTGTGTACAGTTAACAGCTTTCTGAAGAGTATAAATAACTTGTTCATAGGTGTGAACCTCATCATTAAACAGCATGCAATAGTAGGTGTCACTCTTCTCTCTGTGGGATAAAATATTAATGATATATTAATTATCTATTTGCTTATTATCTTGCTCCAGGCTGACTTATTAAGAGACTACTTTGTCTTATGCAATGTGCTAGGTACTGGACACATATCTGTAAAGAATTCATCTGTGGTCCTGTGCTCTGTGATACTACAGTCTGGTGGGGAAAATATATATTGCATATATGACTCTGTGTAAACAGGTTTTTATCAAGAAAAGAAGGTAGAGCAGGGTATAACAGGCCTGGGAGCTCAGAGAACTCTTGGAGAAGTAATCTGAGACCCAAAGTCAGAACTGGCTATCAGTAGCTCTCAACTGGGGGCAGTTCCCCTCCACCTCTCATGGTTGACCATTTGGCAACATCTGGAGACATTTCTGGTTGTCAAGACTGGGGTTTGGGGTGCTGCTAGCATCTAGTGGGTAGAAGCCAGGGATGCTGCTAAATATTTTGCAATTCACCAGACAGCCGCCATAACAAAAAATTAATCTGGCCCCTAATTCCAATAGTGCCAAGGTTGAGAAACCATGGGCTAGAGGCAGGTGAAAGCAAAGGTGCTAAGGTGGCAAAGGTAAATACTGGGAGATGGAGCACAAGGAAGAAGGGGGAGATTAGTATGACACTAGTCTGGTCTGGAGAGAGACAGAAATCTTGAACAGTTTATAATGTTTTTTTGTTTTTTGTTTTCTTTTTGAGATAAGGTCTCACTCTGTCGCCTAGGCTGGAGTGCAGTGGCACAATCATGGCTCACTGCAGCCTCAACCACCCAGGTTCAATTGATCCTCCTGCCTCAGCCTCATGAATAGCTAGGACTACAGGCATGCACTACCCTGCCCAGCTAATTTTTTAATTTTTTGTAGAGGCGGGGTCTTACTATGTTGCCCAGGCTGGTCTCCAACTCCTGGGCTCAAGTGATCTACCTGCCTTGGCCTCCCAAAGTGCTAGGATCACAGGCATGAGCCATTGTGCCAAGCCAGCTTATAATATATTTTGATTTTTGCCATCCTAAGGACAATCAGAAATTTGAGATAGGAGATATCATTAGAATTGCCTTAAAGTTCACTTTGATGCAGTGTAGAAAATGAATTGTAAGGGGCAAGAGTGTACATGGCAGTCCAGTTAGGGGGCCATGCTGTCCCCAAATGAAATTAATTTGGACTAGGATACTACAGTATACTATAGTATACTATACGACAACAATACTATAGTAAAAATCGTGAGGTACTAAGTCATTTTCATCATTTCCAAAAAGGTATAGTCACTTCATTTTATTAGAAAACAACCGACAACTTTATCTGAAACACAATTGAGAAAGCAAAAAAGAAATAGCACCGGCCGGGCGCGGTGGCTCAAGCCTGTAATCCCAGCACTTTGGGAGGCCGAGGCGGGTGGATCACGAGGTCAGGAGATGGAGACCATCCTGGCTAACACGGTGAAACCCCATCTCTACTAAAAAAAAAAAAAAATTACAAAAAATTAGCTGGGCGTGTTGGCGGGCGCCTGTAGTCCCAGCTACTCGGGAGGCTGAGGCAGGAGAATGGCGTGAACCCGGGAGGCGGAGCTTGCAGTGAGCTGAGATTGCGCCACTGCACTCCAGCCTGGGGGACAGAGCAAGACTCGGTCTCAAAAAAAAAAAAAAAAAAGAAATAGCACCAATGTCCCTCAGATCGTCATTCCAGCTTGTATTTATTCTAAACTATGACTAATTCCAACAAGCTTGGTCTTACTTCTAAGTAAGAAAGAAGGTTGTTTGAGACAAGCACACTAACAAGGAAAATAAAGCCCTCATCTTAATATATCTGTGGCAGAATCCAGCTCTCTGGCCACAAGTTTGTAACCTTAATAATTTAAATAAAAATGGTAGATGTACACTAAAAAAGCACAGTGTGGAATACGTTTTATTAAAAGTTTGAATCAAAATGATTAAAATTGAATTTGAGCATGTATTCAAACCAGAAACCTCATTTATAGCAAAGAGTTCATTCCCTATAATATTAACATATAATAAACAAAACAAAAAGTAAAGTTGTAAAGTTCATCTATCATTTTATCATACAATCAAAGAAGAGAAAACTGGTTATGCCTGAAACAGTCCTAGAGCTATGACAAAGTTTAAATATGGCTACAAACTAATCAACCAACCAGCCAACCAAACAGGAAGAAATCTCCACCAATTAAATGGGTTACATGTTTTAAAGCTATAAAATCGAGGTTATTGTTCTGCTAAAAACTCATTATTAAAAAATGATTATGCCCTATACTAGCTGTGTTAAAGTTAAAATTTAGCAGTTCTTCATACACGAAGAATAAACAGGTTATACTTACACCATCTCTAAATCTGCTGGCAATTCACTTTCTTTTTCCCAGGTTAATATTTCTACTGCATACCGAAACATAATAGCAAAAATGTTATAAGTTCTTGCTATCACATCTTCTGATAAATGAACAAGAGGATCCTGAAAGAAACAACAGGAAAAAAAAAAAAAGGGCAACCGTGTACATTAATTTTCATTCCGCTTCCATCCCTCAAAATAGTATAGTAAAAAGTTGACTGGTCTTCCAGCTTCAGCTTCTCTTCAATGAATTTGATCTTATACATTACCACCCTACCAAATAAAGCTTCGTAAAATTTTTAGTTCAGAATAATCCCAGTTATTGAATCAATTCAATCAAAATATTCAATGGCACTCAAATGCCTAATGAACAAATCTAAACATTTTAGAATGGTATTCCACGATCTCAAAAACCTAACCTCAAACCAATTTTATAGCTTCATATCTTACTAACCCCCAATTTCTAGAATACACAAAGGACTATTACCTAGGAAGGGCAAGCAATATTGAGTTTTATAGGTATAAAAGAGAGCTTGATTGTGACAGGTTTAAAGGTGAGAACTCATGACTTTCAGAAAACTGCCTGTTGATGTTGTAAGAAGCACTCGCTTGTCTACTTTCTCTCAGCAGGGTGAGACATGCACGCATGTTAACAGGGAACTTCATACATTAGACTTAACAGTGAAAGGGCCACTGAATTTCTAGGGTAATGTAAAAAAGTATTACTTTAAATATATGCTATGTTTAATCAAGGTAATTTTCAGTCAAGGCTGGCAAAATGTTTTGCACTATCTTTCATCTTAATGCTTTATCTTAAATCTAAACTCTTTAGTTTAATGGCTAAGTAGCATTATTTTCATTTCTCAAATTAAAATAGCAGTATGATCATGGATGGGAATCAGCAGATCCCTGAAAATAAATACATACACACACACAATATGCATAAAAATAAAACATAGTGGAAAATATAAAATATGTATTTAATATTCATATAATATACAATTACATTTTATAGTCTATAATACATATTTTATAAAATATATAAATACATTAAATATATATTTGTATATATTAATGTGAATGTATACACACACACACACACACACACACACATATATATATGGAGACAGAACATTTTTGCATACCCACACCAAAGATGAGCCTAATGGAACTGATATAAAACAAACGGAGAAGGTGGAATAAAAGAATGGGCGGCCAAGGCGCAGTGGCTCACGCCTGTAATCCCAGCACTTTGGGAGGCTGAGGCAGGCGGATCACGAGGTCAGAAGATTGAAACCATCTTGGCTGACACAGTGAAACCCCATCTCTACTAAAAATACAAAAAATTAGCCAGGAGTGAGGGCGCCTGTAGTCCCTGCTACTTGGGAGGCTGAGGGAGGAGAATGGCGTGAACCCGGGAGGTGGAGCTTGCAGTGAGTGGAGATTGTGTGCCACTGCACTCCAGCCTGAGTGACAGAGTGAGACTCTGTCTCAAAAAGAAAAGAAAACAAAAAAATGGGCCAGGCACGGTGGCTTGGCTGGGCACAGTGGCTCATGCCTGTAATCCCAGCACTTTGGGAGGCCGCAGTGGGTGGATCATCTGAGGTCAGGAGTTCAAGACCAGCCTGGCCAACGCGGTGAAACCTCATCTCTACTAAAAACACAAAAGTTAGTTGAGTGTGGTGGTGGTGCCTGTAATCGCAGCTACTTGGGAGGCTGAGGCAGGAGAATCGCTTGAACCCAGGAGACAGAGGTTGCAGTGAGCCAAGATCGTGCCACTGTACTCCAGCCTGGGCAACAGAGCAAAACTCCATCAAAAAAAAAAAAGAATGGAGAAAAAAGGACAAAGATGCCTAAAACAGATGGGTCTACAGCTTGAAGAAGGTAAATTTCCTTTTCTCAGTAAGCAGATTTTTCAAATTTTTATAGCACCTTTTACCTATAACTCTTCTCATACAGGCTGCTTTATATGTCCCATCGAGGTTTTTTTTTTTTTTTTTTTTTTTTTGAGACAGAGTTTCGCTCTTGTTGCCCAGGATGGAGTGCAATGGCATGATCTCAGCTCACTGTAACTTCCACCTGCCGGGTTCAAGCGATTCTTCTGCCTCAGCCTCCTGAATAGCTGGGATTACAGGCATGTGCCACCATGCTTGGCTAACTTTGTATTTTTAGTAGAGATGGGGTTTCTCCATGTTGGTCAGGCTGGTCTCAAACTCCTGACTTCAGGTGATCCACCTGCCTTGGCCTCCCAAAGTGCTGGGATTACAGGTGTAAGTAGCCACGCCCAGTGAAGTTTTTTATTTATTTTTTCTGCTAGCAAGGTTTATTACTATTTGTTACGGAGGCTTTACAAATCGCTGACATGGTGAAATCACTTGTATACAGAAAGAATCAGAGCTGGTCCCTCCTGGGGATTCAAACAAGAGTAGGTATTAATAATAATATGAACCTCATACTACACCAAAATAGCAAGTGGAATCAAAATTCAGCTTTCCTGGTACTATTATCTCACCAAACAGTCATTCCATTTCTTACAGTTATATCCCATAAGACAGAAACATTTAAGGATTGAAGAGATTGATAAATAGGGTTTAGAAAACTATTTTCTAGTTGACAGAGACAACCACCAATTCTTGAGAATCCCAACCAATAGTTTCCAAACTCTCTTTTACAAAAATCCCAGGGCCTGGTAGAGATGTCCTATTTGAATAAAAACGTCAGTTCCAAAATATATTCTAGGCCAAACATGGTGGCTCATGCCTGTAATCCCAGCACTTTGCAAGGCCGAGGTGGGAGGACTGCTTGAGCCCAGGAGTTTGAGACCAGACTGGACAATACAGTGAGACCTCATCTCTACAAAAAAAAAAATTAAAAATTAGCAGAGAGTAGTGGTGCATGCTTGGGAAGTTGAGGTGGGAGGACTGCTTGAGCCTGACAGGTAGAGGCTAAAGTGAGCCATGATTTTGCCACTACACTTTTCCAAGCCTGGGCAACAGAAAAAATACACTCTAAAATGTGTTACATTCCATGTTGGAACACCAACTGATCATTTTTTTTTTTTTTGCTACATTAACCCAGTTTGAGGCAGGCCTAGAGAGATTCTTCTGCCATCTCCGTACAAAAATTTTAACTTCTAAGAAATGTGTTATTCATCATAAAGAATTATTTCTGCATTGGAGAGATGCTACACCTGTACAAGTCTACTAATATTATGATGGTAAATTAAATGTCAGGAAAGACTAAGACATTCCTGCTCAAATTGTCCTTTTCATAGCATAAATCAGTTGGAACAATAAATGACATCCTATTGTATTATCTATTATTACTAATAATTTTAGCTCTTTGATTATATTTATACTACAGAATGTTCATCTGTTGGTGAGTCTACTTTGATTTACTATTCTTTCAAGCTGGAAGAATGCAAGGCATGTTGTTAAAAAGGTCGTTAGTGGTTATTTTAGAAGGCAGTAGGAATTATGGAGAACTTTATCTTTTATGCAGTATACTCCTGTAGTATTTGAACTTGTAAAATGCAAGCATGTATTACAACAAAGATTTTAACTGTTATCATATGCAACGTAGGTATGAATGAGGATTTTCTCCATACTGCCCAACTAAAAACATGGAAATAAACTAGAGGCTGCAGTCATCGAAACAACCTCAATTATCTCATAAACTGACTTTCTAACAATAACACACGTTTCAATTTACAAAAAATAAATCTATTATTAATACCACTTTAATGTACTTTATTATTTTTCAAAATTAGATTTTCATTGAAAAAAACAATTCTAGCTGGGCGTGGTGGCTCACACTTGTAATCCCAGCACTTTCAGAGGCAGAGGCAGAATTGCTTGACCCCAGCAGTTCAAGATCAGCCTAGCAGGGTATGGGTATGTGCCTGGGGTAGCAGCTACTGGGGAGGCTGAAGTGGGAGAAATCACTTGAGTCCATGTGGTCAAGGCTGCAGTGAGCCATGATTGCACCACTGTACTTCAGCCTGGGAAACAGAGCAAGACTTCGTCTCAAAAAAACAAAAGAAAACAAAAACAAAAACATAACAACAACAACAACTACAAAAAACAAAACCCCAAACCATGCAATAATTCTGCTAAAAATGCTGTTTAAAACCAGTATAAGGTATTGTGTTAAGAGTATCATTACTGGAGTCTATACTACATAGGTTTAAATCCCAGTCCCATAATTTGCTATGTGGGACACTTTGGGCAAGTTTTTTTTTTTATCTTTCTAAAACTCAAGTTTCTCTCTTTTTTCTTTTCTTTTTTTTTTTAAGAGACAGGGTCTGTCTCACCCAGGCTCATACCTCACTGTAACCTCAAACTCCTGGGATCAAAGTGATCCTCCACCTCAGCCTAAAACTCAATTATTTATAAAACATTGGTAACAGCATTATCTATCTTATGAGGCTGTTTTGGGAATTAAATGAGATAGACCAAGTAGTCACCATTAACATCTAGTTATTAATAATTATTGATCTGAATTCAAATAGATGGGAGCAGCATTTGTGAGTGAAATTTCAGATTACAAAAATCTTCACTAAGGTTGTTGTTCAGTTAATATTTCTTATTTAATTAAATCTAATTCCAAATAGGATTTACAGCAACTTAAGAATACATCTACATCCCAGCTACTTGGGAGGCTGAGGCAGGATGACTGCTTGAGTTCAGGAATTGAAGACCAGCCTGGGCAACACAGTAATAAAAACCATGTCTCTAAAAATAAAATGAAATAATTTTTTTAAAGAATACACCTAATAGAGTGGTATATAAAAAAAATGTAAAAAGCAGGTAAACGAAAATAAAGATAGGAAAATAAACCATAGTCAAGGTAACGTCTATATATAGATAGATCACATAAATTTTCACACAGCTACTACAGGCAGGCTGTTTCCAACCATTTGGCTCTTTTTCCAGAAGTCTCACAAAAGCAAACACAATCAGTTATGAGATTCACACCAGGAGAAACATAACATTTCTTAATACAGAGACCTAAGAGAAATTCCTTATGGACTCCTATAAAGACTAACAAAGGAGATACCACATATTATGTGTTGGTTCTCAACTGGGAGAGGTACATCTCACCACCCTCCCCACTCACTCCCACACCCAAGGGGCCATTTGCAAACCTAGCTAGGCATTTTTTTTTGTCACTGTAGTGGAAGATGCTAGTGACATTTAGGGAGTGGGAACTGAGTAGGCGAAATACAATGCTTTCATTAGCCTACACCTAGGGTCAACAAACTTTTTCTGTAAAGGAGATAGTATTTTAGTCTTAGCAGGCTATAGGGTCTCTGCTGCAACTACTCAATTTTGTTTGTAATGGGAAAACAGCTACAAATACTACGTTAAAATTTAAGCATGACTGTGCTTCAATAACATTTTATTTATGGACACTGAAATTTGGATTTCATATAATTTTCTCATGTCACAAAATACAATTTTGTTGATTTTTTTTCAACTATTTAAAAACAGACACAAGAATAGGGTGTGGACAAGATTTGGCTTGTAGGAGTCAGAGCTTGCTGAACTCTGTCCTATACAATGGAGAAATATCTCACCCCCAAATGCAAAGAGATGAGAAGACCTGTGGAACTCCTGCATAGCATTTCTATAAGTATATCACCAGGTTTCCCCCAGCTTTTTCTGAAGATGTAGGCTAAATGTATGACAAAAAAATTATGTTCAACAGTTACTGGGAACAGGTATGTTAAACACAATGCTGTCTTAATATTTTATAGTCTTACCCGTGAAGACTTCATTTCTCTCTTTTTTTTTTTTTTTTTTGTTTTTTGAGATGGAGTTTCATTCTTGTCCAGGCTGGAGTGCAATGGCGCAATCTTGGCTCATCACAACTTCCGCCTCTCGGGTTCAAGCAATTCTCTTGCCTCAGCCTCCTGAGTAGCTGGGATTACAGGCATGCGCCACCCCGCCCGGCTAATTTTGTATTTTTAGTAGAAACGGGGTTTCTCCATGTTGGTCAGGCTGGTCTCGAACTCCTGACCTCAGGTGATCCACCTGCCTCAGCCTCCCAAAGTGCTGGGATTACAGGTGTGAGCCACCATGCCCGGCTGACTTCATTTCTCTTAAACTTTTTTTTTTTTTTTTTTTTTTTGAGAGAGAGTCTCACTCTGTTGCCCAAGGCTGGAGGGCAGTGGTACAATCATGGCTCACTGCATCCTCAACCTCCCCTGGCTTTGGTGATCCCCTTACCTCAGCCTCCTGAACAGCTGGGACTACAGGCGCACACCACCATACCTGGCTAATTTTTGTATAGATGGGGATTTGCCATGTTGCCCAGGCTGGTCTTGAACTCCTGGGCTCAAGTGATCTGCCCACCTCAGCCTCCCATAGGGCTGGGATTACAGCATGAGCCACTGCACCTGGCCTTAATTAAACTCTTAAATATAAATTAAATGGTAGAGTTTAGAAGGCTTTATTCTTTGTCTAGTTCCAGGAGTATACATTCTCCAGGCAGGATTGCATGACTTTTGGCTAGGCAGGGGAGCTTGCTGGTGTCTTCTTAAAATTCAGGAAATTAAGCAGAGCTTGGACTGTTGGATAGCTTTCCACTAATGTATGAGGATAAAGCCAACAGAGCAAACGTAGGCAGATTCAAAACTTTGTCTTAGAAAATTATTTTAAGTCTACTCTAACACAGGGATAAAAAAGGTAACAGAAGTCTTAAAGTATCTTTTCCAAATAAATGACATGACATTTACAGAACATAAAATTAACCATTTTAAAGTGAACAACTCAGTGGTACCTGGTACATTTATTATAACGTGCAACTACTACAATCTAGTTCCAAAACATTTCCATCACTCCAAAGTAAAACCCCTTACCTACTAAGCCATTTCTCTCCATTTTCCTCTTCCCCAGCCCCTGGCAACTACTAATCTGTTTTTTCTCTCTACATATTTATCTATTCTGAATATTTTGTATAGAAGGAATCATACAATATGTGACCTTTTGAGTCTAGCGTCTTTCACTTACTATATTTTAGAGGTTCATGCATGTTGTAGCATGTATCAGTTCTTCATTCCTTTTTATGGACAAAAAAATACTCCATTGTATGTATATTATCACAATTTGTTTATCCATTCATTCACTGATGGACATTTGGGCTGTTTCTACCTTTTGACTATTGTGAACAACATTGCTACAACATGTGTGTGCATGTACTTGCTCAGCTTTGGTTTTCAGTTCTTTTGGGTATATATCTAGGTGTGAAATATATGGTAATGTTTAATATTTTGAGGAACAGCCAAACTGTTTTCCACAGCACTGAATCATTTTCTATTTCCACTAGCAATATACAAGGATTCTAATTTCTCTATATCCTTGTTAACACTTGTTATTACTTTTAATAGTCATCCTACTGAGGGTGATGCAGTATCTCACTGTGGTTTTGATTTTGCATTTCCCTAATGACAAATGATGTTCAGCATCTTTTCATGTGTTTGTTGGTTATTCATGTATCTTCTCTGTAAAAATGTCTATTCAAGTCTTTTGCCCATTTTTAAATTGGGTAATCTTTTTACTGTTGAGTTGTAAGATATAAACTCTGCATACTAGATCCTTATTGGATACATGGCTTGGATATACAGATATATACTTTCTCCCACAGTCCTAAAGTTTTATACCAGTGGTTTTTAACCTTTTTCTAAAGCATAATTCTTTTTTTTTCAAATATATCTTTATTTGTCCTGTATTTCTACAAACAGAACCCCAATCAACTACATAAAAATGGAGCTTCTCCAATAGAAGTGGAAAAATCTGGAACCTTGACCACTTGGCATCTTACTGTAGCAAATTACAGAACACTTTCACAAAGCAAATGAAACACAAACAAAACATGTTTTCCATAGCACTGAATCATTTTGTATAAATTTTGATTTGTACATCAAGAGCTTTGGTTATTCTGATAAAATATATTTGAGACCTGTAGGGTATGGGTACCAGGAAGAACTTTTTTTTTTTTTTTTTTTTAAAGACAGGGTCATGATCTTGGCTTACTGCAACCTCTGCCTCCTATGGCTCAAGCGGATCCCACTTCAGCACCCCCAACCCAAGTGGCTGGAACCACAGGCGTGTGCCACCACACCCAACTAATTTTTGTATTTTTTGTAGGGATGGGGTTTTGCCATTTGCCCAGGCTGGTCTCAACTCCTGGGTTAAAGTGATCCACCTGTCTTGGCTTCCCAAAGTATTGGGATTATAGGTGTGAGCCACCTTGCCTGGCTGAGGAAGGACTATTGCTGTCCACTTGCCCCAAATCTATATCAGGTCTACTAACAATGTAGAAGTACTTGAGTGTACCTATTCCGCTGCCATTTAAAAATAATAAAATCTGAAAGAAGGATCTTGAACTATACAACAAATTGTCATAAAATGTAGCAGAAGAGGGACTGCCACAGGTTGGCTAACGGATACAAGAACAAAGCTAGATAGGAAGAATGAGTTCTAATGTTCTATAGCACTATAGCATGACTATAATTAACAATTTACCGTATATTTTCAAATAGCTACAAGAGTGGATGGTGAAAGTTTCCAATACCAAATAATGTTAAATGTTTGAGGTGATGGATACGCTAATTACCCTGATTTGCTCATTACACATTGTATATATGTATCAAAATATCACACTATGCCCCATAAATATCATGCTGTACCCCATAAACATGTAGAATTATTGTCAATTAAAAATAATAAAACATAATCTATTGTAGCATACCATTGAAAGATTTTATCATTGTATAATTACAATTAAGTGAGTTATTAGAAATATATGGAAAGTTTTTGAAGTTTTAAAAAAAGCAGCAGAGATTTAAGCATTTATTTTGTGGGAGTCTACTATTCCATTACAAATCCATTTCAGAAAAATAATGCAGGATCAACAACTTGAAAAACACAGTAAGCAGTGGGAATTATTTGTACTGAGCTATCATCACTACACATGGTCCCATCACATAACCAATGATAATGGAAACCAGGAGATGATGAATGGGATTGGCTGTCATGTATGGTAACAGAAAAGAAAGCTATCTGGCCCCAAAAATCTTTGTTATAATAAAGATATACAAAACTCAACTTAGTTAACTGGTCTACACATATGGGAAAAATAATCCTCTCAATCAAAAGTTAGTACTCAAATAAACTTCAAGTATGCTTAAAACAAACCCCAACCAAACAAAAAATCAGAATTAAATTTGCAGAATTTCAACTGTGTACTATTAGCAACCGTACAGCATCCACAAAATGCAAAGAACTTTCAAAGTAAACTAGTCACTGTCAATAGTGGAAGTACTATTTGCTTATCCATTTCTCACATCATCTAATGACTATTTCTAAAAATATTTCAAACTTGGGTTAAAAACAACTTTGTGAAAATGTTTTTTACCTCTTCTTCCTCAATTTCAGAGGTGTTAAGTTCATGTTTTTGACAGTAAGGACCCTCTTTCCAAGCTTCAGTATCACCACAGTCACAGAAACCTCCACCTCCTGATGTTGTCATCTTGGAAAAAAATTGTAAAGTATCTTGTCAATAAATATTTACTGAGGGCTATCAAATAATAAATAAGAATATCAAGTGCTAAGGAAATACCATTGCTTAAGTGTTTAATTTCTTTGGAGGCATAAAATTAGATAAAATGCCAAACCTCTCAATGTTTTAAAGTTTACTTTAAGTAAGCCTATAAGCTAATCTAAGTGATTTAAAAATAAAATAAGCTACTTTGTAATGTTAGCTACAGATATTTAGAAGAGGGTATGTTTGTCTACATGACTTCCTTAATTAGGAAAATCATGAGAATCACAAGGGTTTTCCTGCTGGGTTTTGGTTAAATTGGTATAATGCTATCTATGCTACAGGTTGTGATGCTATAAACACAATAGACTCGGGGGTTATACAGATTCCTCTAGCTGCTGTCTCCTAGAGTCTAAGAGTGCTGCATTTGCTTTGGAGAAATTAACGAACAAAGACTATAGAAATAGTTAATTTTTCTTCTGTAATACACCTTAAATAGCCACTCTTTGAAAGGATAAGTAATAGGGGCTCAGGAAATACAAAAGTAGACTGCCTAATAATAAAAGCTTTTCACCACCTGCAAGGTTCAGGAATTATTCATACTCCCTTAAGACAGGGCAATGATTTGAGAAATCTGGCATCACAGAACCAGAATTAATAATTGGTAGACTAGAAATTCTGCTTTTCTTAAAATAGTATGAGGAAGAGCTTACTAACAGGTATTAGATACAGCAAGTTTTAGAATAAGCTGTTATATTCTGCCCAAAGTAAGTATTTGTGTTATATATCACAATATAATTAATGTAACCCCATAAATGACAACTATTCCTGGGGAATGCAAAGATAATGCCAAGAAATGTGGGTAGGAGTCATTTGGAAAATGACACGTGCTTGTTTCAGTTACCAAACATAGGCAGAACAGCTTAAAGGAAACTAGGACTCTTTTACTGATTTATGAGACTAATGAACAGACAAGAATATAAGTAGCCCAATTTTGTAGCTGGGTTTTTATTTATTTTTATTTTTTATTTTGGGATGGAGTCTCTCTCTGTTGCCCAGGCTGGAGTGCGGTGGTGTGATCTCAGCTCACTGCAACCTCTGCCTCCCAGGTTTAAGTGATTCTCCTGCCTCAGCCTCCCGAGCAGCTGGGATTACAGGCATGCGCCACCATGCCTGGCTAATTTTTGTATTTTTAGTAGAGATGGGGTTTCACCATTGTTGGCCAGGATGGTGTTGATCTCCTGACCTCGTGATCCGCCTGCCTTGGCCTCCCAAAGTGCTGGAATTACAGGCATTAGCCACTGCGCCCGGCCCTGTAGCTGTTTTAGTTCATTATTATGAATTCTTGGGTAAAGTAAATAAAAACAAACAGGAGGAAAAGTTCTGACCCAGATGGGCTCCTAAATTAAGAATAATATTAAAATATTCCTCTATACCATTCTGTTTTATGATAAGGGTGAAAAAGTTCCATCTAACAACCCTACCCTTTGAATCTCCACGGTCTTTCTTCAATTTCCAATAGAGGAGCCAGGACAGGATTTGGAATAATCTGTATTTATCTGTGTCCCTGACTTAAAAGCAAACAAACATACCTGAATTTTGAAAAGTACTGACAGCATTACAGCAGTGAAAAAATACTAAACTGGTGGGTTGTAGGTGCTGGAGTTGGGTCCTCTCCTACACTGTAGTAGATGTCTCTTTAATAAACATTAAAAAATAGCAAAAACAAACTAGTTGAAACAATACAGAAGAGCTGATACCTCTATTATCTTTTTTAAATCATATGCTCCAAGAAGTGTGGATTCATAATTTGTTTCTACACTGGCATCCTATATCCAATGGTATTTAAATAAACAGCACTGTTTAAACTACCCTCCGCCCTATTTTAGTGTTAAATATTTGCATTTTGAAAAGAAAGAAAAGATATTTATTATAAAATGCAATACTGGGCATGGTTATTATTTGGACATTACTAACCCTATATCGATGATCTCTGTGAATACTTCCCAAAAAGCACTCCATGCACAAAACACAAGTTGGATCAACTGCACAGTCTCTGTAAAGTTAAAAAAAAAACCAGAGTGTCAGAAAATAACTACATATTTCACAACAGAATTATTTCAAATTGGAATCCATCCTAAAAGAATGAAAATGTGAAGTTTTTTGGTGTTTTAAAAAAGGAAGTATCATTCCCAAAGATCTGTCAGATCTTTGATCAATGAAAGCAGTTTAAGAACCTGTGTCTCCATAATAGATGTGTACTAGGGAGTCTTTCAAGGCACATATTATTAGAACAGTAAATTTTAATGTAATGGTGTGTTTTCCCATAGATTTGTGGAAATCACATTACACATTAAAACACATAGATGTATATGAAATATATTCAAAATATTTATGAATTCTTAAGATTCATATATTGGAATTTCAAGTAACTTCTTCCAAACGGGTATTTGAGACCAAGGGTCTTCAAAGTGATATGTATGCATCCCTAGAAAGGCAAAAATATCAACTGAAATGCAAGAAGACAATATTTGAACTTACATTTCTACTTAAATTTTAACTGAAAAGGGAAATTAAACATTCTATAGGTTCACTGCACAGAATGATACAGGTCTCCTCACATGGCCCCTATTTCTGGTATTCACACAACACATATGGCCCATAAGATATCCTGACTGAAGAGTTTCAAAGGGTTGGTTGGGGTGCCCTGAGTTGTTTCATTTGCTTTCTTCATACTGCCAGTTAGATACATTTATAGATCATATCTTAAGAGAATCTAGACAATTCCATGAAATGAAATGGGGAGTGTAAAATAAGAAATCTATATTGGTTCCTGTCCCTGGTTCCTGACACCAGGCTCCTAAAACTCTTGTAGATAAGTGTGCTGGTAGATGTGCTAAAATTTAGTCTTTAACCCTAGTTACAGACACAGAAATCCCCTGGGTGACAGAAGAGTCTTTTATTGAGCCAGGCTGGAGTACAGTGGCATGCTCACGGCTCACTGCAGCCTCAACCTCTGGGGCTCAAGCAATCCTCCCACCTCAGCCTCCCTGGTAGCTGGGAGTACAGGTATATGCCACTATGCTGGGCTCATTTCTGTATCTTTTGTAGAGATGGGGTTTTATCATGTTGCCCAGATTGGTCTCCAACTCCTGGGCTCAAGCAATCCCCTGCCTCAGCCTCCCAAAGTGCTGAGATTACAGGTAGGAGCCACTGTGCCCGGCCAAGTCTTTTGTTCTCAAAGGCTGGGAACTTTAGGATGGAAGCTGGTTGCCAAAGGAACCAAGCATGTGATTAAAGGGTTGAAACTTTCAGTCCCACCCCCACCTCTGGGGGCTGGTGAACTGATCAGCAGTGGCCAATGATGTAATCAATCATGGTTATGTAATGAAGTCTCCACAAAAATCCAAAAGGACTGGGTTGGAAGAGCTTCCAAATTTCTTTTTTGAGTGGAGTCTTGCTCTGTCGCCCAGGTTGGAATGCGTGGCGTGATCTCAGCTCACTGCAGCCTCCGCCTCCCCTGTTCAAGTAATTCTCCTGCCTCAGTCTCCCAAGTAGCTGGGACTACAAGTGTGTGCCACCATGCCCAGCTAATTTTTGTATTTTTAGTAGAGACAAGGTTTTGCCATGTTGGCCAGGCTGGTCTCGAACTCCTGGCCTCAAGTGATCTGCCTGCCTTGGCCTCCCAAAGTGCTGGGATTACAGGCATGGGCCACCGCACCTGGCTTAATTCTCTTTTCTATTCCACTCATCTATGTCTATACTTATGCCAGTACTATACAGATTAATTTGTAATTGTTCTGTGTGTACTTGAAAGAATATATATTCTGTTGGGACAGAGTTCTCTAGATATTTGATAGCAAGTTTATTAATTTTGTTGTTCAAATCTTAGATTTGAACAACAAAATTAAATCACTCTGCTTTTTATCTTCTTTATCACTTCCTGTGAGGAAGGTGTTAAAAGTCTTTAACTAGGATTGTTGATTTTTCCATTTCTCCCTGCAGTCCTACTAGTTATCACTTGATATATGCCAAGGCTGTGAACAGTCTACAGTTAGGTGCATAAATGTTCATTATGGATATTTTTTCTTTACCTACTGCTCTCTTTACCAGCATACAATGTCTACTTGCGTCTTTTATATGAAAACTGCTACTTTTTCTTTTGTATCATATTATTTGCCTGGTATTTTTTTCTTAACTGTTTCCCTTCCTACTTTCAGTGACTTTCTATTTTAGTTTGCCTCTTATAGACAATACTTGTGGATGTTTAAATATCAATCTGAGAGCCAGTCTTTTTGCTTTCATACAAAGAAAAGGAAAGCTAGAGCCTCGTCCTCATTTAGCTATCACTTAACAGAAAGGACAAATGTGTACAGTTATAGTATTGATTGTTGACTACCGTATTAAAAGTATGTAGGGCCAAAGCCAGTGCATCTAGAGCACTCAAGGATCCCTGAGATCTTAGTGATTTGTCTAAAGCCATCATCTCCAAGCTTTTACAATCATATACCCTTGTATTAAAATGTTTTGAGTATGCAGTATCTATCTCTATGTAAATATATTCATATTACACATATATTATTTTTATACAATATTAATACATGTACTAATTATTACTCAATTATACTACTGTGTAACTGGAGTCTTAGGAATGGAACAAAGGCAGAAAAAATATTTGAAGAAATAATAACCTAAACTTACCAATTTGGTGGAAGACATCGGCTAAAAACAAACCTCAAGAGAATAAATACAAAAAAGATATTTAGGTCTATCATAGTCAAACTGCTAATATTCAAAAATAACAAGAAAATCTTCAAGGCAGCTAGAAAAATCCAACACATTTCACACAAGGTAACATAGATATGCCAGTAACAGCTAACATCAACAAAACAACAGAGTTCAGAACACATTGGATCACGATCTTTAAAATGTTGAAAAGGAAGAAAACCAGAAACAGTCTATCCAGACTTCAATATTCAGGAAAAATATCCTTCAAAAATGAGTACAAACAATCTGAACAGGCCTATATCTATTAAAGAAATTGAGTCAAGAACTAATAACCTTCAAAACCAAAAGCACTGGGCTCACATGGGTTCACTGGTGAATTTTATCAAATGTTTAAGGAAGAAATTATACTAATTCTACACAATCTCTTCTAGAAGACAGAAGCAGAGGGAATACTTCCTAACTCATTCTATTAGGCCAACATCGCTCTAATGTCAAAATCAGACATAGACAATTCAAGAAAAATACAGATCAATCTCTTTCATGAAAATAACAAAGTATTAGCAAATTGAATCCAACAATGTGTAAAAAGAATTCTACACTACGACCAAGTAGAATTTATCCCATGTATGCCAGGCTGGCTCAACATCTGAAAATCATGTAAATCTATCACATTAACAGGCTAAAGAAGAAAAATTACACACAGAAAAGCATTTGATAGTTGGTGCAGTGGCTCACACCTGTAATCCTAGCACTTTGGGAGGCTGAGGTGAGAGGATTGCTTGAAGCCAGGAGTTAGACCAGTTGGGGCAACAAAGTAAGACTCCATCTCCGCAAAAATTTTTTATAAAAATTAGTTAGGCACAGTGGTGTGCCTGTAGTACCAGCTACGAGGCTGGAGGATCCCAAGTCCAGGCGTTTAAGACTGCTGTGAGCTATGATCTCGCTACTGCACTCCAGCCTGGACGATTCTATCTTTAGAAGAAAAAAAAGGATTTGACAAAATGCAATGCCCATTCATAATAAAAACTCTCGGCAGAAGAGGAATATTGAGGAATATTTCTTAACTTGATAAGGAATATCTACCAAAAACCTACAGCTAACATCACTTAATGGCGAGAAATCTGAGTTTATGCTTGTGAGGTGACTTAGTGTAGAGCCCCTTGACAGCCCTTCAGTACAGGGCCAGTTACCAGAAAGACCACGACCAAGAGGGCTGGAGCTTTCAGACTCACCCACCAAAATCTGGGAAGAGGGGAGGGGTGGGGTTGGAGATTAAGCTCTTTATTATAAAAACTTTCTGTTGTTGTTGTTGTTTCTTGGGATAGGGTCTAGCTCTGTTACCCAGGCTGGAGTGCAGTGTGGCCTGATCACAGCTCACTGCAACCTTAAACTCCTGGGTTTGAGCAATCCTCCCACTTCAGCCTCCCGAATAGATGGAACTCCAGGCTCAAGCCACTATACCTGGCTATTTTTCCTTTGTAGAGACAGCATCTTGGTATGTTGTCCAGGCTAGTCTTAAACTTCTAGCTTCAAGTGATTCTCCTACCTCGGTCTTCCAAAGTGCTGGGATTACAGGCATTAGCCACCATGCCTGGCCCCTATAAAAATTTGACAAGGTTTAATGAACTTCCAAGTTGCTGGAACTTCACCCTGGGACTTAGGTGTTAGGAGGGTGGCATGCCCAGAGAGGGCATGGAAGCTCTTCACCCTTTCTCCCACACCTTGCCCTATTAAGTCTCTTCCATCTGGCTGTTCTTCTGTATCCTTTATAATATCCGTAAGCTGTCCTAGCAACTTAATCCAACCCAAAGAGGAGCTAATGGAGACCCCAATATACAGCCAGTCAATCAGAAGTATAGATGAGCATTAATTGCAACTGGTGTCTAAAGTAGGGGGCAGACTTGTGAAACTGAGCTCTTAGCCTTTGGATTCTGACAATAACACCTGGTAGACAGGGTCAGAGTTGAATTGAATTAAATTGTAAGATACCCAGCCAGTATTCAGAGTTGGAGAAATCCTTAGGGTAAAAAACCCCACATACCTGGTGTCAGAAGTGTTGCATGAGAATGTAGAGAAAGAGTGTGTTTTTCCCAGAATAAAAAAAGGGAGAAAAAATAAGTGCAAAATACAAACATTTTCAGATGAGATCAGACACATTCAGGGTGGAATGGCCATAGACAATAAAAACATTTTCAGATAAACATAAACTGAGATAACTAATAATTAGAATCCACAGTAAAAGTCAACAACAATGGTCCACAGCCTCTGGTTCAACCCGCAACGTAAGAATGATTTTTACATGTTTAAACAGCTATTTAAAAAAAGAAGAAGTCTGGGCTTGGTGGCTCATGCCTGTAATCTCAGAACTTTGGGAGGCTGAGGCGGGAGGATCGCTTGAGCCCAGGAGTTTGAGACCAGCCCTGGCAACACGGTGAGACCCCATCTCTACAAAAAATTTAAAAATTAGCCAGGCATGGCAGTATGCACCTGTAGTCTCAGCTACTTGGGAGGCTGAGGTGAGAGGATTGCTTGAACCTGGGAGGTCAAGGCTGCAGTAAGCTGTGGTTATGCCACTGTACTCCAGCCTGGGAAATGGACAGAGCAAGACCCCATCTCAAAAAAAGAAAAAAAAAAATTAAAAGAAGAATATGCAACAAAGACTGCAAATATATTTTCTACTTGGATCTTTACAGAAAAAGCTTCCCAACCTCTAGTCCAGGAAAGAATGAAGATCCCTGGAAGCAAGATATATGTGGGTTAATATTAATGGTTATACATATTTTTTCTTGTCTTTTCTTAATGTCTTTAAAAGACTAATGTATTAAAGCAAAAATTGTAACATTGCATTGTAAGGTTTATAACATTTGGGCCAGGCATGGTGGCTCATGCCTGTAATTCCAGCACTTTGGGAGGCTGAGGCAGGTGGATTACCTGAGGTCAGGAGTTCAAGACCAGCCTGGCCAACATGGTGAAACCCCGTCTCTACCAAAAATACAAAAATAAGCCAGGCGTGGTGGCGGTGCCTGTAATCCCAGCTACTTGGGAGGCTGAGGCAGGAGAATCGCTTTAGTCTGGGAGGCAAGGTTGCAGTGAGCCGAGATTGCGCCACTGCACTCCAGCCTCGGCGACAGAGTGAGACTCTGTCTCAAAAAAAAAAAAAAAAAAGTTTATAGGTGCAATATATATGACAAGAAGCAGAAAAGATGAGAGGAATAAATGTAACTATAAATGCAAGGTTTGTTTATTTTACACAAAGTAGTAAAAACAGACTTTGATAAGTTAAAGATGCATATTATAATCCCTAGAATTACCATTTTAAAAAATGTGAGAGAACAGCTAAAAAGCCAAAAAAAAAAATCAAAACGAAATGCTACAATTTTATTTAACCTGAAAGGCAGCATACAATTAGGAAAATTAGGAACAGAGGAACAAAAAAAAAAAAAGAAAAAAGAGACAAACTGAAAACAAATAGCAAATGGTAGACCTAAATCAACAAATACATTAATAATTACAAGCATATCAATAATTACATTCAACAACTGCAAAATATACCTTCTTTTCAAATGCACATGGAATAAGACTGACCATGGTGCCGAACCATAAAACAAGTTTCAAGTTTTGTTTGTTGAGACAAGGTCTGGCTGTGTTGCCCAGGCTAGAGCACCATGGTACAATCTCAGCTCGCTGCAACCTCCCACTCCTGGGCTCAACTCAACCTCCCACACAGCTGGGACTACCAGTGTGCTCCACCATGTCCAGCTAATTTTTGTATTTTTTTTTTTGGTAGAGATGGGGTTTCGACATGTTGCCCAGGCTGGTCTCGAACTCCTGGGCTCAAGCTATCTACCTGGTTTAGCCCTCCAAAGTGCCAGGATTAGAAGCGTGAGCCACCTTGCTGGGTCCATAAAAGAAGTTTCAATAAATTTCAAAACTGAAACCATACAGAATGTGTAATTTTGTTAGAACTAAGCTACAATATGTTATCTAAGAAAGATACATGGAAGTTAAGCAATGCACTTCTAAATAACCCGTGGGTCAAAAAATATAAGAACATAAATCCAAACTAAGTAGATGGAAGAATAAAAAGAGTAGAAATCAATAAAACAAAATAGATAAAAGACAAAAATAACAAAGCTAAAAACTTATTATTTGAAAAAATTAAATTGATTAAAAGACAAAATACAAATTACTATTATCAGGAATGAAAGAGACATCATTATAGATACCACAGACATCAAAAGCAAAAGGAAATATGCACAATTTTATGTCAATTTGACATTATATGATGAAATATATTCCTTGAAAAATATACAGTACCAAAATTGACAGAAGATGAAATAAAATTATAAAAAACCCTAATAAATATCAAAGAAATTGAATCGTTACCAAATACTTCCTTGCAAAAAAACCCTAGGCCTTGATGATTTATTTTACTGGCACATTCTATCAAACATTTAAGAAAAAGTCATACCAATTTTACATAAATACTTCCAGAAATAAGAAAGAAGGAATATATCCCAATTCGTTTCACAAGGCCAGTATAACCCTAACAACCAAGACCGGACAAACACATTACAAGAGAATGCCAGACTGGTATATTCTATGGAACACAGAGACAAAAATCCTTCACACAACATTAATGAGTTGAATCCAGCAATATACAAAAGTTATAATTCATGATAATAGAGCCAGATTCATCCAGTAATAAAAAAAAATGTGAAAAATCAAACAATGCAATCAACCAAACTAATGGAACAAAAAAGAAAAACTATGATCAGCTCAATAAATGCAGTAGAGGTACCTGACAACATGAAATAGTCATTTACGATTTTTTTTTTTAAAACCTAAGTAAACTAGGAATAGAAGGGAACTTCCTCAATGAGATAAAAGTTACATTAGAAAATTATACTTAACATCATACTTAATAGTGAAAGACTGAATTTCTCCCTAAGATTGGGAACAAGGAAAGAATGTCCACTTTCACCAGAGCAATAGAGCACAAGAAAGAAAGGCAAAAAGATTAGAAAAGAAAAAGTAAAACTGTCTCCATTCATAGAAGACATAATTATAGAAAAATCCTAAGAAACAAAAAACAAAACAAAAACACCAGAACTAGCAAGTGAATTTAGCAAGGTCACAGGGTAAAAGTTAGTGTCAGAAACCAGTTGTATTTCTTTATAATGGCAGAAAATAAACGGACACTAAAATTCAGGAAAAATATCATAAATTACTTAGGAATAAATATAACAAAAGGCATGTACAACTTCTATATAAAAACTGTAAGACTTTGCTAAAAGGGATTAAAGAAGGCCTTAATAAATGGAGAGAGATAAAATGTTTATGGATTTGGGAAACTCAGTATTGTTAAAATGTCAATTTACCCCAAACTAATCTATAGATTCAATGCAATCCTAATCTTAATCTTGGTAGTCTTTCTTAAAAACAGAAATTTACAAACTAATTTTAAAATTTATAAAATGCAAAGGACATGAAATAGACAAACTTTAAAGGAACAAAAATGGGAGACTTACACTAATCAATTCAAGACTTACTATAAAGCTGCAATAATCAAAGTAATGTCTTTGACATAAGAATAGACATATCAATGAATGAACTAGATTACTGTTCAGAAATGGACCCACACTTTATAGTTAAGTGATTTTTTATAAGATATCAAATATCAAAGCAATTCGACCAGGTGTGAGTGGCTCACGCCTGTAATCTCAGTACTTTGGGAGGCCGAGGTAGGCAGATCACCTGAGGTCAGGAGTTTGAGACCAGCCTGACCAACATGGAGAAATCCCGTCTCTACTAAAAATACAAAATTAGCCAGGCATGGTGGTGCATGCCCATAACCCAGCTACTTGGGAGGCTGAGGCAGAAGAATTGCTTGAACCCAGTAGGCGGAGGTTGCAGTGAGCTGATATAGCGCCATTACACTCCAGCCTGGGCAACAAGAGCAAAACTCTGTATCAAAGAAAAAAAAATGCAATGGGGAGAGGAAGAAATGATGCTGGAACAACTAAATATCCATATGTAAAGAAATGAAACTTAGCCTCTACCTCAAGCCATATAAAAAATTTAGTTTGAGACAGATCATAGTCCCAGACAAAAAGTCTAAAATCACAAAGTTTACATGAAAAAATTAGAGAGAGAGGCCGGGCGTGGTGTCTCATGCCTGCAATCCCAGCATTTTGGGAGGCGGAGGTGGGCAGATCATTTGAGGTCAGGAGTTCAAGACCAGCCTGACCAACATGGTGAAAACCTGGCTCTACTAAAAATACAAAAAAATTAGCTGGGACTGGTGGCGCGTGCCTGTAGTCCTAGCTACTCAGGAGACTGAGGCAGGAGAATGGCTTGAACCTGGTAGGCAGAGGTTGCAGTGAGCCGAGATCGTGCCACTGCACTCCAGCCTGGGAAACAGAGCAAGACTCCATCTCAGGAAAAAAAAAAAAAAAAAAAAGCCCTGTAATCCCAGCACTTTGGAAGGCCTAGGCGGGTGGATCACCTGAGGTTGGGAGTTCGAGACTAGCCTGACCAACATGGGGAAACCCCCCCAACTCTACTAAAAATAGAAAATTAATTGGGCATGGTGGCGCATGCCTGGAATCCCAGCTACTTGGGAGGCTGAGGGAGGAGAATCGCTTGAATCCGGGAGGCAGAGGTTGCAGTGAGCTGAGATTGCACGATTGCACTCCAGTCTGGGCAACAGGAGCAAAACTGTCTCAAAAAAAATAATAATAATAAAAGTAAATAAATAAATAAATCACAGAAACCATTTTGCCATTTGAGAGAAGGCAGAGATTTACTGGACACAGGAACAATAATCATGAAAAAAACTGGTAAATTGAACATCAAAATTAAAAACTTCTGTCATCAAAAGCCACCATAGAGACAAGCCACAGACTAGGAGAAAATAGTCACAAAATGAGTCTGACGAAGGACTTGTATTCAGAATAAAGAACTCCAAAAGTGAATAAAGATAATGAAAAGATAAACAACCCAAAAATGGACAAAAGACCTTAACAATAACTTCACAAGAGAAGCTGGATGAATGGGCAATAAGCACGTGCAAAATTAAGGAAAATTTAAACTATAATGATACCCAAAGAGCACTGAAATTTTTTTTTAATTTTGAAAAGAAAAAAGGAACTATAATGAGATATCATTAAATAGAATGGCAAATTAAACAGTCTATGTAGTATATGCTGGCAGATATTTAGAATAGTATGATGCATTAAACTTAAATTTAAATGAGGTTATTATTTTAAGGACTTGTGTGTTTTCTGTAAGGAATAATACAATAATTGCAATTAAGAAATATTTCATACTGTATTAAACACATTCTTCCTGTTTTGTTAAAAAAAAAAAAAAAAGTCTGACAACATCACCTATTGGTAAGGATATGAAACAACAGGAACTTTCGTACATTACTAGAGGAGACGATGCAATCCTTTTGGAAAAAAGGTTTAGCAGTTTTTATTAAGTTCAACATATACCTGCCCTTTTACCCAGAAATTCCATTCTTAGGAATTTATCCAAGAAAAATTAAAACATATGTCCACAAAAACACTTGAATAAAAATGGTAATATCCTGAAACCAATGTATCAAGTAATGTATCAAGTAATGTATTATTACAGTCTAGAGGGCCTATCTTATGGTGTCTTAATATAAATAATTTTCTTACATTCCTAAAATGTATTTTTTTTTTTTTTTTTGAGACGGCGTCTCGCCCTGTCGCCCAGGCTGGAGTACGGTGGTGTGATCTCAGCTCACTGCAAGCTCCGCCTCCTGGGTTCTTGTCATTCTCCTGCCTCAGCCTCCTGAGTAGCTGGGACTACAGGCGCCCGTCACCATGCCTGGCTAATTTTTTGTATTTTTAGTAGAGACGGGGTTTCACCATGTTAGCCAGGATGGTCTTGATCTCCGGACCTCGTGATCCACCCGCCTCGGCTTCCCGAAGTGCTGGGATTACTGGCATGAGCCACCGCACCCAGCCCCTAAAATGTATCATTAAAAGCTGCAGATTTTTAACAGTGCAAAATTTATGTTATTTGGTATATAAAACACATTAAAATGTGGTTAAGTACAGAATAACAATGCCTAATATTTTGTGTTGCATATTTAAAAAACAGAAGGTCACAGAAGTTTTATTCATAATAGCCAAAACTTAGAAACAACTCCAATGTTCATCCACAGAACAACAGATTGTGGGCGACTGTGGCATATTTATACAATGAAACACACTCAGCAATAAAACGGAACCAACTTCTAATAATCATTACGTCATGGATAAATCTGACAGACATTATGCTGAGAAGAAGCCAGGCACAAAAGGACTACAATTTCATTTTTATAAGATCTAGAACCAGGCTGGGTGCAGTAGCTCATACCTGTAATCACAACACTTTGGGAGGCTTAGGGAAGAGCATCACTTGACCCCAGGAGTTCAAGATCAGCCTGGGCAGCAAAGTGAGACCTTGTCTCTTCAAAAAATTAGCCAGGTTGGCCGGGCACAGTGGCTCATGCCTGTAATCCCAACACTTTGGGAGGCCGAGGTGGCCGGATCATTTGAGGCCTGGAGTTTGAGACCAGCTTGGCCAACATGGCGAAACCTGGTCTCTACTAAAAAATACAAAAATTAGCTGGGCATGGTGGTGCGTACCTGTAATCCCAGCTACTCAGGAGGCTGAGGTGGGAGAATTGCTTGAACCCAGAAGGCAGAGGTTGCAGTGAGCTGAGATCATGCCACTGCACTTCAGCCTGGGCGACAGAGTGAGACTCCGTCTCGGAGAAAAAAAAAAGGAAAAAGAAAATTAGTCAGCATAGTGACAGACACATGTGATCCTAGCTATTTGGGAGGCTGAGGCAGGAGGAAAGGTTGAACCTGGGAAGTCGAGGCTGCAGTGAGCCATGATCATGCCATTGCACTCCAGCCTGGTCAACAGAGCAAAACCCTGTCTCAAAAAAAAAAAAAAAAAAAAAAAAAAAAATTCTAGAACCACCCAAGGTAATCTAAGGTGACAGTATCAACACAGTGGTTACCTAGGGGGCTGGAGCCAATGACAGGGAAATTTCTAGTGAGACAGGAAAGTTCTCTATCTTGACAATACATAAATTACATAAGGTTAACTACTGTCAAAGATGTACAATTAAGGCCGGGCGCGGTGGCTCACATCTGTAATCCCAGCACTTTGAGAGGCCGAGGTGGGCAGATCACGAGGTCAGGAGATCGAGACCATCCTGGCCAACGTGGTGAAACCCTGTCTCTACTACAAATACAAAACAAATTAGCAGGGTGTGGTGGCGCACATCTGTAGTCCCAGCTACTCAGGAGGCTGAGGCAGGAGAATCGCTTGAACCCAGGAGGCGGAGGCTGCAGTGAGCCAAGATCACGCCCCTGCACTCCAGCCTGGGCAACAGCATGAGACTGTCTCAAAAAAAAAAAAAAAAAAAAAAATGTACAATTAAGATTTGTCTTTTGACATATGTAAATTTTCCCTTAAGAAAAAACACTCAAAACTCACAGAGGGACCAAGAGATAAAATTTTAGTAATATAAATTTGAGTTTCCTACCTGAAGGGATTACCCCAAAGCCTTTATGGTTCTATTATTTCTTACCATCTAGGCAAACGCAGCTAGCTACATGCCAAGTTGATGATACCTCCATGTACTTCTACATTTCATTCTGCACCAGACTGAATAAATAATCACAAATCTCCAAAATAAGAACATAAGACTCATTTTAGACAACTACAGAAATCTAAATTATCTAGAAGATATTTACTGCATTTTCCCAGGTCAGAGAGAGCAGTGTAGACGAGGGAAATTCCGTTATACTGAAGGCCCCATGATAACATACAGAATTAAAATTCTACCTCTGGGTATTTACTGAAACATGTACAAAGAGATGTACACAAACATGTGCAGGGTATTCCTTGCAGCATTGTTTGCTACAGAAAAAAAAAACCTAGAAATCTCCATTTCTAATTTCATTATTACGTCAATCAAATAAACTATGGCCTGTCCTTACTATGAAACAGTTATAAAGAATGAGGTAGATTTATATATATTGACATGAAAAGATCTCCAAAACAAACTGTTAAGTGAAAAAATATAAGCCACAATTATAATACACATAATATAATTTCATTCAAATGTGTCTAACATACACAGTATAATTTCAGCATGTATCACACAAGCCAGCCAGGTGCAGTGGTTCACACCTGTAATCCCAGCACTTTGGGAGGCCAAGGTGGAAGGATCTCTTGAGTCCAGGAGTTGGAGACCAGCCTGGGCAACATAGGGAAACTCTGTCTCTACAAAAATACAAAAGTTAGCCGAGCATGGTGGCATACACCTATGGTTCTAGCTACTTGGAAGGAACACTTGGGCCCAGGAGTTGGAGGCTGCAGTGAGTTATGATCATGCCACTGTACTCTAGACTAAGTGACAGAGTGGGACTCTGTCTCAAAAAAAGAAATAACCAATGGTTTTAAAACTAACACAACATTGATTCCAATCTCTGGACTATTCACATTATAAAGAAATAGCTTGATATAGTTTGGATATGTGTCCCCTCTAAATCTCATGTTGAATTATAATCCCCAGTGTTGGAGGTGGGGCCTGGTGGGAGGTGACTGAATCATGGGAGGGATTTCTTATGAAAGTTTAGCACTGTCTTCTTGGTGCTGTTCTCCCAATAGTGAGTTTTTGTGAGCTCTGGTTGTTTAAAAGTGTGGCACCTCCTCCTCACCTCTTGTTCCTGCGTGATGTGATGTGCCTGCTTCCCTTTCCCCTTCAGCCATGACTGTAAGCTTCCTGAGGTCCCCACCTGAAGCTGAGCAAATGTTTATGCCATGCTTGTAGAGCCTTGCAGAACTGTGAGCCAATTAAACCTCTTTTCTTTATAAAGTATCCAGCCTCAGGTATTTCTTTATAGCAATGCAAAAACAGCCTAACACTCAGTTTTAAAATAGAATCCTGCAAGAGATCAAGACTTCAAGTTTTTGTGTGTGTGTGTGTGTGTGTGTGTGTTTGTTTTGTTTTGTTTTTTGAGATGGAGTTTTGCTCTTGTCGCCCAGGCTGGAGTGCAATGGCATGATCTCGGCTCACTGCAACCTCCGCCTCCTGGGTTCAAGCAATTCCCCTGCCTCAGCCTCCTGAGTAGCTGGGATTACAGGCATAAGCCACCATGCCCAGCTAATTTTTGTATTTTAAGTAGAGAAAAGACTTCAAGTTTTTTAAAAAGCAAGAAACTGAAAGAACAACCCCTCTTCATGGAAATACGTAGGTCTTCCATATGAGAGCTTTATTACTTCCAGACAGAAAAGGAACTGGAACTATCTGCACCCCTCTGCTTGAGATATTACTCATGGTTCAGTAATTTATATGAAGAAGACTATTCAATTAAAAAAAACCTCACACATATCTATAGTTACCTATGTGCTTTCATACATGTTACTTCATTTTATCCTAATGATTCAGGGAGAAAAAAAAACGTAAAAAAATCATTGCTAAAGACACTTCTAATGCTCATCCACATCCTAGTTTCATATATCCCTGAGACTTAGGAGAATTACACTTTCCCGACCTGTTCTGTAGCTGGACAGAGGCATTAGGCCTAGTTTTGCCTAATGGGATTTGGGTAAGATCATAATTTCTGAGACAAAGCATTTATTTGCTGAGCATGATCCGCCAGCTCTATTCTGTTCCTGCTGTGGTGAACCTTGAAAGCATTACAGTAAGCTTATGGAAACATAAGATGGTGTGAAAAAACTACCTGGAGCAGAACCCTCTACTTATCACCCCACTCATCTGAATTGGTCACACAGTCTGAGTAATAAATATATCTTGGTACATAAAGTCTTTGGGATTGTAGAGTTGTTTATCATTTTTAGCATAATCTCAACTGTCATGACCAACAGAATCAGAGTTAAAACATCCCAACAGAAATGATAAATGTTCAAGGTGATGGATATCCTAGTTACCTTGATTTGATCATTACACCTTATGTGCATGTATCAAAATTACATATACCCCATAAATATGCACAATTATTATATACCAATACAAACCAGTATTAAAGTAAAAAAAAAGCCTATGCAAAATTATTTAATAGTTAATAAAGCATCATAAAATACTATCTAGAAACAAAAATACTCCTGATGGCAGCATAAGCCCCCCCGCCCCCAATGCCGATTTCTGGTTATCTATAACATTCATGTAATACGTTTTTAAATGTTAAAAAAGAATGTTCTCAATTTAACTATACTAAAAAAACGGGGGGATGAAACCTTACTTCTCTGTATCTTAAAAGAAGTATTAAGCTAAAAACTTAACTCATGAAAGTATGATTTCATATTCTACTCGTTTTATTTTTCTTAATGGTTATACAAATGTCAAAGTATACAATTATCAAAATCAACACTAGATTTTTGCCCACTAAGATTTTTTACACCCTAAAACCATTTCTATTTAATAACGAATAACAAGTGCTAAGTTTGACCACTCTTTTCCTAATGGAGTACATAAAAAGTAGCTTACTGCCTACGAACACCCAGATGGCTTTTTTCTGACATCATGGAGACTTCAGAAAAATAATCTGTGACCAACACAATTTTAGAAACTATGAACAAATAACTCCCCATGGCAAAACTAATCTATGCCCTTCACAAATCCTTTTCCTAAATACTATATATAAAAGATCCTTTAATATCATTCTTTCTCATTAAAGAAACCTTCCGCATTATGGATATCAGTCACTTTTATCCTGAGGGGTCTAGTTTAGAAACCTCCCCAGAATTCCAATAACCATATTTCATCTTTCCAAATAACAGACTCCATGTCATTTTACCAGGGCTCTGGGTTTCATGGAAACACCTACTTTTAAAATGAGATATTCATCCCCAGCACCCAGCATGGCCATTTACTATGAGTTTACTGTGTGCCAAGTATTGTGTAAAGTACTACACATAAAGGATCTCACCCTCTCAACAATGTAATAAAGAACCTGGCTGGTCTTTGATCTGGTTTCCTGGGAGGTAACTTCTAAATTCCTGGCATTACTTATGTGATCAGAGTGTCTCTGTTACTTGTGGGACCCCCACAAATGAGAAAAACTATACATCCTAGAACAAGGCTTACTTTGGATCTGCCCTAACAAAACAGGAGGGAGGCCGGGCACAGTGGCTCAGGCCTTTAATCCCAGCACTTTGAGAGGCTGAGGCAGGTGGATCACTTGAGGTCAGGAATTTGAGACAAGCCTGGCCAATGTGGTGAAACCCCATCCCTACTAAAAATACACAGATTAGCCAGTGTGCGCCTGTAGTCCCATCTACTAGGGAGGCAGAGACAGGAGAATCGCTTGAATCCGGGAGGCGGAGGTTGCAGTGAGCCGAGATCATGGCACTACAATCCAGCCTGGGCTACGGGGTGAGACGCCATCTCGAAAAAAAAAAAAAGGGAAAGGCCACTGTGGCCCAGTACTGAACACAAAATACAAATGGGGTAAAGAGGGGCAATTATGCAGAGAGTTGGGCAGCAGCAGCAGCAGAATGGTTGCATACAGGGGAATAATTAAATAAGCAAATATTTTGAGGAAAATGAGAATCAGGTTTTCTCTTGTCAGAGAAGGAAATTAAAAACATGCAAAGGAAGAAAACTAGAAAGAACCTTAGATGGGAATGGGAGAGATCACTACAGATGCATGGTTTTCAATATCTATTTCAATGCATTTATACAGATAGGTATAAAATAAAGCTCCATTAAGACAGCCTGAGAGTTATAACACCAACAGCAACAGGCACACATACCATCTTATTTGTAAACACCATTTTCCACTACAAAGAACCAGGATCCTTGGCAAAATGGTTGATTTCAGGGTTGGGGCAGGAGAAAGCTCAAGATTGCCTGGGACATCTTGTTGTACCAGGAAGAAAAGAAAAAACAGAAGGGAAAAGGAAAGGAAAAGAAAAAGAGCTCAAAGGATGATAGAGATACGAAAAAGAACAAAGATAGCTTGAAGGGGCTCCTACTGACCAAATCTAGGACAATTTGAGCATAATAATGAGACCCCACAAATACTGATATAAATAAATAAATTGAAAGTTTGATAATGAAGAGGATACTTAATAGTCTCAAAGTACTTCCCAGCAACATACTTATTGATCACATAGGGGAAAAGAGTAACATTACAGTGGAGAAGTCTTACAGACATCCCTTTAATCAAGTGATCAATATCAACAGTTGTAGAACTAATCAAAATCATATATACCACCTGACAGGGTTAAAACACATGATTTCTGTGGCATTCCTGTCACAGATGCAACTTGAATCTAATTATGAAAACCAGACAAACCCAAATTGAGGGGACATTGACAAAATAACTGGTCTGTAATCTTCAAAAGTGTCAAGATCATGAAAGTCACAGAAAAACTGAGGAAACATTCCAGATTGAAGATTAAAAGACAAGATATACAAATGAATAATTTGGAACTAGATCCTATTAATACAAAGAACATTACTGAACAATGGGGTCTCAATTTCCTATCTGTAAATTATAAGGTTCAACTAGGTCTACCGCTCCAAACATCAACAGAATATTCAAAGTGGTTTCTGTAATAGCAAACAAAAAACTAGGTCTAATAGTTTTTCAATATATATACTGTTCTCTATTGATATTCTAAATACGCTAACAAATAAAACTACCATAGATACCCAGAGGCTTTCACCAAAATTAGCTTATTAAATTTAAGTTTTACAGGAAAAAGTTTAAAGGAAAAAGTTAAATAATGTCTCCATCAACAACACATCCACACAAAAGAATATTATTTAGCTACATAAGCTGATACGGAAAGATGTTAAGCTATGGTTAAATACAGAAAAGAAAATTTAGCTCAGTATATGTAACATATTCTCATCTGTATTTATGTATGTAGGTTTAAAATTGCCATATATCTTGGCCTATATACACAAAGAAAATTTCTGAAAGAGGCCGGGTACAGTGGCTCATGCCTGTAATCCAGCACTTTGGGAGGCCAAGGCAGGTGGACCATCTGAGGTCAGGAGTTTGAGACCAGCTTGGCCAACATGGTGAAACCCTATCTCTATTAAAAATACAAAAATTAACTGGGCATGGTGGTGGGCTACACCTGTAATCCCAGCTAGTCGGGAGGCTGAGGCAGGAGGATTGCTTGAACCTGGCAGGTGGAGGTTGCAGTGAGCTGAGATCGCGCCACTGCACTCCAGCCTGGGTGACAGGGCAAGACTCCATCTCAAAAAAAAAAAAAAAAAAAAAGGGAAAATTTCTGAAATGATATATGGGAAAATGTTAACAATGATTAATTCTGGAAAATAGGATAGTCAAAAAGGGGACAAGGCACTTTATTCTCCATCTTCTACCCTTGTATACTTAATTTTCACCAAGAAATTTAAAAAAGAAAAAGTCTTCCTAACAGCAGTAAATGCATACAGCACCCAGATCTTGGTTTCTAACTACCATTCCCAAATGAAAGAAAAATCTTTAAAGAAATAGCTGATTCTACATATGGGTCAGAGCAAGTACAAAGTGAGCTGGGGGCATCTTGTTGTGCCAGAAAGGAAAGAAGCACTCACAAACTAATGAAGGCATGTGCAAAAGACAAGCTGGTGTGACGGGGCTCTCACTAGCCAAATCTATGGCAATTTGAACATCAGAATTACTGTAACTAAAAAATATCAAGAAAAGCAAGAAAGTGATTATTTCAAGAGTCAAGATGTCAGTTAATTATGGGGGAAGGAAGAAAGCACGCAGTGGGCTTCAAGAATGCTGGTGACAATATTTTTTTATCAAGAATAATTATAAAAATATCTGCTTTAATTATTTATTAAATAGCATGTATTTGTAATACGGATTTTTAAGCAGATATGGTATTTCATAATTTTTAAACAAAAACTTTAAAGTTCCAGGGAAAAAAAGAGGTCAAATAAAACAAGAGCCTCCTAGAAAGAAAATTAAAATATTTTACCTGCAAGAATATGTAGGCTCTCCTACTTTAAAAACACGACCACAAAGATGAGAAGGTTTGTTTGCTTGCTCAAGTTTTGGAAATCCAAATGCAGGATCTTCACCACAAAGGTACCATTCCATTGGTCCCAACAAAACATGCTGTGCCAGCATGTCTTCTTTCTGTGGAAAAGGGTTGGGACCCCTGCAGTAGATTTTGGGTACATAGTGGGCTAAATGCTGGTACACTTCTCTAGTGAGGTCAGTTGCTTGCAGCCATTTCTTTAAAAGAAGAAAAAAGAAGAAATGGTTTTAAACACCAACAAACTAATTTGAACAAATTTACCTTACTTTCTTTTAGGTACAAAAATAATGACAGAAGCACATTAAAATATTTTGTTTACAGCACTCACCACCATACGTTAGAAATTTAATCTATTAAAATGTCAAGTATGTTTAAATTCTACTTTTAAGTGTAAGTAAAATTAAAATGAAACAAGCCCCCCTCCTTCCCTGCAAAATGACTCTGGAAGCAACCTTCTCTAGGCAGTACCAGAAAATAATTACAAGAAATCATTATATAAGACATGAACCATTGAGCTCATCTGACGTCCTTCCTAATGCTTTGCTCAAATGTTATTCTCATTGTGATATGAATTCTCATGTCAGTTTGTCCATAGGAAGAGTGTACGGTGAACATGAACAGCCAATATGTACGGTGAACATGAACAGCCAATACACATTTCTTAATGATTCATAAACAAGTTTATATACCAGTCTCTTATGAATAAGTCAGTCCACAAGAGACTGTTGTACCAATTATGCCTTCTTTCTCTGATCAACCTCTCTCTATAAGGCCTTTTCCGTTTGCTCTCCCCACTAAAAACAAATTTTAAAGCATGATTCTACTTAGATCTCATAGGCACCAACTCAATAACTGAATGCATCATCTCCCCTGCATGCTCCACCAAAATCTGTTATTTTCTCCATTTCCCTATTTTAGCTCAATCTGGGTATCCACACCGAAAAATCTGAAAAGCTTCCCAGCACTATGGGAGGCCAGGCCAAGCGGATCACCTGAGGTCAGGAGTTCAAGACCAGCCTGGCCAACATGGTGAAGTCTCTTCTCTACTAAAAATATAAAAATTAGCTGGGCGTGGTGGCGCATGCCTGTAATCCCAGTTACTCGAGAGGCTGAGGCAGGAGAAATCGCTTAAACCCAGGAGGCAGAGGTTGTAGTGAGCCAAGATCCAGCCTGGGTGACAGAGCAAGAGTCTATCTCAAAGGACAAAAACAAACAAACAAACAAACAAACAAAACGACTCACTTCTGCTAGAATGCAGTTAACTGAACCGTGAACAAAACCCACAGATGGAGGGAAAGAGGAAGGGGGAAGTGGGTTGAAAAACTACCTATTGGGTACTCTGCTCACTACCCGGGTGCAATATACTCATGCAACAAACCTGCACATGTATTCCTTAAATCTAAAGTAAAAGCTGAAATTAAAAAAAACCTCCAGTGTTTACCTATGGATTACCACCTAAATTCCAGTTACATTTTTATTTAAAAAAAAAAAAAAAAAAGAGTATGTTCAAGTGATATCTAACATCATAAGAAGTCAACATAAGGTCTTCATTTTAGCTATTACTTGTATATTCTTCAGACCACTCCTTCTAAAAACAACATACAGAGATTTTAAATATGCACGAGGTGATGTATATTAACTTTCTAGTCAATTTCTGTTTTTCAGATAACTTTTACTAAAAATGTAAAAATTTTGTTCATAAGTTAAGGGACTGGATAGAAGCTTACAACCAAAAACGGTGAAAGAGTTTTCATGCTTAAAGTGAAACTAAACTATTTTCCAAATATTACTAACATTGTTGTGTTTACATTATGCAAGTAGGAAAGAGACTAAATTACTTTCAAAACAACAGCATTTCTTCCCTGGTGGCCAAGTGGTTAGGGAAAATAAAAATAAAAATAAAAATAAAACAGCAGCAGCAGCAGCATTTCTTACGAGACAATCCTACAGGCTTTAAGTATTCTCTCCCTTCAGAGTGACTCAATCAAAATTTTATATATACATACACATCCTTTAAGCTCAGTAAATATAAAGATGACAAGTTTTAAAAAAAGAAAAAAGAAAAAGCAGAGTCCTCAACAAGCATACTAGAATCTTATTCTTTGAGCTAAAAGACCTCTTTTTTGGCCTCATTCAAAGGTAAATGTCTCATTTTTCACCCATTGTCAGCAACCAAAACAAGAATGAACGTAGTCAAATGATCCTAAGCGTTTTTTTTTTTTTTTTTTTTTTTTGAGTCTCGTGCTGTCGCCCAGGCTGGAGTGCAGTGGTACGATCTCGGCTCATTGCAATCTCTGCCTCCCAGGTTCAACTGATTCTCCTGCCTCAGCCTCCTGAGTAGCTGGGGTTACAGGTGTGCACCACCACACCTGGCTAATTTTTGTATTTTTAGTAGAGACAAGGTTTCACTATGTTGACCAGGCTTGTCTCAAACTCCTGACATCAGGTGATCCGCCCACCTCGGCCTCCCAAAGGTGCTGGGATTCAATTTACTCTTCATGAATGAAAAATTAAGCAATAAGACCAAAATAATTCACCTCCATGATCCTAGAAAGTTAAGTGCTTCAGACTATTTTAATTTACAACATATTGAAAGATTTTATTTAAAAACCAGTTTTTTTCCTCATATTTTATGTTCCCATTCCTGTAAAACTTCACTGTTGCAGAATTTTAATACAAGAATGAAAGGTTGCTTTAGAAGGGATGCTTTCTTTTTTTTTTTTTTTGAGATGGAGTCTCGCTCTGTCGCCCAGGCTGGAGTGCAGTGGCGCAATCTCGGCTCAGTGAAAGCTCTGCCTCCCAGGTTCAAGCCATTCTCCTGCCTCAGCTCTCCCGAGTAGCTGGGACTACAGGCTAGAAGGGATGCTTTCTAAAAAAAAATTATGTAGTCTAGTGACTGTAACAAGAGAGCAAATTTGTTCATAGATTTCTTCAACAAAAATTCAGACAATAGTATCAGCTTCTGGTTAAGAAAAAAAAAAAAAAAAATCGGCCAGGCCCAGTGGTGGCTCATGCCTGTAATCCCAGCACTCGGGAGGCCAAGGCGGTTGGCTCATTTGAGTTCAGAGGTTCGAGACTAGCTTGGGCAATATGGCAAAACCCCATCTCTACTAAAAATAAAAGAAAATTAGCTGGGCATGGTGGTGCACGCCTGTAGTCCCAGCTACTCAGGAGGCTGAGGTGGGAGGCAGGATCACTTGAGCCCCAGGGGTTGAGGCTTCAGTGAGGCATGATCATGCCACTGCACTTCAGCCTGAGTGACAGAGTGAGATCCCGTCTCAAAAAACAAACAACCAACCAAAAAAACTAGCCACTTTACATAAAAATATTATTAGTAAAACAAGCAAGTATTTCACTCTTTATTACATATTATTATAAATAACAAGACTTAAAAGTCTGGTCCAAGAAAGGCATGCATATGCTCCCCATTTTTAAAATCTTTACTACTCCTGGGCGCCGTGGCTCATGCCTGTAATCCCAGCACTTTGGGAGGCCAAGGTGGGCAGATCACTTGAGGCCAGGAGTTCAAGACCACCATGGCCAACATGGTGAAACCCCATCTCTACTAAAAATACAAAAATTAGCCAGGAGTGGTGGTGCACGCCTGTAATCCCAGCTACTCGGGAGGCTGAGGCAAAAGAATGGCTTGAACTCAGGAGGCAGAGGTTGCAGTGAGCCTAGATCGCACCACTGTACTCCAGCCTGGAGGACAGAGTGAGACTCCGTCTCAAAACCAAAAACTTTACTATCATTATATGAAAAATTCACAATCACCTAAAAGATTTGGGCTCTATTACGGGCACTTTAAGCTGATTAAACATACATACTTAATATAAAAAGAAAAATTTATGACTGTCTTTCAGAAGTAGCTCACACATTTCCCCAAAGAATAAAATCTATAGCTTTTCATATTAGTTCTCACTAACATATGCTAACTGCAACTGTTTCTTCAACATGAAAAATTGAGATTTCCAGTTTGGTTGGCATTTTAATTTGTCTTTATTTCAGACACTTGTAGCTGTCACACCCATGTGGCACAAGAGAGTAATAAGCATTCACTATCTTATTAGAAGTCCCTCTTAAGGGAAGTAAAGAAACTGTCAACTCATTCCTCTAAAGTAAACATGTTATGACAATGTTTCCAGGAGCTTTCCCTCTACTGAATACTAAATTTAAGCCTTGGGATAGAAAGCAAGTACAATAAAATAAAAATGAAATGAAAAATGAAAGAATCCCTAGAGGTTAGCCTTTTATTACCGTCTCTATTATTCTATACCCAATTAAAATTGTATCCTTTAACTACTTTTGGTTTTGCTTTCAAACAAGGATAAGCAACATGTAAGTTAATCATAAAACAACTAGTGCTCATAACCATAAAAACAATAGTGCTCAATTGGGAGTTTTGCGGAATATATTGAGAAAAAATTTAAACAAATTATATTAAGAGCTCTACAAATTAAGGAGAGTATTTACAAATAAAAATAATACAGAAATTTAATAGGTTAAAGGACTAATTGAAAATGGGCCAAGAAGATATAAAAATGGCCAATAAGCTCATAAAAAGATGTTCAACATTGACTCATGAGGGAAATGCAAATCAAAACCACAATGAAAAGGCACAACACCCAAAAGAATGTCTGTAATCAAAACACAGGCAAAAACAAGTGTTGGCAAGGATGTGGAGAAATCGGAACTCTCATGCACTACTGGTGGGAATGTAAAACAATGCAACTGCTTTGGAAAAATCTGGCAGTTCTTCAAAATAGTTAACATACGATCCACCAATTTCACTTCTAGGTATGTATATACCCAAGAGAAACAAAAACATAGGTCCCCACAAAAATTTGTAAAAAATGTTCACAGCAGCATGATTCATAATACCCAAAAAGTAGAAACAACCCAAATATTCACCAACTGATGAACAGATAAATAATATATGGTTTATCTATACAAAGGAATGCCATTTGGCAATAAAAAAGAAGGCATTACTGACACAGGTTGAGCATCCCTAATTTGAAAATGTGAAATCCAAAATGATCCAAAATCTGAAACTTTGCGTGCCCACACGATGCTCAAAGAAGTGCTCATTGGAACATTTGGATTTCGGATTCAGGATGCTGAACTGGTATAACTGCAAATATTTTGAAATCCAAAAAAAATCCAAAATCCAAAACACTTCTGGTGGCAAGCGTAACGATACTCAATCTTTACGTGGTACAACATGGATAAATATTTTATTTTATTTTTTGAGATGGAGTCTTGCTCTGTTGCCCAGGCTGGAGTGCAGTGGCGTGATCTTGACTCACTGCAAGCTCCACCTCCCGGGTTCACGCCATTCTCCTGCCTCAGCCTCCCAAGTAGCTGGGACTACAGGTGCCCACCACCATGCCCCGCTAATTTTTTGTATTTTTTAGTAGAGACGGAGTTTCACCGTGTTAGCCAGGATGGTCTCAATCTCCTGACCTTGTGATCTACCTGCCTCGGCCTCCCAAAGTGCTGGAATTACAGGTGTGAGCCACCGCGCCCAGCCCAACATGGATAAATATTTAAAACACCATCCTAAGAGAAAGAAGTCAGCCACAAATGACAATGTGTTGAATTCCATTTATATGAAATATCCAGGCAAATCTAAGGAGACAAAAATTAGTAGTTGATTAGACCTCTGGAGTTTAGGTGCAAATGAGAAGTGACTGCCAATAGGTACAGGATTTCTTTTTTGGGGCGATAAAAATGTCCTAAAATTGATCACAGTGATGATTGTACAACTCTGAATATACTAAAAACCACTGAATTGAACTGTACAGTATGTGAGTTACATCTCAATAAAACGATTTAAAAAATGTACAGCAAAAAGATAACCAATACAGACCTAAAACTCTACATAAAACTTAACGAATTCATTATTTATTAAAAAAAAATTTTTTTTTGAAGACAGGGTCTCACTCTATCACCCAAGATGGAGTACAGTGGCATGATCATAGCTCACTGTAACTTCTAACACCTGGGCTCAAGCGATCCTCCCCGCTTAGCCTTCTGAGTAGCTAGGACTGCAAGTTCATGCCACCACACCCAGCTTTTTTTTTTTTTTTTTTCCCAGTAGAGACAGGGTATAGCTATGTTGCCCAGGCTGGTCTCAAACTCTTAGACTTAAGCAGTCCTCCCACCTCAGCCTCCCAAATAGCTGGGATTACTGGCATGAGTCAGTGCTCCCAACCTGTATTTCTTTTATACTCAGGGAAAAAGACGGGGTCCCGCTCTCTCGCCATGGCTGGAGTGCAGTGGCGTGATCTCGGCTCACTGCAACCTCAGCCTCCTGGGTTCAAGCAACTCTCCTGCCTCAGCCCCCCGAATAGCTGGGATTATAGGGGTGCACCACCATGCCCGGCTAATTTTTGTAGTTTTAGTAGAGACAGGGTTTCACCATGTTGGCCAGGATGGTCTCTATCTCTTGACGTTGTCATCTGCCCGCCTTAGCTTCCCAAAGTGCTGGGATTACAGGCGTGAGCCACCACGTCTGGCATGTTTACTTTTAAAACCGTAATCACTCATTGGTACATACTGTAACTATATGTAGTATGGAAAGTAAACAGAGCCAAGAAGTGTTGGGAAAGTCATACTTATGGAATCAATTCTAACAAGAAAAAAGAATGAGAAGAGAGGGTCACTGTAATATCCTAAACTTACAAATATTAAAGAATCAGCTTAGATACTTTTCTTTCTGAGGCATACTAGCTGGAATGGATGGGATCACAAAAAGTTCTTCCTCCTTATAACAGGAATAAGAAAAGCGGTATGTAAATGAAATGTGGAAAGGATGACACTAGTGCTCATTAGGTGATTTTTAAATGTTAGTGATCCTAACGAATTACCAATGACAGAGGTCTAAAGCCTGCAGTCACTGTTTTCTCTACTTGTTTCTCTTCCCTAAAATGTACTTTCAACCTAAGAGAAAACTTTAATTTAAATGTGTGATAAAAAGCTGAAGCCTAAGCTGAAAAAACAGTTTTAAATGTTAAGTGTTTTAACTTAATACAGACAGTAAAGTCCTCACAAAGTAAGGCAAGATTAAGGTTATATAGTTGAAGGAATTTTATATTTTAATATTGGTTTTCGAGGTAGGAGGATCTCTTGAGCCTAGGAGGTCAAAGCTACAGTGAGCTATGATTATGTCACTGTACTCTAGTCTGGGCAACAGTGTAAGACCCCATCTCTTAACAAAAAAAGAAAAAAAAAAAAGAGTTTGCATCTTCTCTATTTGAGAGAATTGTGTTGGCCTTCAGACTAAACTTTAAAAAAAACTTATTGTTCAGAAAGGCATTTAAAAGTAAACAGGGTAGGCCGTGTGCGGTGGCTCACGCCTGTAATCCCAGCACTTTGGGAGGCCGAGGCAGACGGATCACCTGAGGTCAGGAGTTCGAGACCATCCTGGCCAACGTGGTGAAACCCTGTGTCTACTAAAAATACAAAAATTAGTCAGGTGTGGTGGCGCACGCCTGTAATCCCAGCTGTAATTCGGGAGGCTGAGGCAGGAGAATCACTTGAACCCCGGAGGCGGAGGTTGCAGTGAGTCAAGATCGTGCCATTGCACTCCAGCCTGGCGACAGAGCAAGACTCTGTCTCAAAAAAACAAAAAAAAAAGCAAACAGGGTAAAATGTAGCTCAGGTTATGATCTTCACAAACTCAAATGAAGTCCAAATTAATAATTTTTTGTTGCATTTTCCTTGATTTTTCCCTACTGCATCTGCTTGAGAATTTCACTGAACAAGAACTAGGAGCACTGGCCTCCAGCACTACTTTTATAACCAGTTTCCTCAGGAGCCTCTAAAAATTGAAGAACCTCTAATCACTTGATAGTTTGCACTTTTAGAATGGGATAACGGAATTTGTACCCTGTATCACTGGGCCAAGACACAAAATTCAGGGAGAGAAAAAAACCACAACAGTACTTTGAGGTAAGCAACAGATATCAATTAGAAGAGGCATGGAGAGCAAACAGCTGTCATTATTATTTAACAGTTTACTTGTAACACTACTTTCATTTTCTTTTTTCAAATCTCTGATAAACGAAAGGCAGAAATTCCTTGAGTTGTGCAACATTAAGTAGAAAGTAAATGAAAACAGACCTAGGCTAAACAAGTAAGTAGGTTTAAAAAAACACACCAAGGCAGGGCGCAGTGGCTCACGCCTGTAATCGCTGCACTTTGGGAGGCCCAAGCAGGTGGATCATCTGAGGTCAGGAGTTTGAGACCACCCTGACCAACATGGAGAAACCCCAACCCTATTAAAAATACAAAATTAGCCGGGCGTGGTGGTGCATGTCTGTAATCCCAGCTACTCGAGAGGCTGAGGCAGGAGAATCGCTTGAACCCGGGAAACGGAGGCTGCGGTGAGCTGAGATCGCGCCATTGCACTCCAGCCTGGGCACTGAAAGCGAAACTCCGTCTCAAAAACAAAAACAAACGACAACAAAACACACCCAAATAAGCAAAGATTCAGCATTTAACAACGTATTTCTTTAAAGTTTTCACCTCTACTCCTGACATTTCTTTCTACCCGGACTTAATGTCCTCACCAATTCAAGCAAAATAACTATTCACTGACCAACAGCTCCACAGTGCCCCCAATCCCAAATTTTGTTCGTAGCATTCAGATTGCTGACTTTTATTCACGGGTCACTCCCTTCCTAGCAGCCTTTTTAATTGGAGGTCTTAGAGGTGGGGCCCAAGCTGTCTTGGTCCATTCACAATCATTCTGGGCAATCTCTTCTAATGGGTGTTCCCTGTCCTTATTGGGGAAAGATGCCGTCGAGTTTATTACTCTACAACTCTGCTATTTACACTAGCATATTCATATTACAGTTTTAATGCAATACTGCGTTTGAATGGTTTTACGTTTGGAGCATAACTGCTCCTACTACACTGTGACCAATTCTCACGTTGAGCTTATACAGTATTTGTTGAAAGCTGCTCTATCAACGTTATATAACATTTGTTCTCCATCCAATTACGCCTAATTCCTAGAAAAAATATTTTTAAAATTTCCCAGCCTCCACGACTACTTTCTCATACTCAGTAAACTTTCCACACATGTATCAACGTTGTCAACTAATCAAACCGATGCAAAAAAAAAAAGATAGCACTGAAAGGGATAACTAAGGGTAATGTCCTTTGCCTTCTTGGTGCCTGGGGCAGTACCAAAAACAAAGTAGGGGCTCGGTTAGGGTGGCATGCTTAGTCGGAGGAGCACACGGCTCCGCTTGTCTCAGGAAAAGCAATTAACTAGATAAAGTAGGGCGATTATACCAAAAACGAAAGAAGCGTCTCTTCTCCTCTTCCAAGAGCTGATATAAAGGGCGAAGGCCCATGTGTTGGGAGACTTAATGGGAGGCTGGGGGAAAGGAGGTATGATGGAAGAGCCCTGGGTTCTCCTGGGCAGAAAGGGAAAGTAAACGTAGTTAGTGCACAGCGCAGCTCTGGCAGCTGTTGAAAATGGAAAGAGAGGGGCAGGATCGGTGGCCTCCCCGGGCTATTACCCCACAAGGCGAGGGCCGGCACAGCTGTTTCCCCAAGTCTGGGCCGGGCTGCTCCAGGACGTCCAGGAGTCGGTTCCTCCCCGCGGGCGCGGCCTGCGAGGGGCAGACGCACCCGCCCGGGTCCCGCCACTCACCCCCGCAATCTCCTCGGCCGAACATTCCAGCAAACTCCGGTCGATGGCCTGCACCTCTGGCTCTAGCTCCGACGCCATCTTCTCTCCTCCTCCTCCCCAGCGCTACCGCCGCCCGGAGAGCTGCAGCCTCACGTCGGCCCCGGCGGCCTCAACTGCCACCCCTGCCCCAGGCAATCAGTCCCGGAGCCGTCCAAGTGGCTGCAGGTGGAGCAAGAGGGAGAGAAGGGTGACGTGAACCGGAAAAGAAGGACAGCGGCCTCCTGCGCTCCCTCCCAAGCTTAGCGCCCAAGAGTCAAGTCACTGGCTCGTCCCTGACCCAGGAAAGGACACAGAAAACCCCAGGCCTGACACTCTCGCTGGCCACCACCGCGTCCTGCACCGGGAAAGGGGCAATAACACCCAGGAGGCGAAGCGGAGCGTTCTGGGTACTGTAGTTCTGGGTGCTGTAAGTACAGCACAGCCGGGAAAGAGGTGGTGCCCTAATACGGTACCCCTCAAATGCATTGTGGGAGTTGTAGTCCATTCCCAAGGGGCGCTGGCTTAAATGGCAGATAAGCGGGCGGGGCTTTTCTGCCCAACGAGAATCATGGGAAGAGAGTCGTGGAAAGTAGCGCCCCCTGGAAAAAAGCCAAAGAGCAAGATACTGTGGGAAATGTAGTTTTTAGTCTCCGAATCTCATTTGTTCATTTTTGTATCCCCAGTTTCAAGGACACTGCCTGGCACGTGGTAGATCCTCAAGGACTTGCCAGTCTGGCATAGGGTAGCCACTCAAATACTTGTCAAAGGAATGAATGAATTACATTCTATTCCTGTGGTTCTATGTCCTGTCATCCATCGAACCCTCATCCTTTATACGAGTAATGGAGGTGAACATTACCCAGTTTTTTGAAGGTTTAAAACATGTTTGAAAAAATTTTTCAAACACTTTAGTGATGACCACTTATAAACTTAATCACAAATCTTGCTGCAAAGGAAAAAGAGTCTATTAGGCCAATTCAAAGATTTCCTCTTGATAGAGACGTTTAATTTCTACAGATAATCAGACCAAGCTTGGTGACTCATGCCTGTAATCCCAGCACTTTGGGAGGCCGAGGGGGGCAGACTACTTGAGCACAGGAGTTTGAGATCAGTTTGGACAACATAGCGAGACCCTCTTGATAAAAATAAAAAAAATTAGCCAGGTGTGGTGGCGCACCTGTAGTCCCAGCTACTCGGGAAGCTGAGGCAGGAGGATTGCTTGACCCCAGGCAGTTGAGGCCATCGTGAGCGGTGATCAGCCCACTGCACTCCAGCCTGCGTGACACAGCTGAGACCCTGTATCAAAAAAGAAAAGAAAAGAAAAGAAATAGGTAAACATTGTTAGACTAGCTTACAAAGAAAACTATGTTTAGTTAAAGGTAGACTCTTGACTGACAGCTGGGTGACTGGGCTTCTTAGAAGCTTCAGTCTCTAGTTTGTCAGAAAATTGTTTACACCTTTTGTCAAGTTCGTTAATTTATTCCCAGAAGTAGGTTGTAAATTACATATAGGGGGGAAAAGTTCTAAGCCAGACCAGGTTTGGGACATGTTTATGTTTATGTTGTTTTGGGATTTTTTTTAAACCAATACTATGATATTAACCAGTTTTTTAAAAAAGGAAATAAATTGAAAGGGGCTGGGCAGAGACCAAACTACACCAGTCGCAGTCAGGAGATCTTTGTTGGAGGTATCGAGCGGCACCACGCAAGGAGAAGGAAGAGAAGAGAGAGAGGGCTGCTGGTGTGCTGGGTTTTATATCCCTTGGGCCTACGTGGATTGGGCTAGGGGCGGGCCCAAGGGAAGGCGGGAGATGCTTCTTTCTGATTGGCCCTCCTTTGGCGGGTTCAGACAGTGCCCGGTCAAGGAGGGGAGAAGAACTCGGAACCGGCCCCATCTTAAGGTACGGCGCCATTTTAAGGTACCCCATGTTACCTAACATTCCTCCTTTTTTGTTTTCTTAAATGGGGGAAAATGGGCGTCGTGGTTCATCTGGCTGCTTCCTGCTGAGTGGGGGCGCTGTGGGGAGGGGGCACAGGGAGAACTGTCAGGGTTGTGCATGGGTCATGTTTCTTGTAGGTATAGATCCTCCAGTGCCGTGAGCCAGTTGAGGGGTAGTGATGGGTTGGCGACGAGCCAGCTGTCGGCGCGGAGATCGTTGAGAAATTTGTGGAATCGGTTGCGGTTGTCATGACTGGCTTGGGTTAGCAGGTTGTGAGCCCGTCTGTGGAATCTGTCCCGTCCTCGCTGGTGGCTAGTTTCTGAGGAGAAGCTGGTTAAATGTTTGGTTAGATATGGAAGAGAAACAATGAGGCAGGGGAGTAGTGCGCAGAAAGCGAGGATACCCATTAGGGGGCCTAAAAAGGGAAGGAGCCAAGCTAAGAGGGGGATTTTGAGGGTTTCCCAAAGGGAGGGAGTAGTGCTAGCATTCATTAGTTTACGTTTTATCTGATGTAGGTTTTTAATGCTAGTTTTGATTACTTGGGACTCATTAATGTAATAACGACAGTTCTCCTGTAAGAAGATGCAAGTACCGCCTTTCTCGGCTGTGAGTAGGTCGATGGCACGGCGGTTTTGAAGGGTGACACCAGCTAGAGATGTGATTTGTCATTGGAGGGTGGCTAGAGACTGAGCCGTTTCCTCAATGGCCGTCTGCATCTGGGTTTGGAAATCTGAAAATTGGGATACGCTGTATCCTAAAGAGGTGGCTCCTAGTCCTGTACCTATGAGAGAGGTTGTTAGAGAGATTCCAAGTATGATAGGTAGGAAGATTGCTCTTTTTTTCCCGACGGTCCTCAGGAGAGTTGGGTTTAGGGTGATCAAACTGATAGGCTTGAAGGCCTTCAGAGAAGGAGAGCAATGTGAGTTGAGGGACTAGTGTGGTGGGTATGCAGGGGCCAGGGATAGAGGAATTAATGGCCGTTAAAAGGCCATCTGGAGCTGGAAAGTTGGGGGGAGTGACAGTTTGTTTTTATGTTACATTGTGGGGCGATGGGGGGTGGTAGCTGGTGTTGTAACAGGTAGGAATAGGGACGCTGAGGTCGGCAAGGAGGGGGACATGGGAGATTACAAAGCCGGTGGTCGGGGGGAGGAGTTGCTTGTGTTTATGGAGCTAGATAGTGGAACCGCAGCAAGAGGGGGTTTGTTGATGTTTGCGCATAAGAAACAATCGGAAGTAGGGACCTGAGAGGTGTTGTGTTAATTTCGGCTAGAACCTGTTGGGAGTCAGTTTTTAGGGTACGGGTGATGGTTATAGTTTGTGCTGGATAAGACCAGGTGTTGCTTGGGTATATTCCCCCTGTGGCTGCCTGGCCCCAGACTGCGTTGGCTGGGTCGGTGATGTGAATTGCTCGAGATGAGGCATTGTTTTGGTGACATAATATATGAATGGGGTCTGTCTGGTTTTTTTTGGTGATTTAATTCATAACACAGCTGGTCCAGGGACACCCATAGTTTTGGGGCCATTCAGTTTTACAGGCGCTGCGGGATTGTTGGTGTGGAAAGCAAATGGTAAAGTGGAACATGTGGAAATAAGGGTCCTAACCGCTATTTATTATGGTGAGTTTAGGGAGGGGAAGGTTTACTGAGGATGCATCGATGGAGCATTGGGTGTAGCTGATGACATTGGTGTGTGACCTCCGGTTAGCGTTGTAGGTTTCTTTGAGGGTGAACAGGTAGTAGGGTTGTGAAGGGGGCCTGTTGGCGGAGGAGGGTCCGTAGAAGAAGATATAAGAGGCGGAGAGCCAGAAGAGCGGGCTCGGAGCAGGCATGAGGGCGGCAGCTTATGCCTTAGGAATAGTAGGAAGGGAGGGCCTTTTAGAAATGCGAACTTTGAGAGGGTTGTGGGGTACAGGCGTGCCTGGCTTTAGAGGGGTTTGTGGGTTCATGTTTAAGGAGAGACAGGCAGGAGGGTGGCGGGATTGAGGGGTGCACATGTTTGGAAAGTTACAGCAGGGACAGTACGCAGCAAGGGGGAAGGGTTTGTAGACTTTTGTAGGTCAGGAGTTCCTTGAGTTGATGGGAAGAGGTAATGACAACAGCTGCCCTAAACGTTAATTTCTTTGACTCTTGAAGTAGTAGGTAGGCTGCAGCCAGGGCCCAAAGGCAGGGGGCCCACCCTCGCACGGTGGGGTCTAGTCGGCTGGCAGGGATGCAGAGCCTCCCATGGTGAGAGAGGAAGGGGTATATGTATATGGTGGCTGGCTGAACAGGGCGTCCCCTATTAGCCGATGGCCGTGTTGCGAGTCAGAACCTTCGAACCGGTCGTCACCGAAACGAAAGAACTGATGGGCCTCTGTAAGGCTGAGGGCCGTGGGTTACCTGGTACCAGGATTTTTTGAGCGAGAGAAGGGAGGAAACCCAGGCCAGATGAGTGAGGAGGGAAAGGAGAAAACTCAGTTCCCTGCGGGCCGAGTTTGCTCTCAGAATTGTTTGGATAGGTATGCAACTGCCGCAAAGGTGGGTCCGTGCATATGACCTAGGACTCTAAGAGCCAAGCCATTGTGCTCATGTACATATAGAATGAAAGGTTGTTTTAAGTCTGGAAGATGTAGGGCTGGGGCTTTGAGTAGTGCCTGTTGGAGTGACAGGAAGGGCTGCTTGACCGTGGCCTCTACAGGCTCAGATGGGGTACCTCGGGAGAGATCATATGGGGGCTTTGCTAATAAAGAGTAGTTGGGGATCCAAGTTCTAAAGTAGCCTGCTAGTCCTAAGAAGGAGAGTATCTCTTGTTTGGTTTTTGGGATGGGAAGACTTCTAATGAAGCACTTTCGGTCTAGGGTGATGGCCTTCGAGTCATGGGCAAGGAGGACTCCTAGATAGGTGACTTGAGTGAGGGAGAGCTGGACCTTTTGGGGGGATACTCAGTAGCCTCAGTCAGCTGAGGCAAGAGTTTGACCAAAGATATGGGGGCTATCTCTGAACCCTTGAGGGAGGACTGTCCATGTGAGTTGTTGTGATTGTTGAGTGTCTGGGTTGGTCCAGGTGAAGGCGAAAAGGTCTTGTGATTGAGGAGAGAGGGGGATTGTGAAGAAGGCATCTTTAAGATCTACTACTGAAAAATGTGTGGCGTTGGGGGGAATGGAAGATAAGAGGGTATAGGGGTTGGGAACTAGTGGGTGAATGGGTTTAACAGCCTTGTTGATAAGTCTGAGGTCTTGGACGAGGCGGAACATACCATTGGATTTTTTGACTGCTAGGATAGGAGTGTTATATAGTGAATGAGTTGGTCTAAGGAACCCTTTTCTCAAGAGGTCTAAAATAATTGGTTGTAATCCTTTCAGGCTGGAGACGGGGAGAGGATATTGGGGTTGGCTGGGGAAGTGGTGTGGGTTTTTAAGGAATATTTGTACGGGAGGACAGAGTGCTAATGAGGGGGTGGTGGTGTCCCACACTATGGGGTTGACGCTGGCTGGGAGTGAAGGCAGAGTAGGAGCAGGAGTTTGATCTATGGAACTCGCCACCAAGGCAATGAGTGAGGTGGATTGTGGGAGGGTGATTGGGTTGAAGGTGATGGAGGTAAAGGTGATGGGACATCCATCCACTGTTAAAGAGACCCTGGGCTCCTGTGTGGTGATGATTTGTGTCGGGAAGGAAGTCCCAAGGCCCCGTCAGTCTTGCCTAGAAGATCGGGAGTTGGGATGGTGGCCGGCCCGGCCCCCCTTCGGGATCCGGGGCAGTCTACGCCCCAGTGGCCAGATTGGTGGCATTTAGGACATAGCCGGTTGGGGGGCCTGGGATTTGGGCACTCTTGGATCCAGTGCCCTTCCTTTCCGCATTTGAAACAGGGCCCTGGGGGCTGATGTTGGGTTGGATGGGCAGACGACAACTTATGGCCGTGTGATCGAGGGGAGGCTTGAAGGGCTTGTGCCAGTAACTGATACTTTTGCCTCTTTGCCTTCTCATCTCAATTGTGATACACCTTAAATGCTGTCACTAAGATCTCGGTTTGAGGGGTGAGGGGGCCTTTGTCCAGTTTTTTTAGTTTACCTTTGATGTCAGGAAAACTCTGAGCAAAAAAGTGGGACATGAGGAGTTGCCTACCGTCTGGGGTTTTGGGATCTATGTTGGTGTATTGTTGGAGTGCCTGTGTAAGGTGGTCTAGAAAAGCGGACAGGTTTTCATTTTTATCCTGTATGACTTCATGAAGTTTTTCAAAGTTAACTGCCTTTTGAGCTGCCCTCTGTAGACCGGCTATGATGCAAGTAGCGAAATGGTCTCGGGCTGATACTCCATTTTGGGCGTTATAATCTCAACTGGGCTCATGCTCAGGTACTGCCTGCGCTCCTAGCGGTAGGGCTGGGGTTGTTTGATGAACCTCATCTGCATAAGTTCGAGCTTGTTCCTAGACTTGCCTATGCTCCTCGGGGAGGAGGGTGTTAGAGAGAATCATATAGATGTCATGGAAGGTAAGGCTATAAGCTTGGATGAGGTATTGGAATTCTTTGATATATAAAGCATAATTGGAAGTGTAGGAGCCTAGGCGTTTTTCTATTTGTGATAAGTCAGCCATAGAAAAGGGGACGTGGACTCGGACAATACCTTCAGCTCCTGCCACCTCTCTAAGGGGGGCAAGGAGGGGGAGGTGTGACTTTGAGCGAGTGGTGGGGGGGGCTGAAGGCTGGGGCTGACGAGATAGGTGGTTGAGGGCATGGAGTGGGGGGGCAGCGGGAGGCTAGGCGACTTCCGGTTGGGTGGTGGCCGGAGGGTGCGGCGGAGGGTGGTGGTATGGGAGGGGTTCGTCGGCTGGGTCGAAGTCAGGGGCAGAGGGAGAGGTTGGTGGTTTAAGAGCGGCAAGGAGCTGCTGCGGTTTGCAAGGGAGACAAAGGTTAGGTGTATCCCGTAGGAGAAAGAAGCCGTGGATATATGGGATCGCTACCCATTTTCCTGTTCACTCGCAATAATTGTAGAGATCCTGGAGAATGTTAGGATCGAGAGACCCATAAGTGGGCCATTTGCTTTGGTTGTCTAGGGGATATGTGGGCCAGTTTTGCTATTTGGGGTCTACCGTGGCCTTCGGGGCTTGAGGCGAGGCGCTTCGTGGGGTCTCTTGCTTGCCTAGAGAGGTAGACCCCGGAGGGGAAGACTTACTGAGACGAGCTGGTGTTGGGCGAACAGCTTGGCGAACAGGAGAATGAGCGAAGACCGGCCAGGGTCTGGACTGAGCCCGAAAGGGATCGGGGTCCCATCGAGGGGGGTGGGGAGTCCCGATCCAAGTCACAGCACCAATGAAAGGGGCCGGGTGAAGACCAAACTACACCGGTCGCGATCAAGAGATCTTTATTGGAGGTATCGAGCGGCACCACGCAAGGAGAAGGAAGAGAAGAGAGAGAGGGCTGCTGGTGTGCTGGGTTTTATATCCCTTGGGCCTACGTGGATTGGGCTAGGGGCGGGCCCAAGGGAAGGCGGGAGATGCTTCTTTCTGATTGGCCCTCCTTTGGCGGGTTCAGACAGTGCCCGGTCAAGGAGGGGAGAAGAACCCGGAACCGGCCCCATCTTAAGGTACGGCACCATTTTAAGGTACCCCATGTTACCTAAAATTCCTCCCTTTTTGTTTTCTGTCTGTCCAACATGGTGAAACCCTGCTCTACTAAAAATACAAAAATTAGCTGGGCGTGGTGGCAGGCACCTGAATCCCAGCTACTTGGGAGGCTGAGGCAGCAGAATTGCTTGAACCTGGGAGGTGGAGGTTGCAGTGAGTCAAGATCACGCCATTACACTCCAGCCTGGGCGACAAGAGCGAAACTCCGTATCAAAAACAAAAAAGAAAGAAAGAAAAGAATCATTATTGGGTAAAACATCAATATGAGTTTCTGCCTTATTCATTTAACAAATATTTATGGAGTACTCAATACATTTCAGACATTGTTCTAGGAACATGGATACATGTGTGAAAAAAGGGGATCCCTGCCTTCATGGAACTCACATTTTAGCTATTCAGGAAATATGGCACCACCATTCTCAACACAAATACCTAGAAATATTGGGTGAAAATATAATAAACATAATCTTATATGAACATTTTAAAGGATGAGGCATCCAGTGCCATTCTAATTCTGGAGTCTTTGCATTTTCTCCTGGAAGTATAGGATTCTTTCTTTGTTCCTGTTGCTCTAAAATTTCCCAATGACTTGCCATAACGTTATTTCTACTTAAAACCATTGTGCTGGCTATGGAAGGGCTCTTTCCGTCTGGACACTCATGTCTAGTTCTTGGAAATGTTTTTGAAATTATTCCTTGATAACTTCTTCCCATTTATTTTATTTGTTCTCTCTGGGACTCCTCTTATTCAGAGTTTTCACAATTTAAATTTCTAAGGAACTTTTTTGTTCTTAAATGTTCCTTTTGGCCAGGTGCGGTGGCTCACGCCTGTAATCCCAACACTTCAGGAGCCCAAGATGGGACAATCACTTGAGCCTAACAGTTCGAGACAAGCCTGGGCAATGAAGTGAGACCCTGTCTCTACAAAATATTAAAAAATTAGTCAGTTGTGGTGATGCGTATGTGTGATCTCAGCTGCATGGGAGCTGAGGCGGGAGGATCACTTGAGTCCAGGAGGTCAAGGCTACAGTGAGCCAAGATCCCGCCACCACACTCCAGCCTGGATGACAGGGTGAGACTCTGTCTCAAAAAAAAAAAAAAAAAAAATCGAATGAAATTCCTTGTTCATATAGCTTGCCAAAATCTTTTTAAGTATAGCCAAGAGATAAATTCCTACAAGGAAATGTGCTAAGTCAAAAGGAATAATGTAAATGATAAAAGGGCAAAAGGTGCAGAGTGAGGCTCTGTCTACAGGACTATGAAAAAGGCCTATTTGGGTACCACTTGTCACTCACAGGCATTCAGGGCCCCCTCTCTGCTTAAGGCTCTCTACTGTGGCCTCTCACTGGACCTAGTTATGACCTCAAACTTCAAATCTTTACTCAACCTCCTATTCCTCCCCCTACAAAAGTAACCAATCTATATGCCATTTCCTCAGAGCCCAACCTAGTGCCACATTTATTCATCCATCAATTAGCTAAGAAATTAATTGAACAAATATTTTTGCACTCTTGCTAAGTACCAATTACACTTTTGTTTCTGGGATATATATCAATAAACATAACAGGCAAGGCTACTGCTTTCACAGAGTTTGCATTTTAGTGGGAGAGACAAGCAATAAAAAAATAAACTGGGCTGGGTGTGGTGTCTCATGCCTGAGTAATCCCAGCACTTTGGAAGGTCAAAGTAAGAGGATTGCTTGAACTCAGGAGTTTGAGACCAGCCTGGGCAACATGGTGAAACCCTGTCTCTACAAAAAATGCAAACATTAGCCAGGCATGGTGGCACACACTGGTAGCCCCAGCTACTCGGGAGGCTGAGGTGAGGGGATTGCTTGAGCCCAGGAGGCGGAGGTTGCAGTGAGTCAGGATCATGCCACTGCACTACAGCCTGGGCAACAAAGCAAGACCCTGTCTTAAAAAAGTAAGCTAAAGAATATATTATATAATTTTTAGATATTGACAAGTGTTAAAAGGCAATAAATATTATACAGAAGGTGAAGGTGAAAATGGAGGTAAGGGCATTAGATAGTTTGGTTAGGGAGGTGTGCATGAGAAGTGGGGAGTTGAGCTGAGTACTGAGTGAGAAGAACCCATCAGGTGAAAATCTGAAATCAGAGCATTCCAGGCAAAAAGAAACAGCAATTGCAAAGGCCCTGAGGGTGAAATGAACTTGACTTGAATCAAGAACAATAAGATAGCTGCAGCTTTTAGCCAATATGTTTCAGATAAACTAATAAATGCTATGCTCACTAGTAATAGGCATAGGTATGTTATTCCTATTCCTTAGTAAAATTGTTTCAGATATGTGTTATTATTTTCAGTTAAGACTTCATGAAATAGGCTGGGCGTGGTGGCTCAGGCCTATAATTCCAGCACTTTGGGAGGCCAAGGAAGGTACATCACTTGAGGTCAGGAGTTCAAGACCAGCCTGATTAACATGGTGAAATCCTGTCTCTACTAAAAATACAGAAATTAGCCGGGCATGGTGGCGGGTGCCTGTAATTCCACTACTCGGGAGGCTGAGGCAGGAGAATCACTTGAACTCAGGAGGCGGAGGTTGCAGTGAGCCCAAGGTCGTGCCACTGCACTCCAGCCTGGGTGACAGAGCAAGACTCTGTCTAAAAAAAAAGAAACTGAGACTCATAAAGGCAAAATAACTTGGCCAAAGTCACTGTGGTAGATTGCAGTTTTATAGCCCTAATTAACGACATTCCTGTCTCTACTCCCTTCGTAATGTGACTCAGCCACTCTTTCTATCAAGAAGTGGGAACTGTTTTACCACCCCTTGAATCTCGGCTGGCCTTATGACTTGCTTTAGTGAATATAATGTGGCAGAAATGACAGTATACAGTTCTAAACCTAGATCCCTAAATATGGCCTTAGACAATTCAACCCTCTCTAGGACTCCCCCTGCCTTCTCCATGTCAACAAGTCCAGGAAAGCCCATTTGGGGATGAGAGATCATATGGAAGAGAACAGAGGCATCTAGCTGACAGCCAGCCAACTCCCAAAAGCAGAGTCATTTAGCTGACCTGTGGGTAGCTTAAGGTGTTACCAGTAGAGAGTGTCCAGGTTCTTGGTGCTTTGAACAAAGAGTTGGACAAAATACACAAAGCAAGAATGAAGCAACAAAAACAGATTTATTGAAACAAAAAATCACACTCCATAGGGTGAGAGTAGCGAGAGCAAGCAGCTAAAGGGTCTGGTTATAGAATTTTCTGGGGTTTAAATACCCTCTGGAGGTTTCCCATTGGTTACTTGGTATACACCTTAGGTAAATGCAACCAGAGATTGAAGTAAAGTTGCCAAGTTACACCCTATGCAAATGTCTGATTGGTTGTAAAAAGTGACCAATCAGAGGCTGAAGCGAAGTTACAAAGTTATACTTCTATGCAAATGAAGACTTGGCCCTCGACCAGCCTGATTGGTTCCAGGAGGGGACCAATCAGAGTACTTTCAGTTTTTCATCTGCCAGGCAGAAAACAGGGTGGGGTAGCGGGAAGGAGAAGCTTGCAAAGGGAGTAGCCTCTGACCATTTGTTACTTGGGTGTGGAAAGTTGGGGTTCACCCCGGCTGGAGTGCAGTGGTACTATCTCAACTCACTGCAACTGAGGTTTTCCTTTTGATTTAGTTCTAGGAAGTCAGTGTGAATCGGCCTTAGGTTCTCTACCTCTGGACCCTATTCTCCTGCCTCAGAGGCACATGAGAGAGGCCAGGGAGACCAGGAGCACTGGCCTAAATTGCTGACCTGCGGAATTGTAATTTAAATAAATGCTTGTTGTTTTAAGCCATTAAACTTTGAGGTGATTTTGTATGTACCAGTAGCTAATCAATTCAGTTGCATTGTTAGATCAGCAGCTCAACTGGCATTTGAAATCTGGTCTCACCAACTCCAAGGCTCATGTTTGTCCCAAGCCAGGCTGTTCCCCCTATAGGCCTACTTCTAGGCAAATTATTTATTTCCTAATTAAAATAACCAAACTTGTGTATATTAGGCCAAAACCCAGTCTCCCTTCTCCTGGACTGGTCCTAAACTAATTAGTTGGGTTTCTCTTCTCTTCTCCTTCCTTCCCTCTCTCTCTCTCTCTTCCAGCTTGCTCTGCTGCCCAGGCTAGAGTGATATGGTGCAATCTTGGCTCACTGCAACCTTTACCTCCTGGGTTCAAGCACTTCTTTGGCCCCAAGCCACCCAAGTAGCTGAGATTACAGACGCCCACCACCAGGCATGCTAATTTTTTGTATTTTTAGTAGAGGCAGTGTTTCATGATGTTGGCCAGGCTGGTCTTGATCTCCTGACCTCCAGCAATCCACTGCCTTGGCCTCCCAAAGTGTTGGGACTAGAGGCATGAGCCATCCTGTCGGGCCAGGTTTATCTTAAAGTCCACGGGTAAAAGATTGAGAACTTTCATGTCCTGGAGTTGTTTCAAAACATTGGACAGAGATCTTTCTATCTCAGGAGGGTCACACTGTGTCCAGTATTGGTGGGTTCTTGGTCTCACTGACTTCAAGAACGAAGCCTCAAACCCTTGCAGTGAGTGTTACAGTTCTTAAAGATGGTGTGTCCAGAGTTTGTTCCTTCAGATGGTTCTGGAGTTTCTTCCTTCTGGCAGGTTCTTGATCTCACTAGCTTCATGAGAGAAGCTGCAGACCTTCACGGTGAGTGTTATAGCTCTTAAAGGCAGCACAGACCCAAAGACTGAGCAGCACCAACATTTATTGCAAAAAGAGCAAAAGAACAAAGCATCCCCACAACGCAGAAGAGTACCTCATCAGGTTGCTGCTGCTGGCAGGGGTGGCCTGCTTTTATTCCCTTATCTGGCCCCACCCACATCCTGCTGATTGGTCCATTTTACAGAGAGCTGACGGGTCCATTTTACGGAGGGCTGATTGGTCCGTTTTGACAGAGTGCTGATTGGTGCATTTACAAACCTTTAGCTAGACACAGAGTGCTGATTGGTGCGTTTACAAACCTTTAGCTAGGCAGAGAGTGCTGATTGGTGTGTTTACAATCCTTTAGCTAGACAGAAAAGTTCTCCAAGTCCCCAACAATCCCAGAAGCCTAGCTGGCTTCACCTCTCACTGGCACTGGCCGCGGAATTTTGGGGCACCTAGCCAGGGACTCTGGCAGCCCAGAGGGAGCTCATCCCCCGATCAGGCCCAGCAGGCGCCGGCCCGCGGTGCAGAGTGCGGTACTTGCCAATCCCGCGTGCAGCCCCGACTCTCACTCGCGCCTCTCTTTTCACACTTCACAGTGAGCAGAGGGAGCCGGCTCCGGCCTCGGTCAGCCCCAGAGAGGGGCCCTTACAGCGCAGCAGCGGGCTGAAGGGCTCCTCGAGCGCGGCCAGAGCCGACACAGAGGCCGAGGACGCGCCAAGAGCGAGCGAGGGCTGCTAGCAGGTTGTCACCTCTCAACACCAAGATAGTTGTATCCACGGTTAAACTCTGTAGGCATACACTCTGCTTTTCTTGGGGACAAGGTTACCTACCTCCCTCTTTTATAGGGACATTGGCTTTGGTGGCAGCCAATTGCAACTTTTTTCTTTTCATTGGGGGACGCTGAGAGTGGGTTTCCTTTAGTCTCTGGTAGGAATATTATAAAGCGCTGGTATACAAAAAGCCCTCAGGCAATAAAAAAGTAAACAAATACATTATATAAATAAATATAAACTAAAAAGATTCTGAAGAACATTTTATGTTTTCTGTACCTGTTGTTGCTGATTGATAGAAATTATCTCCTGGGACTGAACTTCGAATTCTCTGTCAATTGTCTAAATCTCCCATTGTATTGAGACACATCCAGTGGTCTATAAATTTTATCTTGGGCTGGACGTGGTGGCTAATGCCTGTAATCCCAGCACTCTGGGAGGCCAAGGCCGGAGGAGTTCTTGAGGCCAGGAGTTCGAGACCAGTCCGGCCAATATAGTGACACCTTGTCCCTACAGAAACCTTAAAAAATTAGCCGAGCATGGTGGTGTACACCTGGGATCCCAGCTACTCAGGAGACTTAGGTGGGAGGATCACTTGAGCCTGGGAGGCAGAGGTTGCAAGAACTGAGATTGCTCCACTGCACTCCAGTCTGAATGACAGAGCGAGACCCTGCCTCAAAAAAATTTTTTTTAAAAATCTTTTCCTTCCTTCCTTCCTTCCTTCGTTTTTTCTTTTTTTCTTTTTTTTCCACAGTCTTGCTCTGTCACCCAGGCTGTAGTGCAATGGTGCCATCTCGGCTCACTGCAACCTCCGCCTCCCGAGTTCAAGCAATTCTTGTGCCTCAGCCTCCCCAGTAGCTGGGATTACAGGCGTGAGCCGCCATGCCCGGCCATTTTTTCCCCCCAGTCTTGTAGAGATCTCTCCTGGAGTTTTCTGATCTACTCCAAAATGGGTTGGTTACCCTGTTGGCCTAGTTCCAGAGGTAGATTTCCCATGAAACTAGTAAAGCTTAAGCTTCAGGGGCCCTCACTGGCCTCAGCAATGAGTTCATATGGTCATAAGTTTCCTAAAATTTGCAAAATAAGATATTTTAACTGTGATTGGCTAAACTGCTGTCTCTTTCCTGTCCAGCTTTTCCTCAGTCACATTTCCTCTCACATTGCTGTTTCGGGATCAGACCAATGGGAAATAAATAGGAGATCTATTAGCATGGGTTTAGTTAGATTATTTATGTAGTTCACAGTTACAGCTATATAACGTTGGGTTATTGTCAGCCATTCCAGTAGGAATTGCTTCCAGAAATATTCACACCTCTTGCTGTCGTAATTCACCCTGGGTGCAAGGGTGAATATGCACCACAAAGGTGCAGCTGTAGTACGAGCTACTACGGAGGCTAAGGTCAGAGGATGGCTTGAGCCCAGTTGAGATCGTGCCACTGCACTTCAGCCTGGGCAGTATAGCCAGACCCTGTCTCAACAACAACAACAAAACATTTTGCTATACTTATTTTTTTTTTTTTTTTGAGACAGGGTCTGGCTCTGTTGCCCAGGTGGGAGTGCAGTGGCACCATCTCGGCTCACTGCAACCTCCACCTCCTGGGCTCAAGCCATCCTCCCACCTCAGCCTCCCAAGTAGCTGGGACTACAGGTGCATGCCAGCACATCCGGCTAATTTTTGTATTTTTAGTAGAGATGGGGTCTCACCATGTTGCCCAGGCTGGTCTCAAACTCCTGAGCTCAAGCAGTCCACCTGCCTCGGCCTTACAGGCGTGAGCCACCATGCCCCGCCAGCAAAATGTTAAGTGTAGAATTTAGATGACAGGTATATGGTGTTCACTGTAAAGTTCTTTTTAACTTTTGTATAGGTTTGAACATTTTCATGAAACACTGTTGGAGGAAAAGTATATAGCTGAAAAAGAAAGGAAAAAAGTATTATAGACAGGGATCAAGCAGTTAATTCATTTAAAAATTCTATCTTTTGGCCGGGCGCGATGGCTCACGCCTGTAATCCCAGCACTTTGGGAGGCCAAAGTGGGCGGATCACCTGAGGTCAGGAGTTCAAGACCAGCCTGGCCAACATGGAGAAACACGTCTCTACTAAAAATACAAAAAATTAGCTGGGTGTGTAATCCCAGCTACTCGGGAGGCTGAGCTAGGAGAATTGCTTGAACCCAGGAGGCAGAGGTTGCAGTGAGCTGAGATCATGCCACTGTACTCTAGCCTGGGCAACAAGAGCAAAACTCTGTCTCAAAAAAAAAGAAAATTTATTTTTCTAGATTTTGTGATGTCTGTGGTATTTTTGTTAGCTTTTAAAATTTTTGTTGTGATTTCTCATTGTAAATAAATATTCATTTTTATACCTAATTTTGTATTTACAATTTTGTATTTTACTTTTAAGAAGAGGACCCTCAAATTTTATAAGCTTCAGGCCCCACAAGACCTGGATCCACTCTTGCCTGGTACACAGCTGACATTCTCAAAGCTCTTTTCACTTTCACTTCGGAATTTCCAGTCTCCATATCCTTAAGATTCCCTTCATCCCTCCTGTGTTGAAGCTTTCATTTACTGGATCCTATGTCTCCTTAGCATCTTCATTTTTGAATTCATCCTCCTTTTGGTGGGTCATATATTCCAATAGCTTCCCGAGAAAGGTTGCATAAGAAATTCATTTTTGAATTTATTATAATCATGCAATGATTTTTATTCTATTCTCCCACTTGATTGATAGTTTGCCTGAGTATAGAATTCTAGGTTGAAAATAATTTTCCTCCAGAATTTTGAAAGTATTTCCCAATTGTCTTCTAGCTTCCAGTATTGCTACTGAGAAACCTAAAGACATTCTGATTTCTGATCTTTTATTTCTGATCTATTTTTCTATCTCTGGAAACGTAAAGGATCTTTTTATCCATAGAGTTCTGAAATTTCATGATAACGTGACTTGACATGAGTTAATTTCCATCTATTGGTTATGGGTACTAAGTGGGCCCTTTCAATCTGAAAACCTGTGATTCTAAGGTTAGGGAAATTTTAGAGAATTAATTTTAAAAATAATGTTATCTGTTTTTCTCTTTTCTCTCTTCCTGGAACTCCCAGGCTAGTCTTCTCTTTTTCTAATCTTTTGTCTTCTATTTCCACCTCTTGGTCTCTTTTTTTTCTGGGAGATATCCTGGACTCTATCGTCAATCCTTTTAATGAGTTTTTCACCTTTTCTTTCCATTCTTAATTTTCAAGGACTCAGTTTTTTTCTTGACTATTTTCTGAAACAACATATTTTTCTTATTTTGAGGTCTCAATATCTTATCTGAGGATTTCAAATATAGGTGTGGAGATCTTTTTGTGTTGTTGTTGTTGTTGTACTGTTAAAGTTTTCTTCCCTCCTGTAAAGTTTCTGTTTTATCCAGGTTTCTTTTTTTTTCTGTTAGTTTTGGTCTCTTTCACATCAGAGACTGCAATCTGTTGTTGTTGGTTCATTTTTAAGAATGAGAGACTAAGAACCTGATGAAATGCTCTGAAATCATGGGTAGAGCTTATCAATTATGAAATGTTTTGTGGGGTGATCTGTCTGGGATGTTTCATCAGGAAATCTATAGTGCCAATATCTTTTGATCTTTCCTCTTAGTCTAGTCAGATTTCTCAGAGAAGATACTTGGTCTTTTGCCTGGATGGTAAAATTGCCCTATCTGTTCTCACTGTTAGAAAAGTAATCCAATATGGCACCCACTGTCAGAATCTGCAGGAACAGAATTCCCAGGCTCCCAAGCTGAGTCAGTTAAACAAACTTACCGTAGACAAGTGATAAATGTGTTCATTTTTTAAAAACTATTGAAAGGGCAGTAGTGTACTTAAAAATTGATACCCAGTCATTTTTTTTTTTTTTTTTTGAGACAGAGTCTCGCTCTGTTGCCCAGGCTGGAGAGCAGTGGCGCAATCTCGGCTCACTGCAAGCTCTGCTTCCCAGGTTCACACCATTCTCCTGCCTCAGCTTCCCGAGTAGCTGGGACTACAGGCGCCCGCCACCGCACGCGGCTAATTTTTTGTATTTTTTTAGTAGAGACAGGGTTTCACCGTGTTAGCCAGGTTGGTCTCGATCTCCTGACCTCGTGATCTGCCCGCTTCGACCTCCCAACGTGCTAGGATTACAGGCGTGAGCCACTGCGCCCGGCCTCATTTAAGATTTTTAATCACCGATTTTTATTGGCATTTGTTTCCATCAATTGCTTTTGCCAATGGCTAATAGTTGTACTCTTCCATAGTTGAGTTTACACCTACATGGTCTGCAAATACCATATAAGTGAGTGTTAATTAGCATTAATTGAGTGTGGCTATTCTCTACACACATTCCAGTCTGCTCCTTTTGGGTTCAGTCTGTCCACAAGTGCTACAGGAGGAGTCTCTTAGAGTTGTAGCTTGTGCTGCTCCCTATTGAAGGGAATAACCCCATGCTTATTGAGGGCTGATCTTTGACTAGGAGGCACCATTACAAAAAGAAACAGGATCAGGCTGGGCACAATGGCTCATGCCTGTAATCCTAGCACTTTGGGAAGCTGAGGCGGGTGGATCACTTGAGGTCAGGAGTTCAAGACCAGCCTGGCCAACATGGTGAAACCGTGTCTCTATGGAAAATACACACACACACACACACACACACACACACACACACACACAAATTAGATGTGTGGGGTGGTGCGTGCCTGTAATCCCAGCTACTCGGGAGGCTGAGGCAGGAGAATGGCTTGAGCCCAGGAGGTGGAGATTGCAGTGAGCTGAGATCATGCCACTGCACTCCAGCCTGGGTGACAGAGCAAGACTTCGTCTCAAAACAAACAAACAAACAAAAAGCTCTGATTTGGAAAAAATAAATTCAATCAAAGATCTCTTAACTGATGGTAGTAAATTTGTGTTTATGGTCATATTCAGTACTTCTCCGGCCTCCCTCCTCTTCCCCTTCATGATTTGATTCCCGGATAGTTTGTTCATAATTTATTTACCATTTAGTTAAAAAGAGTTTTCATTTTTACTTTCATCTTTCTGGTGAATTGTGAAATTGTAAGTTCCTGTCCCAGTTTACTTAGTGAATTTTCATCAGATTGGTCACCATCATCATGTAGAACCCAAAAGGTAGAGGGAAATTTCATTTTAGACTCATATGTTTATTTGTTAGTTTAGACTCATTTGTTTACTTGTTAGTTTTCCCTTCTTTTCCCACTCTTTGTCCCAATCCTTCACTTGTATTTAACAAAGCAAAGTTCAAAATTCCTTATTTGTATTTATCAGATCTCTTCATAGGTAGCATCACCAGATGTACTTGGGGTTTTGGCAGTTTATTGATGGGACTCTTACCTGTCCCCGTTATTGTTACTCACTCTTTGGTCTGTCACCATGGAGTTATATGTTGGAAGCAATTAGGAGAGTAAATGGCTTGTGATAGAACTGTAGGCTTCCTCCTGCATGTTCCTGAGTCAGTGAAAACCCTTGGCTATAAAGTGAGGAGTCAATGCCTCCATCCTCCTTAACTTGCTGCTTAGGAGATGGGCAAGTTGGAAGGGCCATTTTATATTCAGATTATAAACCCATTCTTGACAAATCAGATGCTAAGAAATCAGGAATGCTGTTTTTCTGTACAGCTCCTTAATGGTGGCTTTTACCGAATTCAGCATTAATTGTGACAACATAGTTTTGGCTCTGATGGGCTGGGCAGCAGTGAAATATAACCTACCTTTAGGCTGGTGCCTCCAGGCACAGAAAAGGGTAGGGAAAGGATAAGCTCACAGGGCTGCTGTGAGTAGCACGTGCATGGACTGCTAAATACCTTGGGTCCTCCCCCAGGCCAAGGCAGCATCCACTCCTCCACGGTCTCTCTGTTCATGTGACCACTTGTCTGCCTCTCTCATCTTATCAGAACATCTACAGCTTTGTTCCACGGGATTCTTCACTAGGGATCTGATGGCATCCACGTGAGGAATCAGGAGCTTAATTTTGTCAGCCAGTCAATGGAATCCACAGCCGGCAGCCAAGCCAGTGGCCTAAACATAAATCACTGCCTGGGAATTTGAATACAGGAAAGTCCTGTTTGCTCTCTAGAGCCCAGCTTAAGTCATCGGTACTGCCTTTGGTTCTGCCCACTGGGAAGAAGCCCCTCATTCTCCTCTCCAAGTATCCCCCCCAGGCAGGGTGTAAGGGGACCGCCACCGCTGGAGGTTTTAGAAGGGAGGCAGGCAAAGCCACCCACAAAACCGGCGGCTGCTGAGTCCACCGTGCTTCTCCGGCACCGACGCCGGGAGCCTGCAGGGGGCGCCCTTGCCCAGGCTGGCCTCCGCAGCGCCGGAGGAGGGACCAACCTCCGTGGGGCCGAGCTTTTCGATCCCTGGAGTTCCTCTTCAGCAGTGGAGCTAGCTTTTATTTGAACGTGACGGATTCCCGTTGTACAGCTTGGGACCCCGAAGTACTGGATGTCCCTTGTCTTAGCTTCCATAAGCAGCTGGTAACTGACATTCAAAGGGAGCATCCTCAGGACTGGAAGCCACAGGCTAAGTCCTTCCCCTCCCTCAGGAATTCCCAGAAGGCTCCAGTCACCAGCAGTTAAGGAGACACACTTCCTATTCTGATATGTGATATGGACCCAGAGGAAGGGCAGCGGGCACTGTGGTCTGCAAGGCTTCGGAGGCAGTGGCTGGTTCGGACCGCATGCAAATTCTGATGCCCTTCTAATAATCTAATACCCAGATGTGGATCCAAGATGCCCATTAATATCTATGCCTGCCTTTTAGTGGTAGGGGGCTTGAAAAACAAAAGCCTCTATCTGGTCCAGGGTGAATTCCTCTAGCGCGCAGAGGCAGAGCCAAACTGCATCTTGGAGGGCGCCTGAATTTTCTCATGATGGATAGCACATGCCTTTCAGTCAAAAAAATCAAGGGAAGACAGAGCTTCAAGCACAGTTGTTTCTGAATTACCCCTAATTAATTTGTCATCATTGTACTGAATAACTTCAGTATCTGAATTAGGCCACCTATTAAAATCCTGCTTTATCAGATTATGGCACATTGCCGGAGAATGGATATTTCACTGTGAAGGGAATTGCTGGCCTTGCCAAATGAAGGCTAGCTAAAAGTAGGGTTGTCAGATTTAGAAAATACGAATAGAGGGCACCCAGTGAAATTTGGATTTAAGAGACATAACAAATAATTTTTTATTTAAGTGTGTTCCAAGTATTGCATGGGATGTACTTATACTAAAAATCAATTTGTTCTTTTTCTGAAATTCAAATTTAAGTGGACATCCTGTATTTTATCTGGCAACCCTAACTGTAAAAAGAGAATTCAAACAATTTAAAAAACCTTAGACCTTCAGTACCATTGTACAGAGATAATCACCATTAAGAGTTTTGGGTGTGTCTTTCCTTTTTTTTGTTTTGTTTTTGAGACGGAGTTTCACTCTTGTTTGCCCATGCTGAAGTGCAATGGTGCGATCTGGGGTCACTGCAACCTCTGCCTCTTGGGTTCAAACGATTCTCCTACCTCAGTCTCCCGAGTAGCTGGGATTACAGGCATGCACAACCATGCCCAGCTAATTTTATATTTTTAGTAGAGACAGGGTTTCACCATGTTGGTCAGGCTGGTCTCGAACTCCTGACCTCAGGTGATCCACCCACCTCAGCCTCCCAAAGTTCTGGAATTACAGGCGTGAGCCACTGTGCCTGGCTTGGGTATGTCTTTCCATAAACTATTCATGAATATACACAAATATTTATGTATGTTCAAATCCTGGTTCCTCCAATTGCTAGCTGAGTGACCTTGGAAGAGTTAACTAACCTCTCTGGATCTTAGTTTCTTTATCTGTAAAATGGGGATAATAATAGTATCTGTCTCACAGAGTGTTAATGGGGGTTAAATGAGTCTGGCATTTAGAAGGCACTGAATGATTGTTATCAATAATTATTATCAATAATGATAACTAGGCCGAGCGCGGTGGCTCAAGCCTGTAATCCCAGCACTTTGGGAGGCCAAGGCAGACGGATTACTTGAGGTCGGGAGTTCAAGACTAGCTTGGCCAACATGGCAAAATCCCGTCTTGGAACCTGAGGCATGAGAACCTCTTGAACCCCAGAAGTGGAGGTTGCAGTGAGCCAAGATCACACCACCGCACTCCAGCCTGGGTAACAGAGTGAGACTCTGCCTCAAAACAACAACAAAACACACACGCGCACACACACACACACACACACACACACAACATACACCTACAAATAATATCACTAATATATATCATGTCTTAAAAATTTGAAAATGGAGGCATATTCTATGAATTGTTCTATACCTTGCTTTTTTCAACTTTTTTTTTTTTTTTTTTTGAGACGGAGTCTCGCTCTGTCACCCAGGCTGGAGTGCAGTGGCGGGATCTCGGCTCACTGCAAGCTCTGCCTCCCGGGTTCACGCCATTCTCCTGCCTCAGCCTCTCCAAGTAGCTGGGACTACAGGCGCCCGCCACCACGCCCGGCTAATTTTTTGTATTTTTAGTAGAGACAGGGTTTCACCGTGGTCTCGATCTCCTGACCTCGTGATCCGCCCGCCTCGGCCTCCCAAAGTGCTGGGATTACAAGCGTGAGCCACCGCGCCCGGCCTTTTTCAACTTTTATCTTGTTTATTCTTTTTCACAGGTACATATGATTATTTTTAAAAAAATTTAGTTCCTATTGATGATCATTTAAGTTATTTTCAACACTTTTTTGCATGTACTGCTGTATAAGTACCGTGTGCACTAACCGATTGCACTACTGAAGCTCCGATTTTCAACACATTTCTATCTGAATATTGCTGCAGTAAACACGCTTGTGGTGAAATGATTGTATGAAAGTGCTTCCTCTGTGTAGTCTGGACAATGAGCCAGCCAGGACTCAGAGCTCCCCCTCCCTCACTTTTTTCTAGTACCCAAGGCTGCAGTTTATCACTGTCAGCAGAGCCAGCACCTCCCTCACCCAGGTGCTGTCAGCTGGCATCTCCAGACAACAAGGCAAACAATGGCAAAGGGCTGAGACTAGGATGTTTAGATGCAAAATTTTAGAGGACACCAAAATCTCAGTAATTAAGATAAGTAATGTTTTAAGGCACTATTTAAAAAATTGATATAAATACAAAATTAATAATGGACAAATAGCAAGCTTTTAAATAAAGACAGGATTAACAACTGTGCCATACAGAGTCCTATTGGATTTTACATTAATTTGTATTTAAAAAAATACTTCATTGAGTTGGGCATGGTGGCTCACACCTGTAATCCCAGCACTTTGGGAGGCTAAGGTGGGAGGATCGCTTGAGCCAGGAGTTTGAGACAAGCCTGGGCAACAAAGCAAGATACAGTTTCTACAAAAAATTAAACATTAGCCAGGTGTAATGACATGCATCCGTAGTCCCAGCTACTTGGGAGGCTAAGGCAGAAAGATCCCTTGAGTCCAGGAGTTTGAGGTTACAGTGAGCTGATTGTGCCACTGCACTCCAACCTGGGTGACAGAGCAAGACCTTGTCTCAAAAACAAACACCCCCCCCAAATCTTATTTCATTGAAATATAACATCTGGGTTACTGAGTTTTTTAGTGCCACCTTAAATTTTGCACCAGGGGCGAGTGCCTCATTTGCCTCTTTGTAAGTCCTGGCTCTGGTTGGTACCATATCTGGATGGCAGGCACAATGTCCAAGTTTGAGCACCATTGATAAAATGGTTCTAGCTGGGCATGATGGCTCATGCCTATAATCCCAGCACTTTGGGAGGGCGAGGCAGGCAGATTGCCTGAGGCCAGGAGTTCCAGATCAGCCTGGCCAACATGGTAAAACCTCATCCTACTAAAAATACAAAAATTAGCCCATTGTGGTGGCTCACACCTGTAATCCCAGCTACTCAGGAGGCTGAGGCACGAGAATCGGTTGAACCCAGGAGGCAGAGGTTGCAGTGAGCCAAGATCACACCACTGCACTCCAGCCTGGGCCACAGAGCGAGACTCTGTCTCAAAAATAAAATAAATAAAATGTGGTTCTTGTGCTTACCTTGAAAGAAGGGAGCCCTTCAAAGAATGGGGTTCCTCCCATGAAACACAGCCCCATATTACATATACAGTAAACTACTTGATTCCAGCATACCTTTCCAGTGGTTAATGGGTTGAAGGGAGTCATAGGCCTTCTCCTGTTGACCCTGATCTTTCTCCATAAAGCCTATTCTTCAATCCACACCATGTGTGTAACAGTATTCAGGAATTTATTCCTGGGAGTCAATCCTGAAGGGATCTCTCTAACATGACAAACCTCGTATATATGCTTTCGTGAACATACAAATATATATCTGTAGCATAAGTTTCGATAAGTGAAATTCCTGGTCCAAATGATATGTGCATTACAAGTTCGGATAAATATAGCCAATTTCCTCTCCTAAGATAATATATCCATTTACACTCCCACTAAAAGTATGTGAGTATGACTGTTTCTCCATATTCTTGACAATATTGAAAATTGTGGCACTTTTTAATCTTTGCTCATCTTACAGATGAAATAGTATTTCATTTTTGTTTTAATTATTATTTCTTAATTATGAGCAAGGTTAAGCAACTTTTATCTCCCTATGTATTTATAAAGCAATAAATAGCATGCTCTTCTATGAGTAAATTCCCTAGTTTCATTTTTCAAAGTCAACTGTTGGTCTTTTTCTTACCGATTTGCTAATGCTCTTTAGATAAGTTGTTTTTTTAATAACTCTTTGGCTATTATATATGTGGTGGATATTATCCCTGATTTGTTTATCTTTTGACTTTTTAATGATTTTTCCCCTGAAGAAATGCTTTACATTTTTACATTGTCAAAGTTACCAATATTTTCCTTTTTGATACTAAATGTTGTATTTCATATAGAAAGATCTTTCTTACAAGTTTATATGCTGTTTACCTTCTAGTACCTTTATGGATTTATTTCCTCTATTTAAATTCATCTGGAATTTTTGTGTCTGTGTGAATAAAGAGTAAGAAATACTTTTTTCCCCCTGAAATGACTAGCCAACATGATTTGTTGAAAACCTCTGGGCCGGGCGCGGTGGCTCACGCCTGTAATCCCAGGACTGTGGGAGGCTGAGGCGGGCGGATCATGAGGTCAGGAGATCGAGACCATCCTGGCTACGACGGCGAAACCCCGTCTCTACTAAAAATACAAAAAATTAGCCGGGCGTGGTGGCGGGCGCCTGTAGTCCCAGCTACTCGGGAGGCTGAGGCAGGAGAATGGCGTGAACACGGGAGGCAGCGCTTGCAGTGAGCCGAGATTGCACCACTGCACTCCAGCCTGGGCGACAGAGCCAGACGCAGTCTCAAAAAAAAAGAAAAAAAAAGAAAACCTCTGCTTTTCCCCACTGATTTGAAGTGCCGCTCGTATCACACTTTAAATCCTCATTTGTATATGAGACTTTTCCTGAATTCTTTAATCTGTTACAATTGTCTATATTTCTGAACCAGCACCAAATTGTTACAAATAAGGTAGATTTTTAATGCATTTTAGTATTTAGTATTTGTTTTCCCTGGAGTTAATAATTGTCACTTTTTTCCTCCATTTCCTCAGTTGTTTTTTCTTAATGTCATTATTATTCATTCAACCTCAAACTCTTTTTTTTTTTTTTTGATACGGAGTCTCGCTCTGTCGCCCAGGCTGGAGTGCAGTGGCGCCATCTCGGCTCACTGCAAACTCCGCCTCCCGGGTTCACGCCATTCTCCTGCCTCAGCCTCCTGAGTACCTGGGACTACAGGGGCCTGCCACCACGCCCGGCTATTTTTTTGTATTTTTTTTAGTAGAGACGGGGTTTCACCGTGTTATCCAGGATGGTCTCAATCTCCTGACCTCGTGATCCGCCCGCCTCGGTCTCCCAAAGTGCTGGGATTACAGGCGTGAGCCACGGCGCCCGGCCTCAACCTCAAACTCTTTGCTAGCTTATAAATCTCTTTGCAAGATTGATTATTTTCTCAATGTTATCTCCCTGAAAAAAAAATCTGGGCTTGCCGCTCTCCATGATGGGTGCACATTTTGTATCCCTTTGTCTTCCGTCATGGTGTCCTGGGATTCCCTCAGCCTGTGATAGAGCTCCAGTTTCCTGGACATTCTGTCTTCCTTGTTTTGTTTTCTTTACTATTATGTTTGGATAAAGCATACCCTTCAATAGCTTCATAAGGAAGGGTGCATGGGAGGTAAATTTTCTCACATCTAAAATGTTTTTATTTTGCTCTCATACTTGAAAAATGGCTGGACATGGTTTCTCTAGATTGAAAATCATTTTACTCTAGAATTTTGAAGGCATTGCTTTTTTGCTTTCCAGCTTCCTGCTGAGAAGTCAGAAGCCATTTTTGTCCCTGATCTTTTATATGGGTCCTTTGGCTTCCTCTCTAGAAATGTGGAAGATATTTTTCTTTGTCCCCATTGTGAACTCTGCATGATGTACCTTAGTATAGGTCTATTTTAATTCTTTGTGCTGGACACTTTTAATTTGGAAACTCATACTATACATTTCTGGGCAATTCCCTTGAGCTATTTCTTTAACGGTTTCCTTTCTTTCATGTTCATTGTTTATTCTTTCTGGGACTCCTACTATTTGGGTCATGTTCCACCTGAACTAGCCTTCTAATTTTCTTATCTTTTCATTCCTATTCTCTACCTCTTTGTGTTTGAACTCTACATACTTAGAGATTTCCTCAACATCATCTTCCAAACTTTCTGTATATTAAAAATAATCTCTGCTATCATGTCATTAATTTCCAAGGGCCCTCTCTCATTCTTTTCCCTGTGAATATATTTTCTTTGTATCATTCTATACTTAGTTTATGGATATGATATTGCAATTGCTTTTAACTTTTCTAAGGATATTGTGATAGTTAATGTGATGTGTCAACTTGACTGGGCCCATAGGGTACCCAGATATTTGGTTAAACATTATTCTGGGTTATCTGCAGGCAGGGTGGCGAGGGGGTTTCTGGATGAGATTAACATTTGCATCAGTAGACTGAGTAAAACAAATTGCCCTCACCAATGTGAGCAAGCCTGATTCAATCTGTGGTATTCAATTTGAATAGAACAAAAAGGCTGAGCAAGGGAGAATTTGCTTTCTCTACCTTGTGGTGTTTGAGCTGGGACATTGGGCTTCTGTCTTTGGACATGGACTGGAACTTACATCATCAGCCTATTGGTTCTCAGGCTTTTAGACTGCAGATTTGTGGAGCTTCTTAGCCTCCATAATCGTGTGAGCCAATTCCTTATAATAATCTCCCCTTTATATATCTACATCTATTTATTATTTATTTATTTATTGCTACTAGCAGGACCAACCAGGTAAATACCTATTTGTCTGTCTGTCTGTCTGTCTATCTATCTATCTATCTATCTATCCATCCATCCATCCATTTACCTTATTGTTCCTGTTTCTCTGGAGAATCCTAATATTCATATTAATGAAAAGATTTGTTTTGTTTTAGTTTTCTTCTCCTTGTGTAATTGCATAATTCATTTTCCCCAAGTTTCTTTTTTCTATTTGTACATTTTAGTTTCTAGTGATTCATGTTAGAAGTTTTCCTCAGATGCCTCAGGTGATCCTTGGTAGTTTGCTCCTATTTAAGCTGATTGGAAGCTTTGACAATGCAAGGAAGGATTTATAGGGTGTTCCGTTTGGATGGTTTCATTGGAGGAACGCTTGAGGTCTATACCTTTATGTCTTTACTTGTCAGCTGATCAGATTCCCCAGATGTGTCCTTTCCCATCTCTGTCTGGAAGGGTGCAAGCCAGGTTGCCAGTGTTCTTCTTCTGTAGAGGCAGTAGAAGGCAAGAGTTTCTGCCTCTAGTGCTTACACCTAATCCTGTTTTTTCTTTCTTTCTTTTCTTTCTTTCTTTCTTTCTTTCTTTCTTTCTTTCTTTCTTTCTTTTTTTTTTTTTTTTTTTTTTTTTTTTTTTTTTTTTTTTTCTCTCTTTCTTCCTTCCTTCCTCCTCCTCCTCCCCTCCTCCTCCTTCCTTCCTCCCTTCCTCCTCCTCCTTCCTTCCTTCCTTCCTTCCTTCCTCCTTCCTTCCTTCCCCTCCTTCCTTCCTTCCTTCCTTCCTTCCTTCCTTCCTTCCTTCCTTCCTTCCATTGTGAGATGGGGTCTCGCTTTCTCGCCCAGCCTGGAGTGCAGTGGTGCGATCTCAGCTCACTGCAACCTCTGCCTCCCAGGTTCAAGTGATTCTCCTGCCTCAGCCTCCTGAGTAGCTGGGATTACAGGCATGCACCACCACGCCTGGCTAATTTTTTTGTATTTTTAGTAGACATGGGGTTTCACCATGTTGGTCAGGCTGGTCTTGAACTCCTGACCTTGTGATCTGCATGCCTTGGCCTCCCAAAGTGCTGGGATTATAGGCATGAGCCACCGTGCCCGGCATCCTGTTTTCTGTGTAGTGTCAAGTGTGCCTAGTGTCCTCCAGACCAGACATCTACCTCACCCCCACCCCCAGTTTACCCTTTTTAGGCAATAAACCACCAATCTGTTGCTGTGGGGAGACAGGGAGTTGGGAGGGCATCTAAGGCTCTAATTGCTTTTATTTATTTATTTATTTATTTATTTATTTATTTATTAACTAGAGATACAGAGTTGTGCTCTATCGCCCAGGCTGGAGTGCAGTGTCACAATCATAACCCACCGTAACCTTGAACTCCTGGGCTCAAAGCAATTCTTCTACCTCCACCTCCCGAGTAGCTAGGACTACAGGTGTGCGCTATTTTTTTTTTTTTTTTTGTAGAGACAAGGTCTCACTATGTTGCCCAGCCTGGTCTTGAATTACTGGCCTCAAGTGATCCTTCCACCTCTGCCTCCCAGAGTGCTGCGATTACAGGTGTGAGCCACTATGCCAGGCCTCTAATTGCTTCTTAAATGGTATTTCCATCAGTTCTCTTTGTTTTGTCTCTCTTTCATTTCCAAAGATAAGTTGTTCCATCCATTCCTGAGCCTTTTGGGAGATTCTGTCATGTAAATAGATTTGATTTCTATCTTTCTCCACTGCCACCTTAGGATTCTCTTTTCTTAGGTCTGAGTCATTTACTTATAGCACAGCTATTCATTTGTATATTTATTTTGCAATTAGATACTGAAGTGCATTTGCTTACTCTTAAGTTTTCAAAGTACACAATACCATAACAACTGCAAATAATGAAAATTTTCCTTCCCTTACTTTTATACCTTAATATGTATTTTAATATTTATTTTCCTTCTGAAATAGTATTGGCTTATACCTTCACTACAATGTGAAATAGTAGTGATATGGGCATCCTTGTCTTTTTCCTGGATTTACTGGGATTCTTTCAGTATTTCACCATTAAGCATGCTGCTGGTTTGGATCTGATTGCATACATTTATTTATTGTGTTAAGGAAATATCCCTCTTTTTTATTAAAAGGTTTGTGTCAGAAGTATAATTTTTCCAAATACCTTTTGGTCCCCTACAGATTTTTTTTTTTTTTTTTGAGACGGAGTCTTGATCTGTTGCCCAGGCTGGAGTGCAGTGGTGCGATCTCGGCTCACTGCAACCTCCACCTCCCAGGTTCAAGCAATTCTCCTGCCTCAGCCTCCCGAGTAGCTGGGATTACAGGTGCCTGCCACCACGCCCAGCTAATTTTTGTATTTTTAGTAGAGGCGGGGTTTCACCATGTTGGCCAGGCTAGTCTTGAACTCCTGACCCCAGGTGGTCCACCCACCTTGGCCTCCCAAAGTGCTGGGATTACAAGTGTGAGCCACTGCGCCTGGCCTCCCCTACAGATTTTTAAAATCCATATTCATGAGAGAAATTTGCCTGCATTTTTCTATTCAATGCTGTATTTTTCAGGTTTTAGTATCAGTGTCATATTGCTTTTGTAAAAAAATAATCTAAAAGCTTGCTTTCTCTCTTATACTTTTGAACAGTTTAACAGCATTGGAACTATCTGGTGAGTAATTTAAAAAATTATAGTGTCCAGTACCTGAACAGACTGACCCTCTACCCTCCTTCAAATCAAATAATAGTTTATAGGGTGATGCCTACTTGTAAGTCCCCTCTGCAAGCTGTGGTCTCAGCAACTACAGAGGTAGTATCAAATGAAAGACACAAAATTTACTTTCTCGAAGCTTCAGGCAGCCGGAAAAGGAGGAGAAGGGAAAGGAAAAGGAGGAGGAGGAAGTTAATTGTGTTGTTTGGACAAGAATTTAGTTCAACAGACTGTTTTTCTTCAGCCAACCACAAGACAGGCCTGATAAAAAAGGACAAAGTAAAAGGAATTTCTTCTACTCCTTTCTCCAAAGCTCTCAGACTTGGCCTCACAATTCTGTAGTCTCCTCAGGAGTCCTGTAGAAGCTTTCCCAGAGGAAATATGTGAGGCTGTCTCTGGGCCACTGGAACAAGGTCTGGGGTTGCCGCTTGCTGACAAACAGCAAAGTGCTGTGTTGGTTTAGTGATTTTCTGATCCCTTTTCTTTGATGAAGGTGGTGTTTGATTCATTGCATCAGCTTGATTTGGCTAACTCAAGACCTGGCTTTTCACAGTTTATCTACTACCTGGGGAAACACTGAGGTGGAAGGTTCTAGAAAAAGTTCAGTGTATTATAAATGAGAGACTTCTGATTATGTCTACAAGTGGAAGTTGCTGCTTCCCAAGGCTTGATTTCATCATCAGACAGTGGCCAAATGGGATGACTCTTACAATTCTCCAAGTGTACAGTGAAATGGGGAGGTTTTGAAGATACCTTCATATTTTAGGTGGGCTTGGAGCTTAGACCACCTCCCTATTCCCTTTTAACTGTCATAATTGATGAGGGAGTCAGTATAGCTCAAGTGACGAAGAGCATAGACTCTGGATTAGACAGATCTAGTGTGGATCCCATTTCTGCTCTAATTAGCTCTATCAGTTGGTCAAATTAATGAACCTCCCTGAGCCTCAGCTTCTCTGGAAAGTGAGGACAGTCATCAAACTTAACTCACTCAGAAGGCTGATGTGAACATGAAGTGAGATATTGGGTAAAAGTCTCCTGACAGGATGTCAGGCCCATAAGTAAGGACCTATAAGGGATTGTTATTGTTGGTGTTATTATTATTCTATATGTCTTCTGGGACTGATACTTCTGTCACTAAATAAGTGAATAAAGCTCCTGCTCATGGAGAGAGACTGGTAAGGGTCAGGCCTGTCTGGGAGTTTGATAGCAGCTGGGGACTTGCCTAAACCGATCCACCCCATAGTTAGCAGGAAGATGCTGATCCCTTAGTCTCCTGTTCTCACGTCCACATCTTTTGTCTTAGGAGAAGTGGTAGGAACTTCTTGGATGTGCAAGCTCTGTCCTCTGAAAGTAGACGAGGGTCTTTATTCTGGTTGTGAATGGAGAGTGAACTCCAAGTCAGCAAATCTTGTTGTTACTTCTGATTAGTCATCAACAGAGCAAGGCCCCCTCGGGGGACTCACCTGCTCCCTGCACCATCAAACATGCTCTGAGCATCACGCCACCTCTCAGCATCTTCTCCTGGACAACCCTATGCTGCTCAGCTGCTCTGCCCTCTGACACTAGCCTCCAGTTGGGTTCTGTCTCTGGCTGGAACTGCCTGGACTGGTTGTGGATAAAGAAGTTTGCCCCCTTCTTCTCCCTCATTTTGCCCTCTTTGCAATGTCTTTCCTCTCTCTTCCTACCCCAGGGACCCCCTAGTCTTCACTTTCTTCAGTTACCCTATGTTTTCCCATCCTCTTCCACACTTCTTCCCATTGCAATCAAATTTTAAATCCTTTATTCATAAAGTTTAATAAATAAATCAAATTACTTAAAGTATGTGCTAAGCTCTTTTGCTTGTAGTAAATGGCTTTCTTTGGTTTATCTCAAATAGTTCTCTTCCCCCAGTGGGAGGGTGGGTTATATAATTATTGTGAAGAACCCACATGGTAATTGGGGGAATCAGGGCACTGTCGGCACCCAGAGTGGCTGCCCAGCTGGGCCTCATTGCAGCTACAGCATGGCTGGGGAACCAGAAGTGGGGCCCAGGATACAGAGCTCTGGGGACAGTAACTTGTCCCCCTCTCAGCAGGAGATTGTCTACCTTTTGACATGACTGTGACACAGCCTCCTTCTGCCTCTGATTCTCACACTTTTGTCACTACCAGCTCACATCTAACCCTTCTTTTCTTTGCCTCATGGCTTCTGTTCTCTCCAAGCTTCTACTTATCAAGAGTTCTGGTTCTCAATGGCTTCTATGACCTCATGGCACTGCCTCTTCTTTGGTGAACAGGAGTTTTTACAGTGGAGCCCCTCACGGGCTGCTGCTGGCTGGGCCACTCATTGGCTGACCCTGCATTGGTTTTCCACCCCTGATCCATTCACCAGTGGACACAGAAGATCCATGGCTCTGGGCTGGGTGTGGTGGCTCACACCTGTAATCCCAGCACTTGGTGGGCAGATCACCTGAGGTCAGGAGTTCAAGACCAGCCTGGCCAACATGGTGAAACTCCATCTCTACTAAAAATATGAAAAATTTGCCAGGCGTGGTGGCTTGTGCCTGTAGTCTCAGCTACTTGGGAGGCTGAGGCAGAGGAATCGCATGAACCCGGGAGGCGGAGGTTGCAGTGAGCCAAGACTGCACCACTGCATTCCAACCTGGGTGACAAGAGTGAAACGCTGTCTCAAAAAAAAAAAAAAAAAAAAAGAAAGAAAGAAAAAGAAGACACGTGGCTCTGAACTTGCTCCTCAGCACAGAGACTGTTGGTGTACCCAGCACTCTGAGCTTGGCTTTATCCAGGAAACACCATGATCTTCCTAAAAGAATTTCAGTGATTCCCAATCTAGATGATTGGCAGAACCTCATGGGTAAATTTTTAAAAATTACAGATTTCTAGAAGCCACTTATCTGTAAAATGATTACAGTGATAACACCTACCTCACAGGATTGGTGTGGCTGATTTTTTTTTCTCTTTTTTTTTTTTCCAAAAAAATAATTCTTTTTGCTATGTTTGTAATGACAAATGTTTGGAAATCGAAGTTACCCCAAATGGGAACTTAATAGATCAGTGGTTCTCAAGGTCTGAGAAGAGGAACGAAGGATAGTGTATCAGAATTACTCGGGGACCCCCATATTTGACCTCTGCAACCAGAATGGAGGGGGTTGCTGAAATTCCCAGACTCTATACCAGCTGCAAACCCCATCTCCACATCACTGCACTAAGTAACTTACAGTATGTCTTTAAAATAGAATCTCGTGTAGCCAATCAAATTGGTTTTGCAGAAGTCCATTTTGTTTAACAGGCAAAGAAGGTCATGATGGATCATTGAATTAAAAAAGCATGTTGTAAAACAGGACTATGATTGGATCTAATTTTTAGGGGGAAAAAGTATGTATGTCTATGTATAGCTAAGGGCCTGGAATAGTAAAAGTATGGTTGGCAGACCTGCTACCCCAGCATTACCAAGGAGCTTGATAGAAATGTAGCAGCTGGAGCCCCACTCCAGACCACTGACTGAGAATCTGCATTTTGACAAGATCTCCACGTGATTGGTGTGCACATTAAAGTGTAAGGATCACTGCTCTAGAACACTGGTTCTTGTCTTGGTTGCTCATTAGAATTCACCTGGGGAGCATGGAAAAAATAATCCTCATGTCCAGGTGGTACCCAGATCAATTTAATCCTAGTCTCTGTGGGTAGAGACTGGCACCATATAGCTTTAAACTCCCAGATGATCTTGATGAGCAGCCAGGATGAAAACAGCTGCTGTGAGGATATATCGTAGGTGTTAGACTGATTGTCCTGCAGATGGTGAGAATCTGGTGGTTCTTCTTTCCGCTTTTCTATATTTTCTGATTTTTGTCTAAGAAGCACATATAGTTTTTGTAATGAGAAAGAAATTATTTTTAATTTAAAAACCTTTAATTAATGCAAGGCTCATCCAAGGTTTAGACAGAAGCCTCAAAATGAGGAAGACGTTTTAGAGGAGGATTTGTAATAGAAAGAAAAAGGAAGACCAGACATGGTGGCTCACGCCTGTAATCCCAGCACTTTGGGAGGCCAAGGTGGGCTGATTTCTTGAGGCCAGGAGTTTGAGACCAGCCTGGGCAACATGGCGAAATCTCATCTCTACAAAAATTAGCCGAGTGTGGTGGCACATGCCTGTAGTCCCAGCTACTCATGGAGCTGAGGTGGGAGGATCACTTGAGCCTGGGAGGCAGAGGCTGCAGTGAGCTGAGATCGTGCCGCTCCAGGTTGGGCGACAGAGCCAGACCTTACCTCAAAAAAAAAAAAAAAAAAAAAAAAAAAGGAAGGGAGCAAAACGCAACATGGGCTAAAATGGTTGAAAGATGCCATTTTAGAGGAAAATTAGGAGTCACTTCTCACTCACTCCACCTAACACCTGATCTGGTATATCCCTGACCTGGTACATCTCCTCCACTTAAGACAGAAGGAACTGAACAATTGCTGAGAGTGTACTAATTACCCACAGTGTAATAGGTGTTTCTTCCTTTTTTTTTCTTTTTTTTTGAGACAGAGTCTCTGTCGTCCAGGCTGGAGTGCATTGGCTCAATCTTGGCTCAATCTTGGCTCATTGCAACCTCTGCCTCTGTGGCGTTCAAGTGATTCTCCCGCCTCAGCCTCCTGAGTAACTGGGACTACAAGCGCCCACTACCATGCCCAGTTAATTTTTGTATTTTTAGTAGAGATGGGGTTTCACCGTGTTGGCTAGGCTGGTCTTGATCTCCTAACCTCAAATAATCTGCCCGCCTTGGCCTCCCAAAGTGCTGGGATTACAGGTGTGAGCCACTGCACCTGGCCTGTAATAGGTGTTTCATGGATCCTTATGAACTGTGAGTGTAAAATACACACCAGATATCTAAAAGACTTACTATAAAAAAGAAACATAAAGTAGCTCATAATGTTTCATATTAATTACACAGTGGAACATATTGTTTTGGATATGTTTGGGTTAAATTAAGTATATTGTTAAAATGCATTTCACTCGTCTCTTTACCTTTTTAAATTTGACTCCTAGAAAATTTAAAATTACATCTGTAGCTCACATTTGTGGTTCATACTTTATTTCTAGATGGTCAGTGGCAACTAGAATAGCAGACACATGGGGATTACTTACGCTGGTTGTTCATTTTTTTGGACCCCTCCTAAGAGCAGAGAAAGAGGTACCTGAGAGAGGAAGAAACTTCTCCCAAGCCTGTCTGATTGAGGATTGGATGGAAAACAGGTTAAAATGAATTTGAGGACATCCCTGCCCATTTTCTTTTCTTTAAATTTTATTTTACTTTTTTTTTTTTTTTGAGACGGAGTCTTGCTCTGTTGCCCAGGCTGGAGTGCAGTGGTGCAATCTCGGCTCACTGCAAGCTCCACCTCCCAGGTTCACGCCATTCTCCTGCCTCAGCCTCCCGAGTAGCTGGGACTACGGGCGCCCGCCCCCATGCCTGGCTAATTTTTTTTTATATATATATATTTTTAGTAGAGACGGGGTTTCACCATGTTAGCCAGGATGGTCTCAATCTCCTGACCTCGTGATCTGCCCGCCTCAGCCTCTCAAAGTGTTGGGATTACAGGTGTGAGCCACCACGCCCGGCCTAAATTTTATTCAACTTTTTAACTTTTTTTTTTTTTGAGGCCAGTTAATGAGACTGCCTAATTTTTGCATTTTTTGTAGAGACGGGGTTTTGCCATGTTGCCCAGACTGGTCTCAGGCGATCCACCTGCCTCGATCCTCCAAAGTGCTGGGATTACAGGCGTGAGCCACTGAGCCTGGCTGATGACCATTTTCTTTAGCCTAGTGGTTCTCAGCCTCAGCTGACCCCTGGCATCTCCTGGGGAGCTTTTAAAAATCTGATGCTCAGGCACACTACTGTCCAGTTAAATCAGAATCTCTGGAGAATCTCTGTTTTTCAGGATACTGAGGCTCAGGCAAGATTGAGTCTCAGTATTCTGAAAAAGATTGAACCACTGCTTTAGCCAGATTTGTAATCCTTCCCTGGGAGCAAACTGTAGGTATCTGGAAAACAAAGCTAGCAACATTTAGAAAGCAGTAGCCTATGAAGATTTTGAAGGATATTACTTGGGTCTTTCAAAAAAAAAAAAATTGAGGTTACTTTATTTCCCTTTTGTGAATTAACCCCGAAAGAACAAGGTTAGTTTTCTAACAGGGTTAGAGAACTAATCTTGGAAGTTCATCCTCTTGGCCACTAGGGGGACTGGATAAAAAACTTGTGGAAGGACAAGCCTGTGTCCTTGGAGAAATTGTCTCCAGTGGAGGTAAGTTGGCACTGTCATCTTAGTGGACAAAAGACCAGCATGTATTGCTACTTTTTAATTTTTATATGAGTTAAATCCTATAAGCTCCCCCAAAGGACCTGACTTTGCCCCTAGGAATGAAAATTGATATAATCCTTCTGGAGAAAGCAACGTAATTACAGAAAATATTTATCGAGTGCTCACTCTAGGTTGGATACTGTGCTAAATGCTTCATGAACATTATCTTATTTAATTCCTCACAAAAATCCTATGCAGCAGGTACAATTACGTGTATTTTCAGATGAAAAACAAGGACAGCAGCCAGGCGTGGTAGCTCATGACTGTAATCCCAGCACTTTGCGAGGCCAAGGTGAGAGGATTGCTTGAGGCCAGGAGTTTGAGACCAGCCTGGCCAACATAGAGAGACCCCCATCTCTACAAAAAATACAAAAATTTAGCTGGCATGGTTGTGCATGCCTGTAGTCCCAGCTACTCAGGAGGCTGAGGTAGGAGGATCACTTGAGCCCAGGAGGTCAAGGCTGCAGTGAGCCATGATCGTGCCAGTGCACTCCAGCCTTGGTGATGGATCCAGACCCTGTCTCAAACAAAACAAAACAACACAACAACAACAACAAAACCAAACAAGGGCTGGAAGGATAAAAGAAGATACCCACGGCTACAGAGCTGGAAAATAAAGCATTTGAGCCTAGGCAATCGGTCCCCTAGAACCTCTCTCTTAACCTCTAAATATACTTAGACTTTGACTTAAGGCTTGTAGTTCTTGGACTTTACTCAAGGAAATGATCAGACAACTGCATAATTCAGAACAAAACTGGACCTAGAAAAACCCCTATTCTTGTAGGAGACTAGACAAATAAATTATTATGCAGCCATGAAATGAAATAATATGCAACAGCTAAGAGTGCTGATATAGAAGATTTTATTGAAATGGAAAAATCTTCATGAAGTATTAAGTTAAAAAAGCAAGTTAGAACACATATTCAGTATGATATCCAGAAAGCAAAAGTTGGCAGATATGTGTATGTGGGAAGGAACACTAAAATATTTAACAGTGGTTATATTTAAGTGGAATCTCAGAGATTTTAACTTTCATCTTTACATTTGCCTTTATTTGCTAATTTTTCCATAATGTACCCTTTGGGCAGTAATTTTTTTACAAGCAATGCAAACTAAGATATTTCAGGATATGAAAGAACAATGCCTGATTAAAGGAAGTGGAAGGAGTAAATGGGAACTGGTTCTTGAGATTGTCCTCTGCACTAAATTTAGCTCTAAAACTCTGGCAACCAAAGGAAAAAGATAAACATATTGGTGTACAACTTTCACATAATTTTATTTAGTGTTTTAGGAGAGGGCCTCTTAGGTGGTTTTCCCCATTTCTAATTGTTCACTCTTGTGAATTTCAGAATGTGGGACCCTAGACAGTTGTTCCACACGTGTCCCAATTCTGTGTTACCAAGTGCATTTCACTCAATTGAACCTATGTTCAATACTAGAGATAGTGCCAGGTGGGGGGCTGAGTGCTAAACCATCTCTTCCTTGCAACAGCACTCTAATTCCTACCTCCTGCTCGTCCTCCATCTTGAATTCCATCCCATACAAATCTTTCTGTTGCTTGAGTCTAGTTCAGGCACCTCCATTAGAGTCATCAGTTCAAACCGACCTTCCCCTTTGGTGAGCCTGTTGCAACACGAGTCCTCATAGAACAATTCAATGTGGACACGTTCCCTCATTTCATAAGCAATGTTTCTACTATTAGACTGGAAATATATAAACACAAACCGGAAACTCATAAACACAAACCTGTTCTCTCCTGTGTATAGAACCCTAGAATCAGCATTTTAAAGTTTGAAGGGGAGACCTGACAGCTAGGGTGATCAATGCATCCCGGTTTGCCCGGGACTTTCCCACTTTTAGTACTAAAGGTTCCACATCCAGAAAAGCCTCTTAGTCTGGCAAGATGGCAGGACACTTTATGGGTACTCACTAGTTGTTTCTTGATTTGTGGGACTGTTTTATCTGGTAAAATCCCTACTGGGCACATTCCTATTTTTAACTGTGTGTTAACAAAATAATAACCCTGTGTATTAACATGACTCTCTTCACTGCAGTGGGTTTTTTTTTTTTTTTTTTTTTTGGAGATGAGTTTCGCTTTTGTTGCCCACGCTGGAGTGCAATGGTGCGATCTTGGCTCACTGCAACCTCCACCCCCCAGGTTCAAGCGATTCTGCTGCCTCAGCCCCCCGAGTAGTTGGGATTACAGACACTTGCCACCACACCCAGCTAATTTTTGTATTTTTAGTAGAGACGGGGTTTCACCATGTTAGCCAGGCTGGTCACGAACTCCTGACCTCAGGTGATCCCCCCATCTTGGCCTCCCAAAGTGCTGGGATTACAGGTGTGAGCCACCGCGCCCGGCCTCACTGCAGTGGTTTTTGTGCTCCTCAGGCAAACTCTGAAAGTAGGAAAAGACAGGGAGTATTAGTCTGGTTGAAAACCTAAATTCCAAGAAGATTTTTCTTGGGATGTGACAAAATGATTCTAAAGTTTATCTGCTAGACCACCCACTCAAGAAAAGTGAAAGCAATTTTTGAAAAAGAACAATTATGAAGGAGGGAAACTCTACTACCAGGAGTTAAAAGTTATTAAACCACAGTAATTAAGCAGTGAGATGTTGGCACAGAATGGATCAATCAATAGAACAAAATGAAAAATCCACAAAGGGAACCCGAAGTATATAAGAAATTTGGTGTAGTATGAATGTGGTTCAGGTCAATTAGGGAAATGTTTATTAAGTAAATGATATTGGGTGAACTGGCTGATCATTAGAATGCACATAAAATTTCAAATGGCTTACAACTTTTAGTGTAAAACATGAAGCTACAAAAGAACAAGTACCAATGAATGTTTATGTGATCTTCTGGTGAAGAAAATGTTTCTAAATATAACACAAAAGGCAAACACTGTAAGGAAAAAAACATTAAATTTGACTTCATGAAAAATCCATTTGTAAAAAGTACAATAGATATGTCAATGTGGGAAAGACCTTTGCTGAATATATGAAGACAATTTTAAAAACTTCTTATCGGCTGGCCGGGCGTGGTTGCTCAAACCTGTAATCTCAGCACTTTGGGAGGCCAAGGTGGGCGGATCACTTGAGGTCAGGAGTTCGAGATCAGCCTGGCCAACATGGTGAAACCCTGTCTCTACTAAAAATACAAATATTAGCCAGGCATGGTGGTGGGCGCCTCTAATCCCAGCTACTTGGGAGGCTGAGGCAGAGAATTGCTTGAACCCAGGAGGCGGAGGTTGCAGTGAGCCAAGATCACGCCACTGCACTCCAGCCTGAGCGACAGAACGAGACTCTATCTCAAAAAATAAATAAATACGTAAATAATAAAAATAAATGATAGTTTGCTTATGTGCTGCATACCAACATTTGGGTCAGTGACAGCCCACATATATAATAACACTGATCCCATAAGAGTATAATGCCATATTTTTACTGTACCTTTTCTATGTTTAGATGTTTTAGGCACACAAATAGCATTGTGTTACAATTGGCTGCAGTATTCAGTAGAGTAACATGCTGTACAGGTTTGTAGTCTGGGAGCAAGAGGCTATGCCATATCATATAGCCGAGGTATGAGGTAGGCTATGCTGTCTACGTTCGCAGAAGAACGCTCTGATGTTCACGCAATGACAAAATCTCCTAACAACACATTTCTCAGAATGTATCCACATCGCTAAGTGACACATGACTGTATATTGCTTCCATTGAACAGGAGGCAGTTATAGAAGAATACTATGCAGTTGATGTTGTAGAAGAATATTTAGTGACATGAAAAATATTCCTGACAGTGTATATTGCTAAGTTAAAAAGCATATTGCTAAGCAGTTTTCACAGTATGATCCTATGTTTGTTTACATACCCATACATACAGCATGAATTGTGCATTACAAATTATCTTTTTCTTTTTTATTTTTCTTATGCATTTCTACAGTACTCATTTACTCATTTTTTAATAATAAAAATGAACAATTACACCAGCCTGGGCAACATGTAAAAACCCTGTCTCTACAACAAATACAAAAATTAGCAGGGCATGGTGTGGGGACCTGTTGTCCCAGCTACACGGGAAGCTGAGGTGGGAGGATCGCTTGAACCCAGAGGTAGAAGCTGCAGTGAGCTGCAATTGCACCACTGCACTCCAGCCTGGGTGACAGAGTGAGATCTTGTCTCAAAACGAACAAAAAGAAATAACAATTACTATTAATTGCTACTAAGGAGAACTTTCCAAATCTTGGTCAATGGTTTTTTTGAGGCTATAGAATTACAGGGATGTTTGTGTCCTGTGATATTTACTTCTGTAATGCTTGAATTTTTTAATTGTACCTGATCAGTTTTATAGTCAAAAGGAAATAATTTTTAAAAGAAAGAAAAAATGGATTAGGGAACAGAGAAATTCCTATTCTTTAATCCAACTATTTCAGTTTTAGAAAATTTCCTAACCCTGAATATGAGCAAATATTTATGCAGACATTTCTTATCACAGAAGCATTTATAATAGAAAAACAAGCAAACAAAACAATGTTTGTAATAACAGGCTTATAAATACCACCTAAATGTGTAGCCATAGTGAGGTGGAAAAGGGAATTATAACAGGACCATTAGATGGATCCACAGTGGCATAGTGAAGTGAGCATGATCCCAGCCTGCCTGGGTTCAAATCTCAGTTCTGCCACTTACTAGCTGTGTGACCTTGTACAAGTTACTTAACCTCTCTGATTTTCAATTTTGTTGTTGGTAAAATGGGATAATAGTACCTATATAACAAGATGATTATGAGGATTTTTTTTTTTTTTGTCATTCAGAGTTTAGGCAGGAAACAGAAGACACTCTCAAACTGGGTAATTCAAGTATAATCTAATCAAGAGATTCTATTGAGGCAACAGCAGGGTGTCCTAGGGAGCAGTTGAGTAGTCATTGGAACCTGGAGAGAGAGAGGTGTGGAAAGACGTGGAGAGGAGAAGCTGTGACTTTGAAGAAAGGACCCAGCAGCCCTGTGACCCTTCATACATACCTTGACCTTACCGTCCAGTCTCCTGTCTCCTGAGATACCTGTAATTACACTCCCTGATTGCAATAATGGTATATGCAAACAACCCACAAACCTCAGTGGCTACAAACTACAAACATTTGTTTTTCTTCCTTCTGAGTTGACTGGGCCTGCTCTGCTTCAGGCTTTGGGTCAGATTCAGGTCTGCTTCATGGGCCTCTCATTTTGGAGAGAGTGGCCAAGAGGCCAACCCAAAGAAACTCCATTCCAGTCCTCCGCTCTGGGTGTCTACAAACATCCCATTGGCCAAAGCGTGTCATGTGACTGATCCTAAAATAAATGGAATAGATATTTATATTCCATATACTTACATGGAAAATCCTAACACAGGGAGAGATTAGAGTTGGGAATGATAATCCAATCTACCACAGCTCTCACTGCGCAAACCCGAGGAAGAGAGAGGTCACAGAGCCTGTTGATGCCGTCTATTCAGATCAGCATCCCGGGGCACAGAGCAGGGTGGGAGGGGATAGAGGCATCTGGAGGGGGAAACAAAGATATCTCTGCAGGATCACGTGAGTTAATTATTATTATTATTTTAGAGATGAGGTCTCACTCTGTAGCCTAGGCTGGACTGCAGTGGCATGAGCATGGCTCACTGCAGCCTCAATTTCCTGGGCTCAGATGATCCTCTCACCTCAGCCTCTCAAGTAGCTGGGCTACAGGCATATGCCACCATGCCTGGCCAATCTTGGTATTTTTTGTAGAGATGGGGTTTCACCATGCTGCCCTGGCTGGTCTCGAATGCCTGGGCTCAAGCAATCCATTCATCTCAGCCTCCCAAAGTGCTGGGATTATAGGGGTGAGCCACTGTGCCTGGCCGAGTTAATATTTTTAATGAGCTTAAAATATTGGCCCACATAAAAATACCATATAAGTGTTTGTTAGATGAAACAATAGGCCAGGTGCAGTGGCTCATGCCTGTAATCTCAGCACTTCAGGAGGCTGAGGTGGGTGGATCATTTGAGGCCAGGAATTTGAGACCAGCCTGGCCAACAGGGTGAAACCCCGTCTCTACAAAAAAATACAAAAACTAGCCGGGCGTGGTGGCATGCACCTGTAGTCCCAGCTACTCAGGATGCTGAGGCATGAGAATCGCTTGAACCGGGGAGGCAGAGGTTGCAGTGAGCTGAGATGGCGCCACTGCACTGCAGCTTGGGTAACAGAGTGAGACTCTGTTCTCAAACAAACAAAACAAAACAATAAAACATGGTGCCGTTGAGAATGATATTTTTAAGAATGCTTAAGTATTTAAAATGTTTATAATGAATTATAAGTGAAAGAGGTTATAAAGCAGGTATACTTTATAATATCATTTTAACATACTATATACCTAGAAGAAGGGCTGAATTTAGCAAAATGTTAATATTGTTGTTGGGAGGTAGAGTCATGGGGTATTCTTATTTCTGTGCTCTGTGTTTAGAATAAGGTTGTCACATATGGCCTCATAGGTTGCACACTGCACAACTCCAGGAGGCCCCCTTTGTCCTTCTTCGTACTTCCAACTTGCATAACCTCCTTTATTGCCCACACCTTCTAGAACACAGATGTATTACTCTAGTGTAATCGAACAGATAAATACAGTTTAAAAAATTGCAACCTTGCCTTTTCTTCCTAACATACTTCAAAGACAAATGAAGTTGACCTAGTTTGTCATTTTTATTAGAGCTGGAGAGAAATTACCTCTGGACTCTAAAACGGTTGTTATAAAGGTAAACTCAGAAACTCTTGGTACAATCAAGGAATGTACAGTCATGGCTGCAGAACTGAAAGGTACTGCGTCACGTGTGTAGGATAAGTAAACATATTTGGCCGGAGTAAGTTAATCACATTTTTAAAACCCTGAAATGTATTTTATCTACTGAAAAAATTCAGAACTGCTGAATCAGAAATGATGAATATGAGCATGAAATGCTCATATTAAATTCACAATGAAGAAGATTTAAAATAAAATTATTTAAATAAAGAGATTTAAAGTAAAATGATTCTCCCCTCATGCACAGGACAAAAGGAGTCTTGTTCTTAATGGCATTCTAGACTAACCCTGGACGTCTCAGCTCCATACTTCTTATATATAAGATAGCAAATACCTTTACTACTTAGGCCACTGTAATCGGGCACTCTGTTCTTTGCAGCCAAAGCATTATATATGACGTTTGATAGAGTCAAACAATTCCTCTTCTATGTGCTCATGACCCATTGCACCTCTATTCTAGAATTCAGCATATAGTGTGATATAGTTTGGCTCTGTGTCCCCCAGCCAGATCACATCTCGAATTGTAATCCCCATGTGTTGAGGGAGGAAGTTGATTGGATCACGGGGGTGGTTCCCCTATGATGTTCTCGTGATAGTGAGTGAGTTCTCATGAGATCCGACGGTATAACGAGGCAGTTTTTCCTGCTCTTGCTTGTTCTCTGTCCTGCTAACTTGTGAAGAAAGTGCCTTGCTTCCCCTTCCGCTGTGATTGTAGGTTTCCTGAGGCTTCCCCAGCCATGCAGAACTGTGAGTCAATTAAACCTCTTTCCTTTATAAGTTACCCAGTCTTGGGTTGTATCTTTACAACAGTGTGAGAATGGACTAATACATAGTGTAATAGTCATTTACGTGACTTGTTTGTGAGATCATCCAAAAAATTCATGGATTGTCTTTTATTTCTGTAACCTCAGTACCCTTCTTGGTGTCTGACACAGAAACACTTGTTTAATTGGTGTCAAGAATTCATATATTCGCTGTTGTGGGAGATGTGGAGGGTGCTCTTTTTCGAGAGTGTAGAGGAGTGGGGATGCAGCTCATATGCATGCACAGATGAATAGTTCCATAGCCTGGGCAAGGCTGTCGGTAAAGGCTGAGTCAGAAACACCCTAGGGAGCCTGGCGTGGTGGTGCGTGCCTCTAGTCCCAGCTACTCAGCAGGCTGAAGTGGGATGATTCCTTGAGTCCGGGAGTTTGAGAACACTGGGCAACATAGTGAGATCACAAGTCTTTAAAAAATAAAAAGAAAAAGGAATACCCTAAGGATCTCTCCCCACAATCCCCAGCCTCTGGCAGGGAACTCCAGAAAACTGGTAGATGGAACCGAAAGCGACTCTAGATGCAGAGGGGGGGCAGTATAGAGGGGTATGTCTCCTCCCCTATTTGGATTCTTAGGATTCTTTTTAGAAATTATTTTTATTTTATATTTTTACATTTTTGGAGATTAAAATGTTGGCTTCATTACAAAGCTAGATTGAAGTATGTGGTATGGTTGTCGAGTGGGCTTGCCATTACTCTTCTGTTTTGAACTTACCCTCCAAAATGCCATCTTCCACCCCTGCTGGGGCAGAGCCTGTCCCACTTGGCTTAACGCATGGCTGGAGGTCAGACTAGGATGCACCTGCACTCCATAGATCAGGCTACCAATCACAATGGCTGGCTGGAGTGAAAGTGAATTCAGAAAGCCAGGCCTGCCTAGGACACAGGGGTTGGGGGATGGGAGGTGGAAAAAAAGGGGGAGTGGGAACAGGGAGGTGGGCACACATACAAAGACACGAACTTACACCATATAATCTGCTTTTTTTTTTTTTTGAAATGGGGTCTCACTCTGCCACCCAGGCTGTAATGCAGTGGCACAATCTTGACTCACTGCAACCTTTGCCTCCCAGGCTCAAGTGATCCTCTGATCTCAGCCTCCTGAGTAGCTGGAACTATAGGTGTGCACCACCATGCTCTGCTAATTTTGTTGTATTTTTGGTAGAGATGGGATTTCACCATGTTGCCCGGGCTGGTCTCAAGTTCCTGAGCTCAAGTAATCTGCCTGCCTTGGCCTCCCAGAGTGCTGGTATTACAGGTGTGAGCCACCGCACCTGGCCTACCCTGAAGTCTTTATGTCCTTCTCACTTTTCTCTCCTGGTTTAGCTCACTGAGAGGTCACAGTTTTTAAATATGCACCCTCCCCCCACCCCCCCACCAATTTTGGTTTGACTTTTGCTTTCTTACAGTAAAAAGAATGCGGCTTCTGAACCAGCCAAGGAATGTGGGCTGTAAAGCATGGGCTGTAAATCATGAACTGTTTCATTTTGATATCATCATATTTTGATACTTTCTACACAAAGTTCCAGTACAACAGTTGAAATTATCATTGGCAGAAATATGCAGAATTTTCAAGGTTGAAATCTGGGGCCTGAGGTTGCAGTAAAAGTATACAGTCTAGAGCTTTTCCAGAGTTCAGATGTTTCACTGGGCAAGTCTGATAAATCAAATTGATAAAGTGGTAATGGCAGAGAATAGGTGTATAGGTAAGATTACCCAAACCTCATTTGCCCTTTTTTTTTTTTTAGAGATGGGGTCTCACTATGTTGCCTAGGCTAGAGAGTAGTGGTTGTTGGCAGGTTCAATCAGAGCACTACAGCTTTGAACTCCTGGACTCAAGTGATTCTCCCACCTCAACCTCCTGAGTAGCTAGGACTAGAGGCATGTGCCATTGTACCCAGCTTCATTTGGTTTTAAGCAGCTGCTTTCAATGCCTTGCCTCAAAGGAGGTTGTCCTGGAGGTATCTTGAGCCATATGGCAGGTTTTTTCAGAGAGGGGGCTTTATTTAGCACCCCTTAATCATGGCATAAAGGATGCTCCTATTTTATTTCCCCAACCCTCCCCACAAGGCTGGTGATTGGAAGGAACATAGTGGAAAAGTGAGGCAACTTTCCAGATCTTATTAAGAAGCAGCAAAACACAGGTGGCCCCAGAGCAGGGACCCTTCCAGCCCTACCCATCACGATGCACTTCACCAGCCCAGGCAGAATCAGGAAGTGAATGAGTGAGAACACAGAGCTCCATCAATATCACTAGGGCACGACATCTGGGTTCTGTATAGTAAATTGACCTGACTGGGCTCCATTCAACCAGTCTGAGTTCAGCGTCTTCCTTCAGTCTCCTCAGCCTAATACAGCCCTGGGCCCAAAGAGCACACGGTCCACCTGCCCAAGCTCCCACTCTAAAGCCACCATCCCTACATTGCTAATCCTGCCCAGCCATCAAGCAAATGAATCTCCTGAGGGTTCTCAGGGGACTGAGTGAAAGTGTAGATGACTCAGTGTGACCCCTCCCCACTGTTAGAGAAACAGCTCAAAGCAAATAGTTTGTGACAGTGAGTTGGTAATGTCAGCCTCAATATGGAATATTCTGTGGCAAGTACAGCAGTGAGTAGCATTTGCAAACCTTTAAGACTAATTTTTGTGCCATGAAAGAAAGGGGAAGTTGGAGTCAATAGACTGAGCCTCTGATGATTTATATCTGAGTTTAAACTTGTGTATTTCATTCACTTCTGCAACATTTCTTCTAGTCTGTCTGCCTTTGGGGATCTGGCTGAAAGAAGAGTGAGTCATTGTTTGGCCATATCTTCTTTTTAATGTGTTTAATCCCATAATGTAAAAGAGAATTAGGCAAGAGATTTAAGAGATTAAACAAGATTCATCACTGAATTATTAAAAATTAAGCTCTGGCTTAAAACAAGCTAAGAGGAGATGTGTACAACAGTCTTCAGCATTGCAAGGGACACAAAAACTCCTTATTCAGGCATAATAGATGCTATCCATTAGTTTCTTGGCAAAATCAGTAACTAACAATAATAATGTGCTCAAAAGTTATCTTTAATGTTTTTCTGAGACAATGTGTCACTGTCACTTAGGCTGGAATGCAGTGGCATGATCATGGCTCACTGTAGCCTCAATCTTCCAGGCTTGAGAGATTCTCCCACCTCAGCCTCCTGAGTAGCTGGGACTACAGGCACGAACCAACATGCCTGGCTATTTTTTGTTGTTGTTGTTTTCTTTTGTTGTTGTTGATATTGTTGCTTTTGGTAGCTAGTCTCCAAAGGTGGCCCCCAAGGATCTATGCCTCCTATGACTCCTGCCATTCTGTAGTCCCCTCCCACATGGAATCTAGACTGGCCCAGATTAACTTTAACCAATAAAACATGGTAGAAGTGATACTTACATCAGTTCCAGACCAAAGCCTTAGAAAAGTCTCAAAGTCTCCCTTTTTGCACTTTTGGGAGCTCTGTGCTGCCATGTGTGAAGTCTGACTACTCTGCTGGGGAGGCCATGTGGAAAGACAGAGGCCTTGGGACTATGTAGAAATAGAAAAAATCCTAGCTGCTCAAGTACCCCATCTGAGTCCAGCCTTCCAGCCATCACTGCCAAGGTACCAGACACGTAAGAGAGATAGCTTGGATTTTTCTGTCCAGTAGTACTCCCAGGTGACTGCAGCCCCAGCCAACATCACACAGAGCAGAAGAACCATCCAGCAGAGCCCAGTCAACCTACAGAATAGCAAGAGAATAAAATGGTTGTTGTTTTAAACCCCTAAATTATGGGATAGTTTGTTATACAGTAGTAGAAAACCAAACAAACACTTTTTATATAACAAATCTGATTATTTTTGTAAGTAAACAAAGTTAATAAAGTACATATTATACAAAGTAATTAAAAACATTCATTTATTTTGCAGAACACTCAATCAGAAAGAAGCCTCATTGGCTTGGCACAGTGTCTTATGCCTGTAATTCCAGCACTTTGGGAGGCTTGAGGCAGGAGGATTGCTTCAGCCTGGGAGTTAAAGACCAGTTTAAGCAATATAGCAAGACCCAGTCTCTACAAAAAATTTAAAAATTAGCCAGGAGGGCTGGGTGCAGTGGCTCATGCTTGTAATCCCAGCACTTTGGGAGGCCAAGGTGGGTAGATCACGAGGTCAAGAGATTGAGATCATCCTGGCCAACATGGTGAAACAACATCTCTACTAAAAAAAAAAAAAAATTAGTTGGGCGTGGTGGCACGTGCCTGTGGTCCCAGCTACTCAGGAGGCTGAGGCAGGAGAATCACTTGAACCTAGGAGGCGGAGGGAGGTGGAGGCTGCAGTGAGGCGAGATTGCACCACTGCACTCCAGCCTGGCAACACAGTGAGACTCCTTCTCAAAAAAAAAAAAAAATCAGCCAGGTTGAGGCTGCAGTGAGCCATGATTATACCATTGTATTTCAGCCTGGGTGACAGAGCAAATCCTGTCTCAAAAAAAAAAAAAAAAAAAGAAAAAGAAAAAGAAATAGAAATAAGCCCCATTAAAGCAATATTTAGACCACAATGAAATAGGATAGCTATAATTTAAAAAGACATAATAACAAATGTTGACAAGGATGTGGGGAAATTGGAACTCTGCACTGCTGATGAGAATGTCAAATGGTTCAGCTGCTTTGGAAAACAATCTGGCATTTCCTCAAAGTGTGAAACATAGGTTTATCATATGACCCAGCAATTTCACTACTAGCTATATAACCCAAAGAAATGAAAACCTATGTCGCCACAAGAACTTACACAGGAATTCCTCATAGCAACACTACTCATAATAGCTGAAAAATAGGAACAACTCAAATGTCTATCAATTGATGAATGGATAAATAACATGCAATATTATCTATACAATGGGCTATTATTTGATAAAAAGGAATCAAGTACTGATACCTGCTGCAACATGGATGAACCTTGAAAATGTTCAGTGAAAGAAGCCAATCACAAAGACCACATAGTGTGTTATTCTATTTACATGAAATATGCAGAATAAGCAAATCTATAGAGACACAAAGTAGATTAGTGTTTGCCTAGGGTTGTGGGCAATGACGAATGATGACTAATGGGACTAATGGGTACACAATTTCTTTCAGGGGTAATGAAAATATTCTAAAATTGATTGTGTTGATGATTTAAAACTCTGTGAATATACTAAAAACATCATATCATACATTTTAAATGGATGAACTGTATGGCATATGAATTACATCTCAATAAAACTGTTATAAAAAAAGAAGAAATCATCCATAAGACTGATGTCTATTTTATTTCCTTGCCTTGGGCATGAGAGTCCTGCCTATCATCAGATAGGGCTCAATCAACCCAGATATCTAACTATAACAGTATGTACTTGAATGCACTTTTTTGACAGGGGAGTTTATAGAAACAACATATGAGCTGAAAACTGAATGTCCGTTTATTATACAATCAGTATAGTATAATTTTACAGTTGATATCTCATCTTCTCAATAAGGTGATGATCAATACAGAGATTTGGGCTGAATTCTAATATTCTCTGATTGTGAGATTTTGTTAAGTCACTTCTTGGACCTGTTGTGTTGAGTTCTACATCGCTTCTTGCTGTTCTGTCAGGTCCTTGTATCAAGACTTTTATTTTTATTGTCTGACTATGAAGTGATATTAGCTTGTCAGCATGAAGAATGGGAGGAGGGAAGTGTTGCCCTCTCCTCAACTCCCCAGAAAATAAAATAACTATACTTGCAAGAACCATTAAAAGTATCTGAATTCACTGCTTATGTGGCAAGAAAACATCAGTTACAGTTACAGTCGCTTGCAACTGCATGATAGCAAAATTTTCATTGTCTAATGGTTACTGTATTGTTGACTATTACAGTTGTTCTCATGTTTTTGAAGTAAATATGTATGCTCTATTTGCTATTGGCTACAGTTGTATACATCTCCATTAATTCAAACTGTTTAACTGTCCATTTAATTCTTCTGTAGACTTACTAATGCTTTAGCTATTTAAAATTCACTTATTATTTAGAATGTATAAGTATTTACTTATTCATAATCTAAAAAGTGTCAGGTCCCATGCTGGGCCCTGGAGATTCAATCCTAAACAGGACAGAGTTCCTGCCCTAAAGTAGCTCATGGTAGACGACAAATGTCTCAGTACATGAGGTTATAGACCTTCAATGCCAATTTGTACTTACTTTGGATTTTTATTTAAAATGTTTAAAAGTATATATTTTATTTAAAATCTCACTTTTTTACTATCAAATATTGATAAAGCAATATGAAAATCTTCCATTATGATTGTGAAGTTATCATATTCTCCTTTGGATCTTGTTAATTTCTGCTTAATACACTTTGACTTTGAGGCTTTACTGTTAGGTACACGGTGATTCTGATTGTTATATCTTCCTGATGAGTTCTATTAACTCCTGTAGTGTCTAATCTGCTGTTCAGGCCATACAGTGACATTTTATCTCAGACATTATGGTTTTCATCTCTAGAGGTTCAATTTGGGCCTTTTTTATGTCTTCCATGTCTCTACTTAACATGCTCAATCTTTCCTCTAGCTTCTCAATCATGTGAAATATACTTACAATAACTTTCAATGTTCTTATTTACTAATGCTGTCATCTGTGCTGTTTCTCAATATGGTTCTATTAATTGATTTTTCTCATCGTTATGGATCATAATTTCCTACTTCTTTGCATACCTAGTAAGTTTTGATTGGATGTCAGACATTGTGTATTTTACCTTGTTAGATGCTGGATTTTTTTATATTCTTATAAATGTCTCAAGCTTTGTTCTGGGACAGAGTTAAATTACTCAAAAATGGTTTGATCCTTTCAAGTCTTCTTCTTGTTTTTAATTTCAATAGGATTTGGGGGGAACCAGGGATGTTTGGTTACATAGATAAGCTCTTTAGTGGTGATTTCTGAGATTTTGGTGCATCCATCACCTGAGCAGTGTACACTGTACCCAATGTGTAGTCTTTTATCCCTCATGCCCTCCCTCCCTTCCCCCTGGTCCCCAAAGTCCATTGTATTGTTCTTAGGCCTTTGCATCCTCATAGCTTAGCTCCCACTTATAAATGAGGACATACGATTTCCATTACTGAGTTACTTCACTTAGAATAACGGTCTACAACTCCATCCAGGTTGCTGCAAATGCCATTATTTTGTTCCTTTTTATGGCTGAGTAGTAGTCCATGGTGTCTGTATACATGCATATATATATAAATGTTATATATATATATAACATTTTCTTTATTTGCTCATTGATTGGTGGGCATTGGGCTGGTTCCATATTTTTGCAATTGCAAATTGTGCTGCTGTAAACGTGTGTACAAGTGTCTTTTTCATATAATGATGTATTTTCCTCTGGGTAGATACCCAGTAGTGGGATTTCTGGATTAAAAGGTAGATCTACTTTTAGTCCTTTAAGGAATCTCCATACTGTTTTCCACAGTGGTTGAACTAGTTTACTTTCCCACCAGCAGTGTAAAGTGTTCCCTTTCACCACATCCATGCCAACATCTGTTATTTTTTGATTTTTTAAAATTATAACCATTCTTGTAGGAGTAAGGTGGTATCTCATTGTGGTTTTGATTTGCATTTCCCTGATAATTAGTGATATTCAGTATTTTTTCATATGTTTGTTGGCTATTTGTACATCTTTTGAGAACCTTCAAAAGAAAGACTCATTATGGTAGATGCAATCCTACACTACCCAAATCTCTCTTCCAGACTAAAGGACCTAATCCTCCAGATGCCGGGTACTGGGAGCTGGGGCTGCTTGTAGGAGACAAGGCTCAAATGTCAGAAATGTCAGTCCTCTCCAGGAATTGCTCTGGGCTGAACAGTGCTGCTTTACTCACAGGGTCACACTACTTCCTGAGGACAGCCTGCATCCAGTGATTGGTTGATGCAGGACTACAAAGAACCAGTCTTCTCATCCCCATGGTGGACAATTCTAAAGTTCCATCTTATTCTCAGAGTTCCCCATGGTAGGATGATCAACTCATCCTAGTTTGCCAGAGACTATCCTGGCTTTAACACTGAAATTTCCTTAATATCCTAGGAAACTTCCAAGTCCTGGGCAAACCAGGTCATTCTTTTCATGAGGTGGCTGAAGTCTTAGTTGAGACTCCATCATAACTTACCCTCTCCCTCTGCCCAGTCCTGCTTCCATCCCCTACACTGGTGCTGATCCCAAGAGCGCTCCCTGATAAGCCTCCTGTGTGCTAATCTCTGTGTCAGTCTACTTCCCAGGGAAACCAACCCACCAACCCACAACACTCACGTCTTTTTAAATTTTATTATAGAAAATTCTTAGATATTTTCCTCTTTAAAGATTGCTTTTTTCATATTCCCTCTTCTTTTCTGCAGGGATGCTCACTAAATGCATGTTGAATCTCTTTTTCCTCCATTTCTCTTAATCACTCTTTTAAAATTTTCCATTGTTCTTCTAACTTTGAATTTACTAATTTTGTCTTCATCTGGGCCTAATTTTCTGTTTAACCCATCTTTTGGCTTTTACACCTTAATAACTTCCTTCATCTGGCTTTGAAGACACCATTGTCATCTGGTTTTCTTCCTGTATTTCTGGTTGCTCTGTTTCAGTCTCATTTGCTGGTTCCTCTTCATCTTCCCTACTTCCCAGTGACGAAATCCCCAGGGCTCAGTCCTTGGACCTCTTCTCTTTTTTACAATCTCAACCACTTTCCAGATGAAGTCATGAGTTTTATGACTTCAAATACCACAGATATGCTGATAATTTTCAAATTTATGTCTTTAGTTCAGATCTCCCCCCTAAACTCCAGACTCCTATACCTAGCTGGCTAGGAGATAGCTCCACTTGGAAGTATGGAGCTGCTGATCTTCATTCCCAAACCCTGCCATTTTTCCTATCTCATTTAATGAGATTACAGGTGGTATTCAGATATTACAGATGCTCAGTTTAAAAACCTTTAACTCCTCTTTGTCTTACACTGCAAATACTGCAAATCTTATGGGTTTTACCTAAAAATAGATCTGGTCCAAGTCACCATCATTTCTTGCCTGGATTATTGCAGTAGTCTCCTGGCTGTTCTACCTACACTTTATTCTCAATATAGCTGCCAGAGTGATGCTGTGAAAGTTAGTCAGATCCTTATGTCCCTCTGCTCAGAACCCACCAGCAGCTCCCTTGTCATTGGAGTAAAACCAAAGTCTTCAGTGTGGCCTGTAAGCCCCTGCATGATTCGGCCCCGTTATGTCATGAACTCATCTCCCATTACTTACTCTCTCTCTCTCTCTTTCTCTCTCTCTCTCACACACACACACACATGCACTCTACTTCTATCCACACAGCAAGCAAGGCTCCTTGCTGTAACTTAAAAACACCAGGCATGTTCCCTACTCAGGGCCTTTGTTCTGGCTGCTTCCTCTGCCTGAAAAGTTCTTCCCCATATACCAATTTGGCTTGCTCTCTCACTTTTTCAGGAGTAGAATAAAAATCACTTTCTCAGTGAGGCTTTCTCAGACACGCTATCTAAAATTTCACCTGCCCCCTCCCCTCTTTTTTCTTTTTCTTTTCTTTCATTTTTTTTTTTTTTTTTTGAGACAGGGTCTCACTCTGTCACCCGGGCTGGAGTGCAGTGGCACCTGCAGCCTTGACCTCCCAGGCTCAAGTGATCTTCCCACCTCAGCCTCCCCAGTAGCTGAGACTACAGGTGCGCATCGCCACACATGGCCTTAACCCCCTTTTTGATGTTTCATATCCCCCTTCCCTACTTTATTTTTTCTGTGTAGCACTTGTCCCTACCTAACATGCTACGCATTGTATTTATTATCTGTCTTCTTCATTAAAATGTAAACTCTGCCAGGCATGGTGGCTCATGCCTGTAATCCCAGCACTTTGGGAGGCCGAGGTGGGTGGATTACCTGAGGTCAGGAGTTTGAGGCCAGCCTGGCCAACATGGCGAAACCCTGTCTCTACTAAAAATACAAAAATTAGCCGGGTGTGGTGGCATACATCTGTAATCCCAGCTACTCGGGAAGCTGAGGCAGGAGAATCGCTTGAACCTGGGAGGCAGAGGTTGCAGTGAGCCGAGATTGTGCCATTGCACTCCAGCCTGAGTGACAGAGTGAGACACCGTCTCCAAAAAAAAAAAAAAAAAGTAAACTCTACTAGGACAAGGATTTTTGTCTGGTTTGTTCACTGCAATATCCTCAGAGCCTCTGTGTGTCTGGCACATTATATGAGCTCAATAAATATTTGATGAATGAATGAATGAGTGACTGTATTTTTCATTTCTGGAAGTTTGATTTGGTTCTTTCTTCAAATTGGCCTACTTTTATTTAGTAGTGTCCTGTTGCTTTTTAATTTATAGTGATTAGTAGCATATGCTCTGGAACTAAACTGCGTGGGTTCAAATCTCAGCTCTGCCACTCTAATAGCTCGTGGTAACCATGAGGAAATTTCCTAATATCTCATCTGTAAAAAAGAGAAAGCAATAGTACCTACTTCACAGGGGCTTTGTGAGGATTGAATGAGTTAATATTTTGTGAAGCCCTTAGAACAGTATTATATGTTTGCTATCATTATTATTATCACCATCATTTCTTTAATCATTTAAAATCAACTTATTATTTATAGCATCCTCTAGATTCTCTATTATTTTGACTTTTGGTAAGTGCCAATTTTTCTGTTTGTTGCATATGCTAACTCTCTACTGATAAAATCTAATCACCACGGAGCATCAGGAGCCAGTCTGTAGTCTGACCAAATTAGTTATTAACTCAGTCCAGCAAGGGAGGCCACTCTGGGGGAACTGTGGAGTGTCGCTCCAAAGAGGGAAGACAGGAAGCTGCTGAAGGATTCTGAAGATTCTAAGGGAAGTAGGCATCAATTCTGGATTGGTTGGTTGCTCCTACTCTGGTTGGGGGTGGGGTTGGTTAAGAGAAGCGGGGATTAACTAGGTATTGGGTGCTGCCATGAGGCAGCAGTAGCTCAGCAATTGGCTAACCAGCAATAGGTGGGTATGGCAAAGCTGTCTGGAAGTTTGGCAGGAAAGCAGTCATCGCTCAAAGAGGGGGTCTTTATGGCATTTTACAGCTGCTGACTGACTTTGGGGGAAGCAATGTTCCTGTGAACTTTGCAGCTGGCTTTCTTTATGTCTGTCTTTTTTCTGGCCTGAATTGACAGTTGCTTTTTCTTTTCTTTCTTTTTCCAGTCCAACCTATTTTTCACTCTTTAAATCTTAGACAGGATTTGACTCTCACCAGCATAGTAGGGTGTTTGTAAATTTTATTGTGAACTTGTCTTCAGCAGGTTGTTTCTCCCAATGGGAATCCTTGAAACTATTGAGTAGTAACATTTTCTCCGCGGAGATGATTCACACATTTGCTTCTGCCAGAATGCTGAGTGTGTCAATGGCCCTCACTCCTATGCACATGGCATAGGCCCAGGGTTTAGGTTTCTCTGGATGACATTTTCCCCCTCATGTTCCAGACCTTAAACAAATGGTGAGCTTCCTGGCTCATTCCCAGGGCCCGTGTCCAGTTTTTCTATCTCCATTTAAGGGGGAAAGAGTGCCACAAGGCCTTATTTATTTATTTATTTATTTATTTTAAGATACGGAGTCTCACTATGTTGCCCAGACTGGCCTCAAACCCCTGGGCTCAAGTGGTCCTCCTGCTTCAGCCTCCCAAATGGCTAGGACTACAGGCATGTGCCACTACGCCAGCTCAAGGCCTTCAATTTTATGCAGGGCTCACTGCCTTCCTCCTGTCCTCTCATGGGTATTAGCCTCCGGCCCTAACTCCAGATCCATATTCTTCTGGGCTACTATGACATTAGCTCAGCTAGCTGCTCTGCCTTTGATGGTTCTCTTCATTCCTAGCACCTGGAGATTTATTTGGATTATATTTTATTCCACATCTTTTCTGTATTAGTGCTAGAACTGGGCCTACTTCCACAGTAGTTTGGTTGACTCGGTCCTGATGCTAGGACCTCAGTGGTGGTTAAAAGCTCTGGGGACAGACCTGGGCTTAAATCCTGGAGTCCATGGTTATTTTTTCTGTGGCTTTGGTAAACTCTTTAAGTGCCCTTCTCTTGTCTGTAAAATGAGAACAATGACATGCCTATTAAATGAGGTAGTAAATACCAAACACATATATAAGAACTCAGTAGCCAGGAGCGGTGGCTCACACCTGTAATCCCAGCACTTTGGGAGGCGGAGGCAGGTGGATCACCTGAGGTCAGGAGTTCAAGACCAGCCTGGCCAAAATGGCGAAACCCTGTCTCTACTAAAAATACAAAAATTAGCCGGGCATGGTGTCATGTGCCTGTAATCCCAGCTACTCAGGAGGCTGAGGCAGGAGAATTGCTTAAATCCAGGAGGCGGAGGTTGCAGTGAGCTAAGATTGCGCCACTGCTCTCCAGCCTGAGTGACAGAGCAAGACTCTGTCTCAAACAAAACAAAAACAAAACTCAGTAGATACCATTATTATTATAACTATCAACATAGAAAATTAAAGAAATAAAAAAGAACAAGAAAGAAAATAGTGTGTGCCACCTGGTGGCAAGACTTACCTCCCAAATCAGGAGGTCTTCCTCCATCCATCTTGGACACATTCTACCTATAAATACAGAATCCTTACCCATTCAATTGCCCCCCAAAAGCCTTTGATTTCCTCAGGAGGGTTCTGAAAAATGCCTTCCTCTTCTTACTTTACCTGGAACATGGCTTAAGTCTTTGGCTGCTGGAGACGGAAGATCTGCCTTTGAATATGAGAGTTCTGACCAGCTACTTCTGTGTTCTGTGTTTTGTGATGTGTTGTGTCAGTGGGTTAATGTTTTTCTGCTTCCTCTTAAGTAGAAGAATAACTTTCTCTTTGGTGACTTCTGAAACAGAACTTCCCCCTCCCCAAGACACACAAGTGTGCATACACAGGCACACACCAACCAGGCAGTATGCCGAGGTCATAACACTTCATTCATAACACCATTAAATTATAATCTAACCATTAAATTATAGTTAAGATGATCATCAGCAGTGCAATGCCATATGAGCTACACATAGTTATTCCCCACATGTCTGATTTTGGAAATCCGACATCTTCTCTAAATGAGTGCACCTTCCTCTCAATGCTCACTTTCTCAATAAAGATAAATGCATCATCTACACACATACTCAGTTTCTATCCCTAAATTTCCCTGCCAGGGAAGTCTAATAACTGTTTTAAATATCCAAGGATATCTATGTGTCTAGCTATCTCATGCTTCTGGAACTCTAAATTCACATACCATGAAGACTAAATGGAAAACCATGCATGGATGTATCTAGCCCTCATTTGGTACTCAGTAAGCCCTCAATAAATGTTGGAATTGAACATGTCCCTAGCCTCTACATACTGATGCTATCTAAGGTAGATTTTTAAAATATGCAAATCATAAATTCCCTAGTGCATTTGTTTTCAAAAGTTTTATATATATGTATGTGCATATACGTATATTATATGCATGTGTATGTATATGTTCGCCTGCCAGTCACTGTTTCTGTTTCTCAAATGAGTCAGCGTAAGCTCTGGGAAGCCAAGAGTGATTTATATTCTGTACTCTAAGTCCTCCCCCACCAGAAGGTCTTACACTTTGCATAGATTCTTCTTATACACATGATGACATTCAGGGCTGGCTTTGGTGTATCATAGTGAACCTCAAGGGGCCTAGGGGGAATTGTGTTGTTCCCCACTCCACGTCAAATATTACAGATAGGCTCACTCAGCTCCATTCCGACTCCCAGCAAAACTTTGAAATGTGTTGTTCTGAGCTATAAGTGGTTGAGAATACCCTACAATGGGTTATATGTTCCCAAGGTTGATCAACTTTTATAGGATTCCAGGGCAGAAACAAGTGGGGGTAATTTTTCCAGCTAATATGTCTTGCTAAATGCTTCAGATAAAAAGAGAAAGACTATTAATTTCCTAGACTCCTTTAGAGCTGGAGTTCTGAGTCCATCAAGGAAATCCACTTGGGGGTTTGGAAGGCAGAAATAAGGTGGGGGCCACAGTTCTGCTATTCTCTGTCATTCTCCTGGCATGCACTGTGTGGAGATAAATGGAGTTCTGTGACAGAAGTGGGAAGAGCCCCAGTGTCTGGTTCTTAGCTTTGTGAGTGTCAGGAACGATGTGATCCTAGTATTTCCTGATTCTTCAACTTATTGTAGTGACAGAAGAAGCAGCTCCCTTATGGGCCACTTCTGCCATCTTGTTCTGGGGAGTCATCCTTGGAAGGTCACCCTAGGGCTCTTCCTACAGCCCCTCAAACAATTTTTTAAGTACTTAATTCTCTTGTCAAGGAATCATTTGTTTAAGTTAGCCCTAGTGGTTTCTGCAACTGAACCCTGATGGATAGACCCTAGAAACACCCCTTCCTCTCACATCCCCATGCTATCTCAACCCAGGCTGGTGACTGTAACTCTAGCTGGAAAATTCTGCCTTTGAATCCTGTAGAAGCTTATCAACATTGGGAACATATAGCGCAGTATAGGACGTGCTCGACCACTTACAGATCTGAACAATACACTTAGAAGTTTTGTCCTGGTAAAAAGCTTTGACTGTGTGGAAAAAAAGAAAGAAACAAAAAGGATTATGGGTGTAGTGGGCCCCTTTTTTTTTATTTTTTTATTTTTTTTTTGAGACAGAGTCTTGCTCTGTCGCCTAGGCTGGAGTGCAGTGGCACGATCTCGGCTCACTGCAAGCTCCACCTCCCGGGTTCACAACATTCCCCTACCTCAGCCTCTCAAGTAGCTGGGACTACAGGCGCCTGCCACCACGCCCGGCTAATTTTTTGTTTTTTTTTTTAGTAGAGACGAGGTTTCACCATGTTGGCCAGGATGGTCTCGATCTCCTGACCTCGTAACCCGCCCGCCTCGGCCTCCCAAAGTGCTGGGATTACAGGCGTGAGCCACCTCGTCCGGCCTTAGTGGGCACCTTTTTAGAGGAATTGCCACTGCAGGAGAGAACCAGGTACTGAGCCGGAAGATAAATATTGCCACCTCCATGCTTTTACCCCACACCTTCCCCTGATGATTGTGGCGTTTGGTTTTAGAGCAGAGTGTCACCATCAGGGAAACCAAGTAACTGGGAAAGTGGCTGGAAAAGTCACCCATCCCAACCATCCTCCTTGCCTGAATCTGCAGCCATGATGCAAATTTTCCAAAATGCTCTGTTTAGCAAGAGTTGGCTGTGAGTTCTAAAGAAAAAAACCCCTAATAGTATTTTTGTTCTCATCCTAAGTGTTCTTGCAGGGGAAGTATTTTTTTTTTATTTAAAAATAAAATGTAGTTATTTTTATTTAAGACAATTCCCCATCTTGAACACATTTACATTTTTTCTTCCCCCGTTTACAGCCTATTTCCTGAAAAATGTTGAGAAGATTTAAGTGTCTAATATTTTCCAAGGCCATCTCATGATTCATCAGTTTATTGTTTGTTAAGTATCAGCCTCAAGAAACTGGCTTAGATGGGAATGTTGATCTGGATTTTCTCCTCTGATTTACTTCACAGATGACGGGAGAATGAATTAAAAGATTAAAAAGTCAACATTTTGCTGAGTCCTTTGGATAACAAAGAGGTCCTGTAAGAACCAAGTGAGGCTAAATAAGCAATCCTTGTCCTACAATATAGCATCACATATTAATAGAATTTGTGACGGGAGGGCGGGGGCGGGAGCGGTAGCTCACGCCTGTAATCCCAGCCCTTTGGGAGGCCAAGGTGGACGGATTGCCTAATGTCGGGAGTTCACGACCAGCCTGACCAACATGGCAAAACCCCGTCTCTACTAAAAGTACAAAATTAGCCTGGTGTGGTGGTGCATGCCTATAATCACAGCTGCTCGGGAGGCCGAGACAGGAGAATCGCTTGAACCTAGGAGGCGGAGGCTGTGGTGAACTGAGATCGCGCCATTGCACTCCAGCCTGGGCAATAAGAGTGAAACTCCATCTCAAAAAAAAAAAAAAAAAAAAAAAAAAAAAAAAAAAAAAAAAAGAATTTGTGACCGGAGGGGCCTTGGACCTGTCACCTAATTTCACAGAAGAAGAAACTGAGCCCCAAAGAAGGGAAATGACTAACTCAGGATCGCCAGTGACCAGTGGCAGAGCTGGGAGTAGAATTCAGGTCTCCTGAGATTCACCCTCCGGTGCTTTCTCTCCTGTCTTGCTTATTTTCATGTGAACCCTTTTTGATCACACTTCCCTTTCCTCCTTTCCAGCCTTTTGATCACACTTCTACTTTCCTGCTTTTCAGCCTGAGTATGTCTACTTATGAGAAATACAGAGATCATTTAAGGAGCTGAGAATTTCCTTCTCACCTAGAGCTCCATAGAAGTCACGACTCCCATTCACATGGGACAGATGAGAAAGAAAAAGTTCAGAAGGGAGTTTCACTTGCCAGAGTCCACACAGCTACAGTTAGACCTCAGACCTCCTGAACAACCAAGCTGATGTCCTTCCCAACACATTAAAATAGGTGGATTAAATAGGTGGCCTGGTACATTACATGAATGTACTGTTCTTTTGTTTAAAGAAGTGTGTGGGAAACAGAATTGGATCTAATTAAAGGCCATTGGGGGTGGATTAATGAAGTACAAAGAGGACCTCATTAAAAGAAGCTGTCCTCTAAAAGGCAAGCCCATGGCGGTTATTTTTCCAAAGTGAACATTAGAAAGTGGTTCCTATGTAATTTTCCAATCATTTAACTTAAAGATTCCTATCTATTGATACATGAGGGTCTGCGTGTACTTTTGTGGTGGCTTGAACCAAGGTTGACTTGAGGAAAAAGCTGCTCAAGGCCAGTGATCATTGTTTAAATTATGAAAGTAACATAAGCACATTACAGATCTTTGGAAAGTTCAGGAAGGAAAAAAATGTACCTGTGGTTCTACCATCCAGCAGGGTATTGTTATTATTTTGTACATTCCTTTCTGTCTTCTTACCAGAAGTATCTTTACGTAGTTTTAAATGGTCTTCCTCTAATTTTCATAGCATACTATGACCTTGTATTACACTTTCCCCTGTGACATTAGAGCATAAACATTTTTCTCGTAGATTTCGTCTTCATGAGCATCACATCTAATGGCTGCCAAAAGGTCCACCTCATGGGGGTCCCATAAGGTGCTTGTGATTCTCTAGAGGATTCATGAACATCATTCCAGGGGGGTCATATTGTCAAAGATGGCAATGGCATTTGTTTTAATTTCAAAAAGTAAAAAGTAGCTCAGTTTTTAATTTAAAACACCGCACCTTTAAAGTTAAGCAGCGTGAGAGCCTCTGGGTGTGTGTCACGTGGATATACACAGGGTTAGTGGAGATGATAACCCAGTCCCTCAGTCCATACCCCGCTCAGCACAACACACTGGGGACTAACACCTAAGAAGTCTATTGGACAGTTATAAATTCCACACGGATGCATGCTATAACATGGATGAAACTTAAAAACATTATGCTGGCCAGGCGCAGTGGCTCACGCCTGTAATCCCAGCACTTTGGGAGGCCGAGGTGGGCAGATCACCTGAGGTCAGGAGTTTGAGACCAGCCTGGCCAACACGGTGAAACCCCATCTCTACTAAAAATACAAAAATTGGCCGGGCATAGTGGTGGGTGCCTGTAATCCCAGCTACTCAGGAGGCTGAGGCAGGAGAATTGCTTGAACTCGGGAGGGTGGAGGTTGCAGTGAGCTGAGATTGCACCACCGCACTCCAGCCTGGATGACAGAGTGAGACTCTGTCTCAAAAAAAGAAAAGAAAAGAAAAGAAATTTAGGGGACACATTCAAACTATAGCAAGGAACAATTCATTTACTGGGAATAATGATTATCCATACCCCAGTTCCATTTCCAAATGTACTTGTAGAAAATTGTTTGCAAATGACAGCCTGAAATCTCTCTCATCTCTTTGTTTTGAAACAAAACATAAAATCTCCAAAAATAAAACAGTTGAGATCCGTTTGTGATTCATAAGGGTGATGATTGGGTTTTCATGCTAATATGTGAGATGTGACTCCTTCAAACTTCCTTGTTATGACATCAGCACATTACTCATCTGATGTGAAAAGAAATTTTTAATTAAAAAAGTTGATATTTTAAGCTAAAATGCAAAAATTCTAAACACTAGGCAATCACAATAGCTTTGTCCATTTGACTGCCATAGCATGTAGTTACTTTTATTTTATTTTATTTTATTTTATTTTATTTTATTTTATTTTATTTTATTTTATTTTTGAGACAAGAGTCTTACTTTGTAGCCCAGGCTGTAGTGCAGTGGTTTGATCTTGGCTCACTGCAACCTCTGCCTCCTGAGTTCAAGTGATTCTTATGCCTCAGCCTTGCGAGAAGCTGGAGTTACAGGCATGTGCCACCATGCCCAGCTGATTTTTTTTTTTTTTTTTTTGAGACAGAGTCTCGCTCTGTCGCCCAGGCTGGAGTGTGGTGGCGCGATCTCAGCTCACTGCAAGCTCCACCTCTCGGGTTCACGCCATTCTCCTACCTCAGCCTCCCGAATAGCTGGGACTACAGGCGCCTGCTACCAAGCCCGGCTAATTTTTTTGTAATTTTTTTTTAGTGGAGACGGGGTTTCACCATGGTGGCCAGGATGGTCTCCATCTCCTGACCTCGTGATCCGCCCACCTCGGCCTCCCAAAGTGCTGGGATTACAGACGTGAGCCACAGCGCCCGGCCATTTTTGTATTTTTAGTAGAAACGAGATTTCACCATGTTAGCCAGGCTGGTCTTGAACTCCTGACTTCAGGTGATCCACCCACCTTAGCCTCCCAAAGTGTTGGGATTACAGGCATGAGCCACCACGCCCAGCTGCATGTAGTTACTTTTAATCTATACTGAATATAGGCTTGGTCCCTAAACTAACCATAATAAACAATTCCATTTCACAATGTAAATCACAAATTATATTTTGTCTTACATAATTAATTTAAAGTATGTGTCATGTTAAACAGAAAGTTGAATTTTGTCTTAATAACATGAATATTATTGATTATATTAAATTAATATTTTTGTAGAATTGTAATACTTTTTTAAACATAAAAAATTTTATAAAAAATTGTAAAACATATATCAATGAGCTAATATTTATAGGTGTAATATTCTAAATATTTTTGAAGTGCCTGTAACAATGCCTAGAACAGTGCCTGGTACATAATAAGCATTATATGTGTCTGTTAAATAAAAAGAAAACGAAATTACAAAATATTTTAAAACACTACAAGTTTTGTAAGTATATTTATATATATGAATTGATAAAGAATATTTGCATAGTAAAAAATATACACACATTGGAAAATGCAGATTTATGTAATCATTCCCCCATTGTTGGCTATTCAGTTTACTGCCAGTGTCTTCTTTTTTAAAGGATTACTATAATGAACATTTCTCAAGCGTAAAGAAGTTTCAGTAGTTTATGTTATTTTCTTAAGGTATCTTCACAGAATTGGGTAACCGGTGCAAAAGTTGTGATGACATGTATTACTTTCTATATGTGTCATAGTTGCTAATATTATCTTAGTGGCACTTAGCATAAGGAAAATATAATGCCCCAACTCTGAGTCAGGCTCTGTTGCAAGGGGCTTTACCAAACTTATTGCTATGGTTGGAATATTTATTTCCTCCAAAACTTTGTTGGAATTTAATCCCCAACATGGCAATATTGAGGAGGGGGTCTTTAAGAGGTGACTGGGTTATGAGGTCTCTGCTCTCATGAAGGGATTAGTTGATCAGTGGGTTAATGGATTAATGGGCTATCCTGGGAGTAGGACTGGTGGCTTTATTAGAAGAGGAAGAGAGACCTGAACTAGCATGCTCAGCGCCCTCACCATGTGATGCCCTATGCCACCTTGGGGCTCTGCAGAGTCCTCACCAGCAAGAAGGCCCTCACTAGATGTGGCCCCTTGACCTTGGACTTCTCAGCCTCCATAACTATAAGAAATAATTTTTTCTTTACAAATTACCCAGATTCAGGTATTCAGTTATAACCAACAGAAAATGGGCTGGGCGCGGTAGCTCATGCCTATAATTCCAGCCCTTTGGGAGGCCAAAGTGGGTGGATCACTTGTGGCCAGGAGTTTGAGACCAGCCTGGCAAAACAACCTCCTTACTAAAAATACAAAAATTAGCTGGGCATGGTGGCACATGCCTGTAATCCCAGATACTTAGGTGACTGAGCCACAAGAATTGCTTGAACCCAGAAGGAGGAAGTTGCGGTGAGCTGAGATGGCATTACTGCACTCTAGCCTGGCTGACAGAGCGAGACAAAAAAAAAAAAAAAAAAAAGGCAATAGAAAATGGACTAAGACACTTATCTTTATGGATCTTCACGATAATTCTGTTGGGTAGGAGGTAGTATTATCATTCCTATTTTCTAGATGAATCAACTGAGACTCAAAGAGTTGAATCACAATTACCTGATGTCTAGGAGGGAACACTTGAGTTTCAACTGCAAGTACACCAAGTAGGAAAGACTGTCTTGTGGTAAATTTCTTTCTCTTGGCTAAAAGAAGGGGGTGATATGGGGTCAATTTGTTACTGTCACCTACAAGAGAGATGGAAAAGGCATCTATATTATCATGAACTTGAGAATCTTACAGTTAAAAATTGGAAAGATGAAAAATGGGGTGGAGAGTGGGGCAAGAGTGATTGGTAGGGTTACTTGGTGTATCAGTTTCCTAGGGCATCCATCACAAAGTACCACAAACTGGGACGCTTAAACAATAGATATTTATTCTCTTATAGTTTTGAAGGCTGAAAGTCCAAAATCAAGGTGTCAGCAGGCACCTGCTCTCTCTGAAGGCTCTAGTTTCAGGTGGTTACTGTCAGTCTCTGGCATGGCTTGGCTTGTGCATGCATCACTCTAATCTCTGTCTTTACATGGTCTTCTCCCCACTGGGAAGACAGAGATAGTGATTTGGACACAGACACCAAGTCTCTGTGTAAAGACACTATTTCCAAATAAGATTCTGGGTGAACATGAATTGTGCAGGGTTACTATTTAACCCAGTACTGTACGCTTGGGTAGGAGAAGCCTGATACTTCTGCCCCTTCCCACTTTCTACTTTGTGCATGCAGTGGCTAGCAGAGGTATCTCTGCTCTCAGAAGTGAGGGAAAATCCTTATGTCCCTAAGTAATGTCTTAGTAGGCTGCTGACACCCAGGAGAAACAGTCTCTTCAGACTCAGAAGGCTACATATAGGCCCATCCTCATCATATTCCTCCACAGTTGCTAGAAGAAGGCTGCAATAAATAGCTCCCATAGTTGGGGCAACAGAGAATCTCAAAGGAAAAGATGTGCACAGAGCCAAGAATTACTAACGCATCGTAAAAGAGAAGCACAAAATGAAACAAATGACTAGCACCTGAGAAACAGATCCTAGAACTCACAGAAGGGGATTTTAAGAGAAGTATAATGAACCTTTCATCACAGGGATAAAAGACAATTGAATCCATAAGACAAGAAGGAAATTATGAAAAAAATCAAATAGAGATCTTGGAAGTGAAAAGTATTCAGAAGAGAGGGAAATGGTAAAATGAATACAGATGAAGAGCTGTTTATTGAGCTGGAAACAATAGCTGAGGGATTCTCCCAGAATGTAGTATAAGAGGACAGAGAAAAATTACGAAAGAAATGTTTAGAAACATGGAGGGTAGAACCAGAAGCTCCCAAATCTATCAATTCACATTCCAGAAGAAAATAAAAAGCAGAAAATATGAGAGGAAAAATTAAAAACATATTAAAAGAAAAATTTCCAGAGTTGAATAAAAGCACAAATCTTCAGGTTGAAAACTGAGTAGGATGAATAGAAATGACTACACTTAGATACACATAGTGAAATTTTAGAACAAGTGTAAGGAGAAATTCTAAAAGCATCCAAAGATTTTTAAAATTTTTTCTGCAAAGACTAATATCAGAATTCTCAGTAAAAATGCATTGCATACAAGAAGGAAATATAAATACATCTTCAACATTTTGAGAGAACATGGTTACAAACCTAGAATTCTATTTTTTTTTTTTGAGACGGAGTCTCGCTCTGTTGCCCAGGCTGGAGTGCAGTGGTGTGATCTCGGCTCACTGCAAGCTCTGCCTCCCAGGTTCACACCATTCTCCTGCCTCAGCCTCCCGAGTAGCTGGGACTACAGGCGCCCATCACCACGCTCGGCTAATTTTTTGTATTTTTAGTAGAGATGGGGTTTCACCATATTAGCCAGGATGGTCTCGATCTCCTGACCTCGTGATCCACCCCACCTCGGCCTCCCAAAGTGCTGGGATTACAGGCATGAGCCACTGCGCCCAGCCACAAGCCTAGAATTCTATACCCATCTAAACTATTATTTAAGTGTAAATGCAAAAAAAAAATATTTATAAATATTCAAGGATCTGGAAAATTTACCATCCACAATGAATTAAGAGAGAATGAACTTAACCAGAAAACAAAAACAAAACAAAACAAAGAAGAAGAAGAGAAATACGAAGCAGTATCTTATTGAAGAAATCAGTAAAACTTATTGTAAATCTCATATAAGTTAGGATAACCACTAGAAATAGTAACAGGTGCAAGTTTTAAATTTTGAGAAGGACAAAATAAGACGAAGAAAACTCACCAATTTTGCAAAAGACAAAAGGAAATTTTAAAAATCCAAGAGAAGTAGAAAAGACAAATAAAATGAGAGGAATAGTTCATATGTCTCAATATCACATTAAATATGATTGGGTTAAGCCCATGGATAAAAGGAAAATTTTAGATTGGATGTTTGAAAACTTAACCATTATAAGAGACACATCTAAAACAAAATCATCTGAGAAGTTTGAAAATAAAGTGATGGAAAAGGATATTTCAATGAAAAAAATGTGTGATTATATTTAAATCAGATAAAATGGAATTCAAGGAAGGTTTAGAAAGTGGATCTACCCAGTAGTAGTCAGCATTCCTGGTAGCTAGACAATAGTTTCTAAACATCGTTTCACACATACACATGTAATCAATGTTCACTTGAAAAAAGGCTGATTCCAGGTCTGGGACAAGAAATATACAAGAGGAGCCTGGACCAACATGTCATATCTGAGGCAAGAAAGCCGAAGACTACAGAGAGAGTGTCAAAACTACTTAGGAAACAAACTTGAAGAGGCTCCTACTGGCTAAAGATGCAATGATCACACATTAATAACAATGACAATTGCAATGATTAAAACACTTCAAATACACTGAAGTTTATGAATATGGAAATGAAATAATTTTTTTAAAAAACCCTTATTGGCCACTTTCTATAAAAAAAAAAAAAACGGAACTGAGGAACATGTTAAACACTATCACAGAAAGATAATCAGCAAAATCCAGACTGCAGGAAATTCTACAGAACAAATGACCCAAAAATATATTCCAAGCAAAAAAGAAAGTTTGTATTTGTGTGTGTGGTCGGGGAGGATTACAGACTAAGAGTTACCTAAAAAACATCATTCGATTGCATGTATGAATCTTCACTGAATCTTTTTTTTTTTTTAACATAAACTCAAGATTTGATTGTCTTCATAATAAAACAAAAGATGATACTCAGAACTATATCACTTGGCCCCCCTTCTCTTCTTATCTCCTCAGAGTTCAAAATGCTCTCATCTCTTAATAGCCAGCATTCTCTTAGATCTGCAGCTGGGCTCAACGTGCTCAAGCCTTAGCACAGTCTTCTTTGTAGTTTTAGCCTTTTTTTGGAAAATCCACTTAGTCTGTCCATCATAGCCACTATGCTTCCCATCACAAGGCTGTTTTCCCTGGGCATATAGAGAATCCTTGCCCTTCTTGTACTGTGTCACTTTGTGGGGCTGGTGCTTGCCACACTTCTTACAGAAAATCCACTGAGTTTTAGGAACATTCACAATGTTTTCAGGAGCATTATTGGCACAGAAAGCTGAATGTTGATATAAACAAATACACTGGGCCCTGAAGGTGGCTCATGCCTGTAATCCCAACACTATGGGAGGCCGAGGATTGCTTGAGCCCAGGAGTTCAAGACTAGTCTGGGCAAAATAGTGAGACCCAGTCTCTAAAAAAATAAATAATAATAATAATAATAATAAGCAAAAAGAAAGTTTACATAATTTGCTACATGCACAAATTAAAGCATCTGATTATATCAATAAATGCTAAAAAAAAATTGACAAAATTTAACCCCTGTTAAGATTTTTAAAAGACTTGCAGTAGCTTGCTATAGAAGGGAAATTTCCTATCTTAATTAAGGGGCCTACCAAAAACCTATGGCTATCACCATACTTTGTGGTGAATTTAGAGGTAATCCTATTACCTCAGGAATGGGACAAGGATGCTTGCTTTCATGCTGCTATACAACACCAAACTGGATGATCTAGTCAATGCAATAAAACAAGAAAAATAAGTAAGAAACTATAAATGATATTTTCATCTACAAATAACAGAAAAACCAATTTGAAATAGTTTATACAATAAATACATTTTATTATCTCACATAATAAATTCTGGCTCTCTCTCTTCTGCCTTCTCTGGCCCTGTGAAGATGTGCCTTGCTTCCCTTTTACCTTCCACCATGATTTGACTTTGGTTTACCTGAACAGTAATGTGCACTTGCTGTAAGTGGTAGAGCCCACCTACATTAGGCTGATGATTTATTGTTGAAGTCAAAAAAATTGGTGAAGGAAGATGGCGGATAGGAGACAGGGCTGACGTGCAGCTCCCATTTGTATGGACATAACAGTGTGTGGAGACTCATGTCATGGACTTTTGCTCCAAGAACCACCGCAGGAGTGTACTAGGAAAACTGAAAGAAATCACAGATCCTTTGAAAGCAGCAGCGGGCTGCTGCAAATTCCATGAGACAGGCCAAAAGCTCTGGTGCTCTCTCAAAAGTGCCACCTCCTGGCTGGAGGCCAACCAGCTCAGGACGTTACAGCAATTCATGACAGAACAACCCTGCTGAAGTGAGGGACTTCAGTACTCCACTGACAGCAAAGACAGGTCATCAAGACAGGAAGTCAACAAAAGACCAATGGACTTAAATTATACCTTAGAACAAGTGAACTTAACAGATATTTACGGAACATTCAACCCAACAACTGCAGAATATATGTTCTTTTCATCAGCACATGGAAAATTCTCCAAGATAGACAATATGATAGGCCACAAAACAAGTCTCAATAAATTTAAGACGACTGAAATTATATCAAGTACCCTCTCAGAACACAGTAGAATAAAATTGGAAATTAACTCCAAAAGGAACCCTCAAAACTATACAAATACTTGGAAATTAAATAATCTGCTCCTGAATGATCTTTGGGTCAATAATGAAATCAAGATGGAAATTAAACAATTCTTTGAACTGAAAGATAATAGTGACACAACTTATCAAAACCTCTGGGACACAGCAAAAGTGGTGCTAAGAGGAAAGTTCATAGCATTAAATGCTTATATCAAAAAGTCTAAAAGAGCACAAACAGACAATCTAAGGTCAGACCTCAAGGAACTAGAGAAACAATAACAAACCAAACCCAAACCCAGCAGAATAAAATAAATAACAAAGATCAGAGCAGAACTAAATGAAATTGAAACAAAAAAATACAAAAGATGAAAGAAACAAAAATCTGGTTCTTTGAAAAGATCAAAAAATTGATAGGCCATTGGTGAGATTAACCAAGAAAAGGAGAGAAGATCCAAATAAGCTCAGTTAGAAACAAAACAAGAGATATTACAACCAATACCACAGAAATAAAAAAAGATCATTCAAGGTTACTATGAACACCTTTATGCACACAAATTGGAAAATTTAGAGAAGATGGATAAATTTCTGTAAATATACAACCCTCCTGGATTAAATAGAAATAGGAAGAAATAGAAACTGAACAGACCACTAACAAGTAGCGAGATTGAAACAGTAATTTAAAAATTTCCAACAGCAACAAAAAAAGGCCAGGTCCTGATGGATTCACAGCTGAATTCTATCAGGCATTCAAGGAAGAATTGGTACTAATCTTACTGAAACTATTCCAAAAGACAGAGAAACAGGGACTCCTCCCTAAATCATTGTATGAAACCAGTATCACCTTAATACCAAAACTGGGAAAGGACATAACAAAAAAAGAAAACCACAGACCAATATCCCTAATGAACATAGATGCAAACATCCTAAAAAAAATACTAGCTAACCAAATCCAACAGCATATCAAAAAGATAACACACCATGATTGAGTGGGTTTCATACTAGGGATGCAGGGATGATTTAACATATGCAAGTTAATAAATGTGATGCATCACATAAACAGAATTAAAAGCAAAAGCCATATGATCATCTCAAGAGATGCAGAAAAAGCAGTTGACAAAATCCAGCACCTTTATGATTAAAACCCTCAGCAAAATTGTCATAGAAGGAACATACCTCAAAGTAATAAAAGCTGTCTATGACAAACCCGCAGCCAACATTATACTGAATGGGGAAAAGTTGAAAGCATTCCCCCTGAGAACTGGAATGAGACAAGAATGCCCACTTTCACCACTTCTATTCAACAGAGTACTAGAAGTCCTAGCCAGAGCAATCAGACAAGAGAAAGAAATAAAGGGCATCCAAATCAGTAAAGGGGAAGTCAAACTATCACTGTTTGCCAATGATATGATTGTATACCTAGAAAACCCTAAAGATTAATCCAAAAAGCTCCTAGAGCTGATAAATGAAATCAGCAAAATTTTAGGATACAGAATAAATGAACACAGATCAGTAATACTGTTATACACCAACAATGACCAAACTGAGAAGCAAATCAATAACTCAACCCCTTTTACAACAACTGCAAAATAAAATAAAATACTTAGCAATATACTTAACCAAGGAGGTGAAAGATATCTACAAGGAAAACTACAAAACACTGCTGAAAAATCATAGATGACACAAACCAATGAAAACACATCCCATGCACATGGATGGGTAGAATCAATATTGTGAAAATGACTATACTGCGAAAAACAATCTACAAATTCAATGCAATTCTCATCAAAATACCATCAATATTTCTCACAGAACTAGAAAAAACAATCCTAAAATTTATATGGAAGCAAAAAAGAGCCCTCATAGCTAAAGCAAGACTAAGCAAAAAGAACAAATGTGGAGGCATCATATTACCAGACTTCAAACTACACTACAAGACTATAGTCACCAAAACAGCATGGTACTGGAATGAAAATAGGCACATAGGCCAATGGAACAGAATAGAGAACCCAGAAATAAAGCCAAATACTTAGAGCCAACTGATCTTTGACAAAGCAAACAAAAACATAAAGTGGGAAGAAGACATCCTATTCAACAATGGTGCTGGGATAATTGGTTAGCCACATGCAGAAGAATGAAGTTGGATCCTCATCTCTCACGTTATACAAAAATCAACTCAAGATGGATAAAAGACTTAAATCTAAGACCTGAAACCATAAAAATTCTAGAAGATAACAACAGAAAAACTCTTCTAGACATTGGCTTAGGCAAAGAGTTCATGACCCAGAATCCAAAACCAAATGCAACAAAAACAAAGATAAATAGATGGGACCTAATAAAACTGAAAAGTTTCTGCACAGCAAAAGAAATAATCAGTAGAGTAAAACAGAGAACCCACAGAGTGGGAGAAAATATTTGCAAACTATGCATCCAACAAAGGACTTATATCCAGAATCTACAAGGACCTCAAACAAATCAGCAAGAAAAAAACAAATAATCCCATCGAAAAGTGAGCAAAAGATGTGAATAGACAATTCCCCAAAGAATATATTCAAATGGCCAAGAAACATGAAAAAAAAATATTCAACATCGCTAATCATCAGGGAAATTTGACCAACCAGGTCAAAGGGTAAATGCATTGTAAATTACAGAAATATTAAATTGCCTTCTATTATGGTTATACCATCTTTCAGTCCCACCGGCAATGTATGAGATTACCTTATTCCCCATATATTATTCCCCATTATTATTAATATTCCCCATTATTATTCCCCATATATTCTGTTAGCTCTTCTAAAGCTGTTCAACTTTTGGATTTTTTCTGATCTAATAAATAAAAATCATAATGTAATACCACCTTACTCCTGCAAGAATGGCCATAATTAAAAAAATCAAAAAATAACAGATGTTGGCATGGATGTGGTGAAAGGGAACACTTTTACACTGCTGGTGGGAATGTAAGCTAGTTCAACCACTGTGGAAAACAGTATGGAGATTCCTTAAAGAACTAAAAGTAGAACTATCCTGCGATCCAGCAATCCCACTCCTGGGTATCTGCCCAGAGGAAAGTAAGTCATTATATGAGAAAGACCCTTGCACACGCATGTTTACAGCAGCATAATTCACAGTTGCGAAAATATGGAACCAGCCTAAATGCCCATCAACCAACGAGTGAATAAAGAAAACGTGGTATATATATATACATATATATATATATCATAGAATACTACTCAGCCATAGAAAGGAATGAAATAATGGCATTCACAGCAACCTGTGTGGAGTTAGAGACCATTATTCTAAGTGAAGTAACTCAGGAATGAAAAACCAAACATCCTATGTTCTCACTTATAAGTGGGGGCTAAGCTATGAGGAACGCAAAGGCATGAGAATGATACAATGGACTTTGGGGATTCGGGGGGAAGGGTGGGAGGGGGATGAGGGGTAAAAGACTACATATGGGATACAGTATACACTGCTCAGGATGATGGGTGCACCAAAATCTCAGTAATTACGACTGCAGAACTTTTCCATGCAACCAAACACCACCTGTTCCCTCAAAACTATTGAAATAAAAATAAAAATAAAATAAAACCACAAAGAAATCCTGAGGTAGGGAGTGTCCAGAGTTTGTTAATTCAGAGGTTTACTGACATCATTAAAGACCCAAGGCCGGGCACGGTGGCTCACGCTTGTAATCCCAGCACTTTGAGAGGCCAAGGTGGGTGTATCACGAGGTCAGGAGTTCGAGACCAGCCTGGCCAACATGGTGAAACTCCATCTCTACTAAAAATACAAAAATAGGCTAGGCGTGGTGGCATGCAAGTCCCAGGCCTCAGGAGGCTGAGGCAGGAGAATCGCTTGAACCCGGGAAGCGGAGCTTGCAGTGAGCCGAGATCACTGTCGCCTGGGTGACAGAGAAAGACACTCCGCCTAAAAAAAAATAAATAAAAACAAAAACCCAGGTTCTTTCTATTTTTACCTGTACTATTGCAGGAATGTGAGGTTTGTGGCTCTCCAGCTTGCCCCTCCCAAGGAAACAAGATGGCTCCCACAGTTCCAGGCATTCTATGTAAGCATGTTAAGTGGAAGTGATGTCAATTCTGTTTGTCTCTTTTCAAGAGTAAGGAAATATTTCCCAGAAGTCCCCGGGATATTTTGTCACATCTCATTAGTCAGAACTAGGTCACACACGCATTCTAGAACTACGGAATGGAGTTCCCAGTGGGCCCAGGATGGACATTTTGTGGAGAAAAGAAAAAAAATCTAGGCGGTTAGACCACTGAGATTTTGGTGTGTTTGTTACTGCAACATAACCTAGCCCATCCTGATTTAACAAAACCTAAAGTGAGGCCATAGCCGGCTGTGGTGGCACACGACTGTAATTCCAGCTACTCGGGAGGCTGAGGGAGGAGAATCGCTTGAATCTGGGAGGTAGTAGAGTTTGCAGTGAGCCAAGATCTTACCACTGCACTCCAGCCTGAGCAACAAGAGCAAAGCTCCATCTCAAAAATAAATAAATAAAATAAATAAATAAAATTAGGCCAGATGCAGTGGCTCACTCCTGTAATCCCAGCACATTGGGAGTCTGAGGCCTGAGGATCACTTGAGCCCAGGAGTTGGAGACCAGCCTGGGCAAAATAGCCGAGACCCTGTCTCTTAAAAAAATGTTTTTTAATTAGTACACCTGTAGTCCCAGCTACCTGGGGGGCTGAGGTGGGAGGATCGATTGAGCCGGGGAAGTTGAGGCTGCAGTGAGCTATGGTCGTGCCATTGCACTCCAGTCTGGGCGACAGAGTGAGAGTCTGCCAGAAAATAAAAATAAAAATAAAAATAAAAAGGATATATCTTATTTTACCCTCTTGCTTACATAAAAGGTAGAAGATTATGTTACTATTCTGTACCTTCCTTTTGTTTCTTAAAATAGATCCTTTAGCTCTTCATATCAGTACAAAAAAGCTTCCTAATTCTCTCTTTCTCTTCATCCCACCCAGTGGCCAAGGCATCTTAATTTTTTTTGCTTTGTTTTACAGCTGTATTGTGTTCCATTATATGAATATAGCACAGTTTATTTAACCATTTCTTATTGATGGGCACTTTGGTTGTTTCCAATCTTTTTCTATTACAATGATGCAATGATGAATTATCCTGTACATACATCATTTTGTCAGTGTGCAGGGGAATATACAAAATCTCCAGAAGTGAAAATGCCAGGGGCATTAACAACAATGATATACTATTTCTTAATTGTGATGTAGACAAGAATTTTATATTGATTATATCAAATGCAGGCAAATGTGTAGAAAGTTGATATCCCATGTTTAATTGTTGGAAATTTAAATTGACACAATCTTTTAAAAAGATAATTTAGTGATATCAAAATTTTTAGAAGTGCATAGCTTTTATGTAAGAATGCTACTTGCATAATATATGTCAAAAGAATGTATATGCTCACATGATAGAGATCTGTAATAGTAACAATTTAAGAACAAACTGCCCATCAATCATGAAATGGCTAAATGATCTATGGGTTGTACATGTACACAAAGAGACATGTACAATACTGTTCATTGCATCACTGTTTGTAATGACAAATAGTAAAAGGCAACCTAAATAACCATTATGGAGGAATGAATAGATAAAATGTGATCTAGTCATTTGATTGATTACTACACAGAAATTAAAAGGGATAAACTAGACATAATTATCAACATAGATGAATCTCAAACATAATTTGCATGATAAAATCAAGTTGTAGATACATATGGTATGACACAATTTTTGTAAAATTTTTAAGCTCACAAAGTAATGCTGTATGTTATGTAAGAAAAATGTGGCAGGTGGGTTGAAAAGATAGAAATTAAACATATGGGAGAAGAGTGGGGGTAATGGAACAAAAACCCAAACTGGCTATAACTGAGGAGCATGAATAATTAAATCATATCAATCCATTCATACAACTGAGGTCTAACACAACTAGAAAAACAAAAACAAACAAATGGACAAAACTGTGATGTAACCGTATCAAGTACTTAGGAAAGAGTTAAAAGATGTGGAAAGAACGCCAAGACATATTGTTAAGTGAAAAAGCAAGTCAAAGAACCATATGTACAATGTGTAACATTTTTGTAAAACAAGACCACAAAATAAAACTATATATTTACACACATGCATACAACCAAATGCATAGAAAAAGTTTTAGAAAAGATAATGACGTAACAAATGCAAATAGTGATATAGAAAAATTTCTTACATTGTTTATAAACATTTATAAATGGTGTGGAATAAAAATAAAGGCAGATAGAAATTCCAGGAAAGGCTGGTGCGGTGGTTCACGCCTGTAATCCCAGCACTTTGGGAGGCCTAGGAGGGCGGATCACGAGGTCAGGAGTTCGAGACCAGCCTGACCAACATGATGAAACCCCTTCTCTACTAAAAATACAAAAATTAGCTGAGCGTGGTGGCGCGTGCCTGTAATCCCAGCTACTCGGGAGGCTGAGGCAGGAGAATCACTTGAACCCAGGAGTCAGAGGTTGCAGTGAGCTGAGATCGCACCACTGCACTCCAGCCTGGGTGACAGAGAGGGACTCTGTCTCAAAAACAAACAAATAAACAAACAAAAAGAAATCCCAGGAAAACAGAAAGAAATAAGGAATGAAATGTAACCCTTATGATTATTGCTTCTGCAATAAACAGTATTTACATAGTGTTATGAAGTGAATGTTTATGTCTACCCCAACCCCCTGCCAAGTTCACCTGTTGAAGTCCTAACTCCCAATGTAATGGCCTTAGGAGGTGGAGTCTTTGGGAGGTAATTAGGTTCGGGTGAGGTCATGAGAGTGGAGCACTCATGATGGCTTATAAGAAGAGAAGGAGACACCAGAGCTTGCTTTCTTTGCCATGTGAAGATACAGCAAGAAGACAGCCATCTGTAAGCCGGGAAGATGACTCTCAGCGAGAACCAAATCTGCTGCCACCTCAATCTTGGACTTCTCAAATTCCTGTCGTTTAAGCCACCTCATCTATAGTATTTTGTTATAGGAGCCTGAGGTGACCAAGTCACATAGTCACAATAATATCTGTACATTAATTTTTAGTTGTTTATAACCAACCTACAGACAAAGCTTAGAAAATGTAGTTAATAGACAAAGCTTAGAAAATGTAGTTATATTATAAAAATTATCAACCTTGATAATGCAAAGACAAAAGGTGCAAACTGAGGTGTAGAATTGCTGAGTGGACTGGTTGGGGGGCTATTATCTTCATTTTATAAAAAGCATTAAAAGATAGTTGATGGAACAAAAAAAAACGTATTAGGATGTTATTTGTAGTATAAAGGCAACCAACAGAGAAGCTGAAAGGCGCAGTACAGGAAGTATTGAAAAATGAGCTGAAAACATCTATCGTATGACAGATTAAATAGATAACGTCTAAAACTGTAAGGAAATGTATTGGCTCTTATCACTAAATTTCCAGAGGTAGGGCAGGTTTAAGATTGATCCAATCCAGTGTCTTCAGCTCTGTTTCACTAAACTTCTCTTGGCCCTGGATTTATTTATGGGTTGGCCTCATTCTCAGATTTACATCAAGATGGCTTAAATTCTAGGTTTTTCTATATTTCCAAATCCTGGAAAAACTGATTTCCAGTCCAGAAGGAAAATAAAATTTCCTCTTTCCCTCTCCCACTTACGACCTTTCTTATATTTTTATGTCTTGATTGAAAATTAACCTATTCTCAGGATCATTGGTGGTGGGAACATCTATTCTTCATAGGAAGGAAAGACCTGGACTACTTTTATGTGGGCAGGCCATCACAATGGGCTTAGGAAGTAGCTATAAGTTCCTCTGGGAGTGGCCCACCCTGCCCATTGCTCCCAACCTCCAATAAGTGTTATTGTTATTAAAGTTACAGCTCAGTTTCAATGCTGCTGGGAGAAAACAGGAAAGAACTGGGGGCCTAGGCAGGGGGCAAAGAGTTAGAAGGAAAAGTGTCTTAAACCTGAGCAGAGGTGGTTAGCAATAGCCATCAGCAGAAGAGAGTCATGTCTAGGAGAATGGTGAGCAATGAGGAGTTTCTCAAACACTTTCCCTGAAGGTGGAGCAGAGCGTTATGTGGTCATTTATAGGAAGTAGTGTGCTAGGGACTTGAGCCATAATTATTTGGGTATAATTATTTGGGTACAAAAGGAAGAATGACCTTATTTGACGTATGAGTTTTTTTTTTATTATACTTTAGGTTTTAGGGTACATGTGCACAATGTGCAGGTTTGTTACATATGTATCCATGTGTCATGTTGATTTCCTGCACCCATTAACTCGTCATTTAGCATTAGGTATATCTCCTAATGCTGTCCCTCCCCTCTCCCCCCGACTCCACAACAGTCCCCGGAGTGTGATGTTCCCCTTCCTGTGTCCATGAGTTCTCATTGTTCAATTCCCACCTATGAGTGAGAACATGTGGTGTTTGGTTTCTTGTCCTTGCGATAGTTTACTGAGAATGATGTTTTCCAGTTTCATCCATGTCCCTACAAAGGACATGAACTCATCATTTTTTATGGCTGCATAGTATTCCATGGTGTATATGTGCCACATTTTCTTAATCCAGTCTATTGTTGTTGGACATTTGGGTTGGTTCCAAGTCTCTGCTATTGTGAATAGTGCCGCAATAAACATACGTGTGCATGTGTCTTACGTATGAGTTTTATATAGATTGGATCTCAACCCAATAGCTCATCAATCTTTTGCTCCTTTTGGGAATATTTTCTTAGGAAATATGTTCCTTTATTATGTAAAAAAGTCACTTCCCTCTATACATGAATTTCCAGGAGAGAATCCATGACCTGATGAGTGGAGAGAAGGCATCCTATCTAAGACATACACACCTCCTTTTTCATTTAGCATTGATCGCATTTTTAAAAACTCTCTCATTTGTATGTCCTGTATGTCAGCGGGCCTATTTGTGTTCAATAAAAAATTATAGCAAGTTAAGGCTGGGCACAGTGGCTCAAGCCTATAATCCTAGCATTTTGGGAGGCCCAGGCTGGTGAATGCTTTGAGTCCAGAAGTTCGAGAACAGCCTGAACAGGATGGCGAGACCTCGTCTCTGCATAAAATACAAAAATTAGTTGGGCATGGTGGCACATGTCTATAGTCTCAGCTACTGGGGTGGCTGAGGTGGGAGGATTACTTGAGCCAGGAAGATCAAGGCTACAGTGATCTATGATTGCACCACTGCACTGTCCATAAAAGATGCCGTGTGTTGGTGATGCCCTTCTAGGAGAACTATCTCTTTTTTTTTTTGAGATGGAGTCTTGCTCTTGTCGCCCAGACTGGAGTGCAATGGTGTGATCTCGGCTCACTGCAACCTCCGCTTCCCAGGTTTAAGAGATTCTCCTGCCCCAGCCTCCCATGTAGTTAGGATTATAGGTGCCCACCACCATGCCGGGCTAATTTTTTGTATTTTTAGTAGAGATGGGGTTTCACCATGTTGGTCAGGCTTGTCTCGAACTCCTGACCTTAGGTGATCCACCCGCCTCAGCCTCCTAAAGTGCTGGGATTACAGCCATGAGCCACCGCACCCAGCCAGAGAACTATCTTAATAGGGTAGCTGTGGGGCTAGAAATGGAGATATTTTGACTAAATATTCAAGAGAACTTTAAAATGTTGGACAAGACCATCTGGGAAAGTAATGGATTTCCCGATTCCTAGAAACCTTTATGAATGGAATGGACTGAAACTTGTCCTTAATAGTTTAGCTGTTCATCTATCTGAAAAAAAGAGCACACAATCAGGTACCCTTTCATGGTCCTTTTCTAGTTCTGGGTTATTGCACTTTTATTTTTAATTTTATTTATTTATTTTTTTGAGATGGAGTTTTCCTGATGTCACCCAGGCTGGAGTGCAGTGGCGCGATCTTGGCTCACTGCAACCTCCGCCTCCCAGGTTCAAGCAATTCTCCTGCCTCAGTCTCCTGAGTAGCTGGGATTTCAGGCGCCCACCACCACGCCTGGCTAATTTTTTGTATTTTTAGTAGAGATGGGGTTTTGTCATGTTGGGCAGACTGATCTGGAACTCCTGGCCTCAGGAGATCTGCCTGCCTGGGCCTCCCAAAATGCTGGGATTACAGGCGTAAGCCACTGTGCCTGGCCTGCACTTTTAAAATTTAAGAGCACAGGTACATTTTAAGCTTCCCAGGGTAGCTTAAAATGGGTACATAAGTATGTGATATTGAGCATGGAGATGATAAATGGAGAGCAAAAATTAAATTTAAGCTTGTTTTTCCTTAAGATGACAAAGTTTATGATTTGCTGCATATTCTACACAGCTTTGGAACAGAAGTGTTCCTCCATTTATTCTTATAGAATTGTTATATTCAGAAGAAAGGCAAAGGAAATAATATGCTTTTTAAAATAAGTCTTCATTCAAGGCTGGCAGCTATCAATGTTCTAGGAAATAATAATAGGGCAATAGTCATTTATTCTGTCTGCAAAGTGCTTTTCTATGGGAGGACCTTGAAGAATATGTACAAATGATGATTTCATCAATCGCAGCCACATGTATGTGGGAGAAACAGCACACGTGTGACAATGTTACAGACAGTCAAAGGGCTGCTAGGCAAAGTTAAGTGATTTGCCAAAGGTCAATTTATAGATCCCTGGGAACAGTCTGAGGAATATTTTCCTTCTCAATATTCTTATATAATATGTTAATCACTGACAATGGTTTAATATATTTCTTTTACAAGGGTATGGGAACAATGTCTTAAGTCTCTGGAATAATCTTTTTCTTTAAAATATAATTTATTTTACTTTCTCAGATTATGAAAGTAGTACATGTCATTGTGGAAAATTTGGAAATCATAAAACAATAAGAAGGTGAGAAAAAGTCATTATAACTCCACACTCTCAAAAAACAGTATCAAGGCCGGGTGCAGTGGCTCACACCTGTAAGCTCAGCAGTTTGGGAGGCCGAGGTGGGTGGATCACTTGAGGTCAGGAGTTTGAGACTAGCCTGGCCAACATGCTGAAACCCCGTCTCTACTAAAAATGCAAAAATTAGCTGGATGTGGTGGCATGAGCCTGTAATCCCAGCTACTCAGGAGGCTGAGGCAGGAAAATCGCTTGAACCTGGGAGGCGGAGGTTGCATTGAGCCAAGACTGTGCTACTGCACTCCAGCCTGGGTGCAGTAGACTGAGTGAGACTCCGTTTTAAAAAAAAAAAAAAAAACAAAACAGTATCAGTACAGGGGTTCTTAATTTGGGGTCCATAGTCTCATGGTGGTCACGAGGTTCATGAAGCCCTGAAAATTGGTGCAAATCTGTGTCGATATGTGCATTTTTCTAAGGAAAGAATCTATAGCTGTGCCAATTAAGGTTCTTGGTTGTAAAACACAGAGACCAATGCTGGCTAATTTAGACCAAAAATGTCTTTTGAAAAGCCATCAGAAGTGTCAGGGAGGCTGAAAAACCAGGTTAGAAAAAGCAGCAGATGATTGGTGGACCGGCAGTCCTAGGGAGAGTCTGGTGGGGAGGACGCCTCTGCCATCACAGGACACTTAGTGCTGCCATCACTGAACTCTCAACCCGACGCTGCCACCATGGACAATCTCTAATTATCCTTTCCCGAAGATTCAGATCCCTGAGCAGGAGGGTCTGACTGGTGGGACATTGGTCTGGGACTGCTCCTAGCTGTCTGGAGTTGGAGAGGTACACATAGGATTCCTCACCTCCTTTGCTATAGAAGACAGGATCCAGCTCCCACCAACATTCACCTAGTGAAGGATTCCCCTAAAATAGGAAGAGGGGTTGGATGCTAGACAACCAAAAGGAAACAAAAAGCAAAAGTCACTTCAAGTGTTCTCATTAGATTCTCAAAGGGACCTGTAGCCAAAGAGCTAAAGTTAAGAACTACTGATAAAATTGATGCTATATTTCATGGTAACTATAGTTAATAATAATGGATGTATCCTTAAAAATTGCTAAGAGAGTAGATTTTCAATGTTCTCACCACAAAAAAGTACGTGAGGTGAGAGATATGTTAATTAGCTGGATTCAATAGTTTCAAAATGTTCACATATATCAAAATATCACAGTGCACACTGTAAATACATATGATTTTTATTTGTCAGTTATACCTTAATAAAGCTGGGAGAAAAATTATGCAATATTTGCTTTTAGACTTTCAGTATACATTTTGATATGCATAATGTGCACATTAAAATAAATATATATATTAAAATAAAAATATTGTACTGAATAGAATATTTCATATTAAATAATAAACATATGGCCGGCATGGTGGCTTACGCCTGTAATCCCAGCACTTTGGGAGGCTGAGGCGGGCAGATCATGAGGTCAAGAGGTCGAGACCATCCTGGCCAACATGGTGAAACCCTGTCTCTACTAAAAATACAAAAATTAGCTGGGCATGGTGGTGCATGTCTGTGATCTCAGCTACTCAGAGGCTGAGGCAGGAGAATCGCTTGAACCCAGGAAGTGGAGGTTGCAGTGAGCCGAGATCATCCCACTGCACTCCAGCCTGG